>NC_142345.1:8375000-8686250 GCF_054954075.1 Amborella trichopoda
CGAGAGAGATCGATATGTTTTTGGGTTCACGCACCCTCCTATTTCCTTCCTTTTCTCCCACGCTCTCTCGTTTCCTTCTTCTCCTTCTCTCTCTGTCTCAAACAAGCCATCCCTCCTTCCCCTCTTCCTTCTGCTCTCAGTCTCTCTCTCTCTCTCTCTCTCCTTCCTCTTCTCTCTCTCAAGCGGGCGTCGTTCTCCCAACCTTTTTTTCTGTTTTGCGGCTTTCTCTTTCTCTCTATTATGGGGAACTTTGAAGGACTACTAATTGAGCCCGTAACCCTCAAAATGTAACATTTAAGTGGGATGATCTCAGCCGCCCATTTAAATTGGATGGCTGGGAAGGAAGGGGAGCATAGTGGTTATATGCTGTAGGGGAAACATAGAAAGCTTTCCCCCAATATAAATAAAGCAACTTCTAGAGGCAGATGGCTTACAAATATTATTCCAAGGGACAACGCTTTGTAATGCAAATATAAAACATTACAAAATTTCTTGAGATCAAGCTGTAGGGCCTTTCAACTCACAATACCTTGTCAAGATGCAACATGATAGATCAAATCATTACAAGTAGCATGCAGACACTTTTTTAAGTATCCCATAACTGTCATTCAATGTCATATTTCTCCTCAGGGCCATTATCTTGATCTTTATTTTGTATAGCTGCAATTCCTTCTTATCAAGCAGGAAAATAATAATGCCCATGTATAATTATGTTGGAAGGTATCAAATACTTAATTATAACAAGCTTGGTATTAGAATTAAAATGGTTAGAAGTTCCAAATGACAGTGGAAGGCAAAGAACCACAACACTTTACCAAAATTAAAGACAAAAGAACAAAGAGAAAACAACAAAGAAAATGCGATTTCAATTTTCCACTCTGCACAATACGATAGGAAATTAATTCAGTGATGTCTATGTCTTTTCCTAGAGAGACAAAGGTGCAAAATAGGAAAGAAATTAGGGCTCTCAATGTCTCTTCCTAGCTATTGTCTCCAGAACTCCAACTCGAGAGTTACCTTGATCCTTGGGCTGCAAGGCCGAGCCATGTAGTCCACTAGTGGAAGATCCAGTCCCTTGGTGGCCACTTAAGGGAGCTTGGACAAGTGATGGAGCCTTCAGGTCACCATAGACAGATGTGATCCCTTCATGTCCGAGTTCTCCTTTGGCCAACTGTGTAGAGTTCTTGAAAGAAGGCCGGCCTAGCGTTTGTGGACTAAGTTTTTGATGCTTGAGTTCATATTGTAACGCGTTCTTCTCTGCTTCAAGTCGGATTATGCGGTTCCTAGCAAATTCCTGGATAAGCAAGATTTGCAAATGAAAAAGCCACTCGAACAAGTGAAAGTTTACCACACACCATCCAATTTCAATGGACAATCATAGTTCTAAGTACTATGGGATTTCAGTAGTCGTTGGAATATTATTAGGTTAATAGATTAGTATGATATGATCCATATGATCATGATAATGATACATTCATAAGAGTCGTCATCATCCAATCAATGATTGAACGGTGATTGATGGAGATTAGATCATACAAATGAATAATGAGAAGTTTAGTGGGACCCAATTTCTTTTCAACTTCCAACCTATTCATTGGGCGGTGATGGCTCCTATGACCATGTCTTAAGATGACCATACGGATCATACTATACGTTTTGAATAATAAAAGGAAAAGAGAGGAAACTCACCAGCTGTCTCTGGTTCGTACTATCTGTAGCTTTCATAGCTAACACCTCAGCTTGTGCCGCCTGTTTCTGAGAGTATGCATCCTTAGCCTCTGCCTGTGCCCTCAACACCTCTGCTTGTGTCGCCTCTGACTGACTCTGCAATGCCTTAACCTCAGCTTGTGCCCTCAAAGCCTCAGCTTGTGCTCCCAATAGCTGATATCGCATCTCTTTAACTGCTGCCTCAGCCCTTGAGGCCTCTATTCGTGCCTCCTCTCTCTTATGACATGCCTCCTTGGCCTCCTTTCTTGCCCTTGAGGCCTCCTTCAATGCCATTGAAGCCTCAGCTTGTGCTGCCCCAATCTTGCGTAATGCCTTCTTAACCTCCGCTTGCGCTCTCAAAGCCTCTGGTGTCCTAAGGTTTGCCTCTTTAACCTCGCAGTGTTCCTTAGAGGGCTGGCCCTTTGGCTCATCTATCTTACTAGTAGCCCCATTAGGCTCGGCTTGTGCCCTCAAGGCCTCGGCTGTTGCCACCTCTAGTTGAAGGCGTAGCTCCTTAACCTCAGCTTCTGCCGTTAATGCATTTGTGTGCTCCGCCTCTATTTGATGGTTGGCCTCCTCTAAACTTTGGCGCAAAGAGGCAATTTGGTCTAGAGCTTCATCCAAGGCTGCATTCTTCTCCGAGGCCCTCATTGTAACCCTCATAGCCATACCATCCAAGGCCACATCAAACATTTTAGCATCCTCTACCATAGAAGCAAAAGCATTGTCATTCGTTGCAGCCCATTCTGATGATGCAGCAATGGCGACTTTCCTCTTTGTTTTCCTTGTCTCCTGTGTTGTTTCCAAATCGACTTCATGCCTCTCGCTGCTAATAGTGGACTTCAGAGCGGTCACCCTCTCACTTAAAGAGCAGAGATCATTATCCAAACAATGAAAGGACATGCTTAAATCAGAGTCAATGGATTCATTGGAACCAACCCCATGAATTACATATGCTGAAGGCTGCAAATCACACAGAGTAATGAGTTAGCACAAGGGATAGTAATCTTTTAGCTTCATCATGTCTAGCTTAAGTCAATTAAAACAAAGACATGTATTTGCCAAAAGGACAAACACCAGTTACTAATGTCAAAGGAAATCAACATAGAGAAAAATTGTAAATAGTAGATATTAATAAACATAAAGAATCAACATAAAGCAGATGAAACAAGAAAAAATCCACTTATGAAAATAACACAGAGCGCAAGAATGGAAGACATAAATAACCAACTTGAGGTGGCTTTGGTTCCCCCTGTCCCTTCATGGCCACTGTTTCACCTGAGCAAATTGCACTTTGATTTGGATGTCCTTGCAAAGCATCTCTTACCAAACCATTTGAACCATGTGATGGTTCCCGTGACAAACAACTCTACAACCATTCAGAAATCAGGATGCTTATATGAAAACTGTTTTCATGACCAAATACCGAAAAAAGAAAAGAAGGAAACAAATGGACTTCATGAAAATGCTTTAACACCCAAAGAAAAACATGAAACTCACCGTAGATTATTACTGTTTCTTCTTTGGTGTTCCATATAAAGAAACTCCATAAAAAACCAATTTCATGGCTACTCACACGAATGAAAATGAATTTTCCAACAGTAGTGCAGTTAAACTACTGAGAAACTAACTATGCAACGATATCTACCATACGAAAACCAAATTTATGGTTTTTCTAAAAATAATGAAGATGAATTTCATAATTGTTTACAATAATTATTAAACCAAATTCATGGTTGAATGGAAATGCAGATAATAAAAGAAGCCACATTGATTAGAACAGTAAACGAAATACAAAGCTCATCATTCACCAAACTAAAACCCATATTCATTTTAGTTTTCAGCGGCCATGAAATTTACAATGCTAAAAATCAAAATAGAACAAACATAAATAAACATAAAACACCTTCTATATCAACAAAATCAGCAAAGTTACAAAAGAAGAGAGCCACTGCAACAAATTACAAAACCTACAAAACCATAGACAGAGAAACGAAAACAAATAGAACAATCGAAAGAAAATGCTTCAAAATTAAAAAATAAAAATCAGAAAAACAACGGGATCTTTTTTAAATGAGGCTTCTTATTATATAAATAGGCAGAGCATGTCGACAAAATTATCGGTCATTTTAGCAAAAATAATCCATGGAAAAAATACAGTGGAACTTTCAATAGCATATAAAACACCCAACAAAACACAAGAGAATAAAAGACCTGATTTTTATAGCTGCTCTCTTTAATCAAGGTGTGCTTCAAGGAATCTGGATTTTTAGGGCTTCCATAACTCTCTTTCTTCTTCTTCTTCTTCCTTTCATCTCCATTTCCCATATCTACTACTGGTCTCAAACCCTAAATTTTGAACTGATCCCGATCTTTAAGACTTGACACTGTTAAAACTTGACACGATTTATATCGAAATTCCCTTGATCTCTCTCACTGAAGCCCTAGTTTCTAAACCCATTTCCCCATTTTCATTAAAACGGAGCTCCATGATTTACCTTGGGGAAATTTACACAAATGATCGTCTGAGAAAAAGAAAGCCAAAAAACATATGTTACATGGAATGTCCATTTGTGTGAGCGTTTAATATATGAACTTTGAAAAGATATATGTACAAGTTTTTCGTGGAAAAGTATATTTACACGAAAATTGTCTCATACGGGCTGCACTGCATCACTACTTATGCAAGCATCCATTTATTTAAAATGGATGCAAGTGTTTCATATAAAAACAATAGAAACTAACGGTCTCAATGTTTTTTTTTTAAAATTATTATTTCTAATTTTTATTTTTTCATATCATGATAATCAAGTTAAAAAATCCATCACAAAAATAGATTTATTAAAAAACTCACATTTCAACATATACAGGCTTCACCGTATAGAAACCGGGTCCTTATTTATACATCCCCTTAATTACTGTCATTAAAAAAACTCTTCTTAATTTTTGTTTATTACGTGTATTTTTTTTTTCATCATTTTTCGTTTTATTCTTAATTTACCATAACTTTGGATCTTCTTTGAATTTCCGCTTTGGATTTTGAAGGTATAAGTAAGGCTTTACTATTTCTTTCTTTTTTTCACAAATATAGCACCACTGCATTTTATTTTTTTAAATCCTAAGTCAAGTGCCTTTATAAATTGGGATTTTAAAGACCTCAAGTGTGGCTCAATTTCTATTGTTTATTTTGCTAAAGTATCAAGATATTCAATATTTGGAGTCATAAATAACTTTTTTATAGAACAAAATAGAACATGATTTCGGATCACCAAAATCCAAAGTCATAAAATCCCTTTCTAACTTCATATCTTGAACACCCAAAAAGTGATTGTAGATTAAGAATAACATGAAAAAAACAAAAAAAAAAAAAGATAAATAAAAAGGTATGCAAGTAATAGACAAAAATTAGGGAGGGTCTTTTTAATAAAGTTATAAATACATAAATTTCTTTTTTTCATTTTGTGTGTATGCAAATCTTTTTTTTAGAATTTCTCATCCATATTATCAGACAAATTGTCTATTTTTTTTTTGTCAATCAGAGTTTTTATCGAGAAAAAGATAGTGCATATCATTAGAGACAATTATCACTAATTGCATCAAAAAATCATGACAAAAGATCACAAGTACCACAAATAATAAAAAAATTGAGTTTACTTTTTGATAAGCAAATATATTTTTATCGAACAATGTAAATACTAAAACAACTATCTATGTACATTCCGTGTGATGATATAACGATAAGATTTTAGTCCTATCTTTAAAAGCTATTTATCTTAGACAAGGGCCAAACAATCCCTCAACACTCATCTGGACATACTCCAATCTCATCTAGAGATAACCCACTAAACTTTTTTCGCCCTAGGTATCTTAAGTTTTTCCAAACCCAATTGGCCGAACACATCGAATCTAATCCGAGTATAAACAAATCACATTTGTGTAATATGATCTACAAGATGACCACTCTCACTAAGTTATACTCATACAAGCTCTCATAATGTTTTTAAATACCACATAAACCCCACGGTTGCTGTCGAAAGAGATTCCAAACCCACCATTTTACCCTTGAGGCTTGCTCATATTTTTTATGAAATTTCGAACAGCATATTCGTATCTCTTGGACACATATTTCGAACAGCATATTAGTATCTCTTGGACACATATTTGGTGGGAGGCCAAATCTGTAGCTGATGCCCTCGCTAAGGAGGGTTAACATCGTTGGCTAAGGGAAGGGCGCATTGACACGATTGGGCCACGTGGCTTCCTTGATACATTTGTCATTTCAGTAGATATATAGAATTTTTGTTACTAGTTCACTATCTTGGAAATCTTTGTATACTGCCCCCATTGATGGGTTTGTACATGTTCTTTTCTCCTTAATACAAAGTCAAGTTCTCTCAAGGAAAAAAAGAAAAAAAAAAAAAAAACGTGTTGGGCTGGTTTGACCCCATCGGGCCAGCCCGAGCCCAGCCTTGGTCTCGCCTGGCTGGTCAGGGGCAAAATAAAAAACAAAAAAGCAAAAGAAAAAGAAAAAACAAAAGAAAATAAAGGGCTGAGGCGGGCTGGCCCTCAGGCCATAGTTTGTGGCTCAGGCCATACTTTTCTAGGGCCGGGCCGCCCGACCCATTGCCAGCCCTATGTACAATATATGATTGACATACGAAATTCGGCAAAACTGTCAACGAAATGGGGAAATATGCCACCTTCAAGCAAGATGGTACTTTGGACTGTGTCATGTCATAACCGAAGGCTACATCCACCATCTTCTCCTGCTAATGGATGGTCGAAAGTTGAATCGAATATTAGACTTACCTGGTTCAACGTGTCTGTCTACATGCAATGCAATTCAATCTCCAACCAACCAAAAAAAGATGTGGTTAATCTTCTCCTTGTCTCCTTGTCTCTTCCCAAAGAAAGAGGACTCAAAACCGATATATTCTACTTGTTCATCCTCGAAGTCACCTTGATCCTCCTGCAATTTAGGATCTGATTCTGGTAAAATGGCAATGAAGGGACTAAAACCTTTGGTAAAATGACAATGAAGGGACTAAAACCTTGGTTTCACTCGGAAGATGAAACCCTTTCCTTAGTCGTATTCGGTCGTGAGTGTAGTATGCCTTGATCTATCCCAGACATTGAAATAGTCTGACCTCTTGAATTGATATTCATTCTATCCCTTGAGCAATCAAGAGTACAATGTAATGCTAAGATCTCGTCCTTGAGTTGGCCAATAAGGGTGAGGTGGTCTATCCAACTCACCCACGTTGCCTGGCTCTTGGCATTCTCCTGCACAAAAATATATAGAGAGAGGGGGGGATTTCTCAAGTTGGTAAGGTAGTTCAATGCCAAATTTTAAGAAGTTCATCTGATTTTATTCGAGCAGCCTGCCTCAAGCCAAGTACTGGCCATCTTGAAAATAGAAGCTTGACTTTTCAGTGGTTTACCTGTTTCAATCCTTGAATTATACATGCGTAAAATTATCTATCAAATAAGGGAAACTATCCTACAACCTTTAAGATCATGTTAACTAGGTGGGCACAAGTTCATCACCATTCCATCAATTGGTTCAACAGTGATGGAGGGTGAGACAAGCAACTAAACTAGTGACCTATCTTGTGGGTACCAATTGCCTCCATCACAGCACAAAACGGTATGGAACTGTGATGGCCCTTAATATCAAATACTACCATGATCAAATAAGTTATAGCATACTTCCTTCGGAAATTGTAGAATGCAATGAATAAATTTTGGAAAATTGCGTAAAACCCCCCAAACCAAATATGGATTTTCTAGACATTTTACCCCAGCCCAACTTTTTCTAACATATTTTTCCCCAAAACAAACGTTTTTAGCTAATACCCCCAATACACACTTTTTTTTGACAAAAATACCGAGCGGTCCAACGTTTAAAAGAGGCGGTCTCTCGTTTAAAAGAAGAGACGGCCCGATCTGGCATCTTGAAAGGGCAGTCCGGCATTTTAAAGTGGGGGTACGGAAGTGACTAGTCTGGCATTGTACAAGTGCGGTCCGGCGTTTCCTTTCCAAAAATGATTTGTTAAGGCCGAGAAGGGTATTTTCTCAAAAAAAATGAATTTTTTATATTGTATTAACTAAAAAAATTTGGTTTTGGCAAAAATATGTTAGGAAAAATTAGGCTGGGGTAAAGTGCCTAGGAAGTCTATATTTGGGGGTTTTAAGCAAATTTTCCCATAAATTTTCATATCCTTTTATTACTCTTTTCTTATTTTTCACCCCACATGAATAAACCAACAAAAGAATATGAAAAAGATTTTGGCTCAAGTGATATACCCAGTTCCCCAACCCCGATTGTTTTTTATAATATCCCACTTTCACCTCAATTTCGACTGTGCATAAATAGCCTAAATGGTAAGAAAATGAGTGAAAGAAGACTCGCAAGCTCCCTTGCAAGTCTATTAACCTCATTTTTTGCCCTCAATGCCTCCTCTAGCGCAGCTTCCATCTGACAATGAGCCTCCATGACCTCAGCCCGTGCCTTCCATACTTCTGCTTGTGCCTCTTCTCTCTCACTTGCGCTTTCTTAACCTTGTCCTGTGCCTTCAAGGTCTCTGCTTGCACTGCCTCTATCTCACATTTTGCCTCCTCAATCTTGCTTTGCGCCATCAAGGGCCTCCATCTCCTCTAGTTGACTCTGTGCCTCTTTGACCTTGGCTCGAGCCCTCAGGGCATCAGCTCGTGCCACTTCTAAATGTGAGCGCAGCTCGTTGACCTCAGCTTTTGCCCTCAAAGCCTCTATTTGTGTTGCCTTTAAACGATGGTGAGCCCCCTCAACCTCGAATTGAGCCCCTGTTGCCCCCACTTGCGCCGCCTCTTCTAGCTTCTTAACCTTGGCTTGTGCCCTTGATGCCTCTTCTTGAGCTGCCTCAATCATAAGACCCATCTTCTTAACCTTGGATTTTACCTTCAATGCCTCTTCCCGAGCCACATCTATCAGCATGTCCATTGCCTTAACCTTGGCATGTGCTCTTGATGCCTCCTCTTGGGATGCCTCGATTTGACAGTAAGATTCTTCAACCTTCTCGTGAGCCTTCAAGGACTCAGTTTGTGCCTCCTCTAAATGAAAACGTAGTTCCTCTACCTCTGCCCGTGCCCTGGATGCCACTTCTTGTGCCTTTTCTAAGTTAATGCGTAGCTCCATAACCTCAGATTGGGCCCTTGAGTCCTCGACTAATGCAACCTCTTCTCATGATTTGCCTCCTTAGCCTCGGCTTGCACCCTCAATGCCTCTGCTTGCTCCCTCAAGGCCTCTGCTTGCTCCACCTCTATCCTACTACGGTGCATGTCTTCGAATTTCTCTCCTACTACGGTGCATGTCTTCGAATTTCTCCCGAATCCAAGAGGCCTCTGCTCGTGATGCCATTTCCTGAAAGTCGGCTTCCTTAGCCTCCTTGTGTGCCCGCAATGCCTCTGATCTCACCATATCTATCTCACACTCAGCCTTCTTCAAAAACTTGAGGAAAGTAGTGGCATGCTTTTGAGATGCTTCTAAGGCAGCCTCCTTCTCTTTGACCCACTTTCTCACACCCGCAATGCATCAGTCATTGTGACCTTTGCTTCCAACTTGGCAATGAGCGCGTCACTCTTGGCATTCTCTTCAATTAATGCGTCCCTCTTTGTAGCATCCATACTGTCTGCCCTCTTCATATCCTCGTCATGTCTCTTGCATGACTCCATTTCAATTATTATCTGCCGTAGTTGACAGTAATTGTCATGAGACTTTTTGAAGCAACAAATGAGTGTGTCTATACAGTTCCATCTTCCATATGGCCATGTCGGGTGGATATCAATCTGGAAGCATCTGACGCCTGCAAATGAGAGCAGGAGAATAATAAACAGAAAAGGAATAATAATGTGAGTAACAAGGAGAAATAACCTTTAAGCATTAAGCTGGGTTAGGTCAGTTACAATGAGGTCCTTTAATTCGCAAAAACACAGACAGTTACTAATATCATGTGAAATTGACATAAGGGTATGTATCCAATGGACTATGGATAACCATGGTCCATTGTGCGCATGTCCATCTCATGAAATGATGGGAAGTGGTGGAGAGAGTGAGTGGGGCCACCAAGGCAATTTAGATCCTGTTCTTCTCCCTCCGTCCCTCTCTCTCTCTCTCTCTCTCTTTTCTCTCTCTCTCTTTCTCTCTCTCTCTCACACACACACACCTGCTCAAACCTCAGAAATATTGGAGCTACCAAGATGAGATACCAATAGATAACACACACACACACACACACATTCACACACCTGCTCGAACCTCAGAAATATTGGAGCTACAAAGATGAGATACCAATAGATAACAAAGGACCACCACTATGTAGGTCAATCATGTTCTGTCTCCTGTCCATCCATGAATTTGTTCATTGATGGCCATATGATCAACAAACTATAGTCCATCGGATAGTATTATACCTTCTCAACATCACAATCTCTCAAAGCAAATGATGAAATACAGATAACAAAAGGAATCAACACAAAGAAAAAGAAAATGATCTCAATAAGCTTAAGTGGCTCTGTTTCTATATATCCTTCCATGTATGGTGCCCCACTCTCTACAATTGAGCGAGGTGATTGAGAAGGGTCATATTGAGTTACAGGAGAAAGATCAGCTTCTTTTGATCACCCTGGTCGCATATCTTCTTTCCTGGTAAATTTAGCAGCATGTTCTTCTTGGGGTTTAGATGGAGATGTTCTCAAAAGAGCAGCTAGTGACTCTCCATTAACGAGCTGAAATAAGGTAATTTAAGTTTAGGCACTATATACTAAAAACTCATCCAAAAACACCCCAAAAAGTAATTTAACTGAGAGGCCATTAAAACAGTGATAATTCCCCTTGTAAGACAAATAAAATCAATGGAGAAGGTCATCAAAATTATTCTGAAGAAATAATCCAGTTTCATAACACTATTCAGGAGAAACAGTGATGAATCCTTCTGTGACTATTCAAAGTCCAGAGAATGAAAAAGACTTGTAATGAAAATGAATAAACCAAACATATTGCATTAAGTAGTCAAAATCAGGGTATAAGAAACTGCACATATGACTAATTCTCAGACAAAATAAAGAAATAAATTTAACGGAAATGCATTGCCACCAAAGGTAAATATATGATATCGAAAAGCTGAAAACCCAGCCTCACGGTTATTTGGATAAATGAAAATAGCATTCCCAATGGAAAACCAGCAAATAAACTGACAAAAATCCATCGAATCTTCCATCTCAAGGATAGTTATAATATCATTTCCGATGGTCATTTAAAGAGGATCAATGACTAACTATACTTGCAAAGCTAATAACATAAAATCGGTGGAAAAACCAAAAAAATCCATTAATCATCTTCATAAAAACCCATGTCTTGATTATCCACAATGCCCATATGATAGAAAAAACAATGAAGAATACCCACATAGCCAAATTTTGAAAAAAATCATAATACACTGCTCATAAATAAATATGCATCATAAATCCAGATAAACCACCAAATACTTCAATAGCTAAAAAACACAGAAAAGAATAAGAAATACAAAAAATGCAGTGAGAATCATTAAACTTAGATAACCAATCGATTATTCACTTACAAAAACTAGAACACCTTTTAGCTCGCATTTCAATAAGAACTACCTGAGTTTCATTGCAACTCTCTACCAGAATAGTCACATTTAAGTCTGGCAAAAGGGTTTTAGGGTTTCCAGAAGCATCTCTTTTCATGCTCCTCTCTCCTTCATGAGCCATGCTTTGCAACATACAATAAAAACTCAAAAAATAAATAAAATAAAGCCGAATATTTTGGAATATTCAAAACCCTATTATTTTTATTGGTTTCACCTCGTCTTTCTCCTTTTTGCGCTGCCCACACTCTCAGACACCTACCCAAAAAACCCTAAATTTCTAACTGGTTAAAATCCAATGTTCGCATCTGTTACAAGTTAAAACCCTACATTTTGCTCGCAGGTGCGAAGTCATGGCTTCACTCTCTCTAAAACCCTTGCTAAGCATGATTAAGCCCCTGTTTGTCAAAATATTTTGTCCACAAAGTTTGTATGAGGTTGCTGCCTTTTGCATGCTAAAGAATACGGTGCACCTCCAAAAAAATCTTGTAGAAATGATCCCTCTCAAAGTTGGGAAACCTTGGAATCGATAAAAAAAAAAATGAAAATAAAAGAATTTCAACATATAAAATTTAAATAAATCTTGTAACATGACAAGGTTTTTAAGTATTTTATAGATTTTCTTGATCTGCATTATTTTTTAATTTTAATTTTCATGATTTGGGCGAAACAAATTTTCAAGTCATTTAAAGATTTTTGGGCACCGAAACTATATCGTCCCGCAAAATTTAAAAATGTGTTAAGGTCTAGGCTTCCATTCTCACCTAACACTTTAAAAAAAAGGGAAATGTTTCTATACTTTCTTTACACCATAGAAAATCTATGCTTCCCCTACCATCCAATCGTCCAATTTTGTTCGAGAGAGCTGCTCACCGTTTGATCTTAGATCCGACGTCTCAAAGTATTTTATTTTTAGTTTTTTATACAAATTGTATGAATATAAAATTTGGCACGTGCCATCTTCTCATTGGGGCGCACTTATAAAAAATATTAAAAATATTTTTTTGATAAAATATAATGACCAAAATACCCTTATATTTTCAGAGGTATTTTGATCATTTTATTTTATTAAAAATATATTTTTTATATTTTTCACTAGTGCGAGTTTAATAGAGGATTGGACCTACAAAATTTGGTATCAAAATAATTTATAAAAAAAAAAAATAGTGTAGAGACGTGACATTGTGATTGGGTCAATCTTAGCCCTCCATTCAAAATGGACGGTTGGATAAGGGGAAGTATATAAGTTTTATGTTGTAGGGAAAACATAGAAAGCTTACCCAAAAAAAAAACTACTAATAATTTAGAAAACGGGTGGGCTTGTTATCCCCACAAAATTACCAAAAAAAAAAAAAAAAAAAAAGAAGATGTGCACCTTATACAAACCATGGTGAGAAGCAAAATATCAAATTTTACTATTAAAATGAACACCATATAATTTGTTTTGTTTTATGGAGCTGGTATAGTAATATTTCCGTTCAACTTGGAATAACCCTTGCAGTTGCTCTATTCGTATTCTTCGTAGCCCTTTTGTCCGAGTCTCCGAGTCAGACCATTGTGTTGCTTACCATGCACGTATATTATGCTCGCGAGGGACCAATTGTGTCTCTACTTCGAGGAGGAAGCCTACTTGGGAGATTTCTTTAATCTAAAAAATTTCATAAACTATCTAAAGATCTATTGATGGTTATTTTCAAAAGAGAAAATGTGAATTTGAAGCTTTCTAACACTTGGATGTCACCTTAAAATACAATTACAATTGATGGTCTTTGTTCAATCTTGGGACGATATTTGTTTTTTTTTTCCTTTGAGTTCATAGAAAGTGTGAATTAGATTTTTTTTTTAAGTTATTCTATGAGTCGAAGAGGTTAGATCCCCAAACTTTAGGATCCTAAATTCACTACTAAATTAGATTTTACCTACTGGAGTAAATAGATAATATGCTCTTGCGGAAGTATAAAATCGTTTTGGCGTATTTATATTCGAATTTTTTTAGTGTGTATAATGCTCCTACGATAGCATATTGTATAGTTAGTCTCTTGGTTAACGACCGATTTAGGAGTAGTTTTTCTCTATTGAATGCCAAATAAGAGACTTTAAACTCTCCATTTACTCCCTCGGGTAAACCTCACCTCAATCTAGAAGTAATTTTAGGACAAAAAATTTGGGGATGTGACCTCTTCATCCTATAGACTAACATAAAAACAAAAAAATCCAATTTGAGTGTATAAAATGCTAATGTAAAAATATGTCATGTGGACACGATACATCCATAAAATATATGGGTGCCCATATGTATATGCCTATAAATACATGTATTGAAATTTATTTGTAGTTTACATCAGTATTTGCAGCAATTCGTATGTCATAACAATAATAAAGCATCAACATAAATAAATTAAACTAATAGTCCAAATATATCGTAACAACATGCTATTAACTAATTATTAATTCACAATGTAGCACCATTTTTGCATGGGAATTGCCCAATGGTTTAAAAAATGGATAAGTGCATTGGATCGGGCACCCCAAAAATCCATCCGGATCGGTGAATCAGCGATTCGGATAGGGAATCGGCCGAATTAAGCTTCAAAAAAATCCAAAAAAAATCATTATAAATGTTGTTTTTTAATAATCTAATAAGAAATGGGGGTACTCCATTAAGAACTTTTATTTTTTTTGCATCAATATACGAATATGAAGATGTTATTTCTCTATATGAACTAATGTTAACCATTAAATTCTTACATAAATGGTGAAGCATAGAATTATTATGGATGAAGTATAAATTTCTAAAAATAATGTTATTTTAGTTTCTAAATGTAATTAGGAGTGATGCATTATGTACTTTCATTACTTTGTAAAAATAGGTGAATGCTGATGTGTTTTTTTGTCTGGATGTCTGTATAATTACTAATTATAATATACTATTATAATATTATAAAAAATAATAATTTCCCATATAAAATGATATCATAATCATATCAAAGTATTAAATATTTATTAATTCATTTTACTCATCCAAAAATTTCACAACCTAACTAACTATAATATTATATAATGAAATTGAAATTGTTGGTTTATATTTTATAATTATTTTACTATACAAATACGAACAAATCTAAAATACCTTATAATATCACCTAAATTAAAAAATTTATTTACAACTATAAGAAAAATAATATATTATATAATTTATAATGTAAACAAAGTAATAAATAAAATACAAGATTTGGTTATCAATGTATAATTATTAATTATAATATTATAGTAAACATGGTTAAAAAATTATTAAAAAATGCTTCCATATCATATGATTAAAAATAAAAATAAACCCCCAATAAATTCTAATGCTAAGATATTAAAAAATTCAAAAAACATTTATCCAAAAAATTAAAAATAAAGATAACAAAATTAAAAAAAAAAAAAAAAGCCTATCGACAACATGCGCAACGACTTTCATATTGTAATATTACAAAAAAAATTTAATTTCCTGCATAAATTAGTATCTATCAAAGTATCAAACATTTATTAATTCATTTTACTCATCCAAAATTATTACAACCTAACTAACTCTATAATAATATATATTGAAATTGAAGTTGTTGGTTTATAACTTTATATTTTATAATTATTTTTTATGCAAATAAATATATAAAATGTCTTATAATATCATCTAATTTTAAAAATATTATTTACAAATATAGGAAAAAATAATACATTACAAATTTTATAATGCAAATTAATAAATAATATACAAGATTTGGTTATTTATAAATTAAAAAAATTCACATTTGGAATGTTGGATAATTGATCAAGCAACTTGAAATAAATTTTAAAATGGTATGAGTGAGAGTTATTTTTCCCTCTTAAAATATCTTCTAAACTATTTTTTTTTAATATTCAATAGTCTAGAATTAGTATTATTTTTTTTCTTTTTTTAATATCCTATGAGTTAGTACTAATTTTTTAATTATAATTAACTAATTAATAAATTATTAATCATATAATGAAATAATCCCATGGCATAATAGCCTAATAGAGTTTTTATGTTTTTTTGATAAGTAAATTTAAATTTTTTTGGTGAAAGATAGGGGTAATGGGCACCCCAATTATATTTTTAATAAATTTTTTCCCTTTTTTTATTGTCTAATTTAATTGCCACCATAGGATGTACACCCTTCTTACTCATGACCGACGTACACCGTCGCGCATCGCACGTACACCATATCACTCCAATTTATCCCAAGCTGCTTTTAACAATATTTGCGCATCGTGCATACGCCACTGGTTTTTTAACTCGTAGAATTGTCCCACATCAAAGCGATGTAGGAAGCAAAGGCTATAAAAGAATCCAACCTGCCCAAACAACTTGATGTTGTCATGGCCACGTGTAGGTGGGTTGTGCATGTTGACGATTGGTGCATGCCACACGCATGTGAGTTGTTGCACGCTGACGGTTGTTTCATGGCTATGCATATGTGTGGGTTGGTGTATGTTGACGTAAGCAGTTTTTTGAGGCTTTAATTGTAGTGACTTGAGCGGTTCACTCTACAAAATTGTTGACTTGGGCGGTTTACTGTTGAGAATCGCATGTTTTACTGAAATCGACATGAGGTGACCGATTCCCATATCAACTTGGGCGAGTCCGTTGCGACTCACCGATTTTTAAAACACAGGAATCGCCTAATGTATTCATCCAAAGTCATATCATCACACCACTCAAACCCTGAATAGATCCATCTTTTGGTAAGACTGGCAATATTAGGAGATCTATCTATGTTGTCTTTATTGATGTCCACAACCAATTATCTGCATAGAATGGATTTATAAGCATCATGCTTCCCTGTAACCAATCTTAGATTGATATGAAAAAGTACATATTAAATTCGATAGCTTGGGTGAGTCACAAAGTTTGAGATTTTTTTTTTTTTTTGAAAATTTGTGTCTATTCAATGACACTCTTACAATCATCAATTTTGAAATTTAAGAGATAAGAATGATTTTGACCTCTATATATAAAAGATAAATGATCTCTTTGATGACAATCCCTAAAAAAATTAATGTTAAAAATTTTAGCCAAGGGCAAATATTGCACTATGTAGGGAAAAGTCCTACAAATTTCAAAGACTATCAAATGAAAGTAAGGGCATCCAAAACTTGTAAAACTATAGTGCTCGGACAATACAATATAATATAAAGTACTATATTAAAAAATTAAAGGTAGAATATGATTCATGCTATAAATGGCAAAAAAAAAAAGGACTAAAGAGATCTTATATAGCAAAATGAGAATGGAAGAAATAAACTTAGAAGCAGTGGTCAAATGAAGATTTACGATTCCTCAACTTGCAGAGGGAGAAATAAGGACTTGGAGGGTGAGAAATCCTAAAAGTTTTACTAGTATTTTATAAAAGCATACTTTTATTTATATGAATATTGTCTTATGTAGACCCTTTTTTTTTTTTTTATTCTAAATTTAAATTCTAAAATATTTTTATTTTAAAACTAAGTATTATTCATTAAAAAATGCCTTTTTAAACAAAGAAACACGACATTCCAAAAACAAAATGTATCTAAAAAAATGTGAACTCTAACGCGCCTCTAAAAGTATCGACATATGTGTTTGTGTCCAAGAAGTGTCAACATGTGTACATGAGCAGTGTTTAAAAAATTGGTGACCCGATCCGGATCGAAAATCACCCAGCCCCTTCCCGAATCCGAGAAAAAAAGGGGATGGGGGCAAGTTTCACGTAACGAACGATGATTCTGTAGTAAATGTGACGATTCCACCTATTGATGAACAGTGAAAGGCAGGTCAATGGTCACAAGTTTGATCTTTTTGATCAATTCTCTAATAAAAACCGAATCTTTGATCGATTTGCAGGTTTTAGCAGATCACTTTACAACTTTATAACGCATTATAAATGAATCCAAGGTTGATTTAAGATCACAAATTCACAGTTTTTTGAAGAAAAGGTGATCGTTTATCATTTTCCTCCATTTCATCGATTGCAGACAAATTAGGGCAAGAATTTTCTCATATCAGAGAATTTTTGTTCTTGCTAGTGTTATTGACCAGAAATTGTAGCCCATTTTCGCGTTTTTTGGTTGATTACTGGTGAATTTTCGATTTGAAGTCACGGTTTTTAAAGAACAGGTTAGTGTTTTTTTTTTTTTCCACCATTTAATCGATTCTAGTCGACTTTTAGCATTTTTTTGTTTATATCAAAGGGGTTTTGTTCTTTACAGTGTTATGCACTAGAAATTGTAGCCCATTTTCGCGTTTTTTGGTCGATTGCTGATGGTTTTTCGATTTGAAGTCACAATTTTTCAAGTATTGTTTAAGGTTTTTTTTTTTTGGACCAAAGTATAAATTTCAAGCTAATTAGGGCACAAATTTGAATGATTTCATAGGGTTTTTTAAGATAATGATATTATTCAGATGATTTTAGCTGTTATTTATGTGATTAACCAAGGTTTATTGCTTGATTTTTTAATAAATTGAGTTGATTGCGTTTTCTGGAAAATAATTAAACAATCCTTCAGAGTAATGATTCAACCGAATTAGTGCATCATTTTGAATGATTTTAGAAGGTTTTTGAAGATAATGATGTTATTCAGATGATTGTTGGTGTTATTCATTTGATTAATCAAGTTTTGTTAATCGATTTTTTGAAGAAATCATGATTGTTGGTGTTATTTATGCGAGTTCGGGTTCATCTACGATTTATTTATTTATTATAACCTCAAATTTTGATCGATTTTATGTAAATTTTGAGGCGTTTTGAAGCTATTGATTTTGTCCATAAAATCATGAAGTTAATTCGTATGACTGAACATGATTTCTATGTTGATTTCGTGATATTTATACATATTGATTTGTCCATAATATCATGAACTTAGCAAATGATGGAATACTATTAAGGATTCAAGACAAAGAATCTCAAGAACTTTTATGTGCCTTTTGGATCTCGTCATATGCAAAATCAAGTTTCACATATCTCTTGAAAATTTGGCTCATTTTTTGTGAATCATATCTTGATTTTATATATCCTTAGAAGGGGTCAAAAGAAGGTTTTTCGCATTTCCAAAAAATGATGGAATGATTGAATGCATGATTTTGCTTACCTCATTTTTGTTCATTGGGCCGCGTATTGACATTGCCCTCCTCTCTATCTGCTCTTCTGTTTTTCACCTCCATTGCTACAGACCAAGCTGACATTTGTCCTTACCCTCAACAACCTATCCTCATAGACGACTCAAAAAACTTGCCTTGTCTTATCCACAAGAATCTTGATGCATTTTACACTCTATTATCAAGCTATTTGTTGAAGAGAAGGCCAACCATTTTGAGAATCACAAAAATCGTGTTTCAAAAGCATCAACTTTCCCATAAATTGATCATATCGCATTGAAAACCTGTGGAAATGCTATGCATTCTTTTTGTATGTTTTTCTTTTTTTTCGTGTATGTGTGTATTTGACTGGAACTTCTCTACCATTTATATCTATGAGTTTCCCCCTTGTATTCAAAAGACATTGTTCCTTTTCTATGTTAAATTTTCAATTTAGAGCTCCATGACATGAATTTCTTTGTTGAAAGTTGTGTTTTTTTCTTGTCAATTGAGATCATTGGTATAATTTATATTTTGTATTATTATAAAATCGAGTCCTTTTTGTTTCCATTCTTGTTTTGAATGCTTGGATGCATTAAAATCCATGTCTTTGCTCTTTCTCTCTCAAGGGGAAAGATGGAATCAAGAGACATTATCGCTTATTTTTATTTTTTTTTAAAGAAGTTCTTATATTTATATTTATGTTTCTTTCTAGACTCTCTTTTCTTTAATATGTTTTCTATATTTGACTTGCATGAAATAGATTAATATTTTGTCTTTTTATATGGTTAGAGTTTTCTCTTTATCCAAATAATCTCAAGAAAACAAGAATTTAATCTTTTACATTCGTCCTATCTTCCATTCAATGTGTTCTAGTAGACTTGAAGAATTTCGTTTATTTCATCCTTACTATTCATAAATTGGGGTTTCTATTTTCTTTTTCACAATTTGATTGTTAGTAGCTCTTAAATTCAACAATTTAGATAAATTATTTCGAAGAAATCGTCTTAATTGGATGAATATCAATATCTAATCAAACAAATTTATAATGAACAACTAATTAATTTTAACACAATACTGGCTAAACCAAGTTTTACAAATAGATTATCCAAATAAGGATTTGTAATACAATAGGTTCATTGAAACTTATTGCATATCCTAAGTTTTGCATACACTAGATATGATCAAAACTTCATTTTGCTTGTAATGGAATCCAAATAACCGGTTAGTGCCAATTATTTCTAGTGCCCTTTTATGGTTGCTATTTCATTATCCAATAAGCTTTACTAGTATTTTCTCTCATTATTTGGACCATTTGATTTATATGAGACAGAATTGCAAATGGCTTTTTTATAGTTGTAGGTATAATATATGTTTCTTACTTACCCAAAAAAGGTAAAATATATGTTTCTTTTAATTCATCCTAACACTTCTCTTTATCTTTGGTCAGTTTAGGGACACTTTTTCAAATAGTTTAAATATAGAGGGCTTTGAAACAACAGAAGGTGAATCCTTATTAAGTAGTCATTAAGAGCTATAGTTCACATTACTATGCGCATAAAACTCGTTGAAAACCCATAAGAGCTCTTTATAGGGATCCAGTTTAATAATAACTTGGAGAGTAAAAGGAAAATTTCCTCAACAAATATTAAATATTTTAAAAAATAAAACAAATTCAAGAAAAACAAAAAATGATGGTTTGTAAGAATTTGAAAATATTAAAATCAAGGTTATGAGAATTGTTTATTGAATATAAAGAAGGGAAAAGAGTTCAATGGAAAATGATAGTGGGAGATAAGTATGTGGCTATCTATTAAAGTGAAAGGTTTATATAGAGGCTAGGCCCTAAACAATCAAATTAGAGCCTACCTCAAAAATTTCACTAGATGAGGTTGTTTTGATACCCAAATAACATCAAATTGATAATCTCGACATGAAGATGCATGGACATGAAAAAAAATGGATGTCAAGTTTTGGAAATAGTGCATCTTGTATCGCATTTTTGAACTACACTATTTTTGAAGTTTTAAATTTTATAATTAAAGATGAAATATATTTTAAGGCTATTACAAAAATTTCTAATATTAAAACCATATTTCTTGACATTATTTGAAGGTTGGCTCAAATTTGATTGTTTAGAGCCTCGACTCTATACAAACCACACCCTTTATTAAATAAAAACTATAAGAAAACTAGTATAATATCAAATAATAAAATGACAATAGAAAAGAATTCCGTGGAAGTAAAATATTACACAAAATAGATTCTAAAAGTGCAAAACCTAATACAAGTGTAAAACCCAATATCTTTGTTAATTATAATGTATAGTAATGAAAAGAAATGGATACAACAGTAATCCATTCAAAATATTAAGAAACTATGTCGAATAGGATACAGTCTTAGACTTGAGTAATTAAGGTGCTGGCAATTGCAACACAACATCCTAAGTTTAATTCCTATTGCTAAACTACCCCAAAACCCAACCACCCCCACCCGCCCCCCTTACTACTCCTGACTCCCAAGTGTTGGATTATTAGGGAAGAGATGAACCCTAAAACTCCCAGGATTATTGACGGTGTCGTGAGACTAAGGATCGCAGAGTGTAGGATTTCCTTAACGATGAGAACTCAAAGCTTCTCTGCATCTTCATGGCCCTGAAAGGCCTAGTTATACAGGGATGGAGGAGGTCTTTCTCTAACGTTCGACTTTCTCCTAAAAACTCTGAAAAATGTGGCCCATAATCCTGGGAGGTGGATAGTTATCATCTACCCGTTAGATGATGATTATTTTCTCTCTAAAAAAAGCTCTTATTTATATGATAAAGATTAAAAAAAGAAAAAATAGCATGTATGGGGGCCCCATGGCCACCCATACGTACCAACATCTCTCGTTTGGCCATGAGGGTCAGATATATTGATATAATATCACTTAATGATCATATCCTTGTCATGAGGCTTTTACGCTAGTGCGGTTATACATCTCATAACAAAAACAAAATTTCAAAGTCATGTCATGGGGTTTTTCATGCTAATGCTGCTTTTTCTCTCATGATCAAGACCTCAAAATAAATATCACATTTGGGAGTTCTTGACTTAAATATTTTTAAGTCCCATCAAAGCTACATGCTTAGATAATATTTTTGCACTCAATCCTTTTGTTAAAAGGTTTGCAATTGTATCTGAAGATAGTAAATAACTTCCAATTATTTTATTATTTCTAATAATATCATAAATATAATGATAATCAATTTCAATAAGTCCCATTTTTAATTGATGAGATAGCAGCCTGATCATCACAAAAAATTTTAACAGGCCCGTCGGCTATATCCAACTTCAAATCATTTATGAATCGTTTAATATATATGGCATAAGTTGTAGCAATATACTCGGCTTCCATAGTATACCAAGCTACACAACCTTGTTTCCTGTTAGACCAAAAAATACAACCACTTCCAAAGAGGAATACAAATCCTGATATTGATTTTCTATCATCTTAGTCTCTTGCAAAGTCTACATTAGAGTACCTAGTAACCTTTAAGTTATCAGCTTTGAAGAACAAATTGTAATTTTTAATTTTTTGATTATATCTGAGTATGTTTTTTACGGTTTACCAATAAACTATCCCAGGATTACTTTGAAATCTACTTACAAGGCTATATGCATGACTCAAATCAAGTGTTGTACACAACATGACATAATTTATGTATCCGACAGCTTGAGCAAGTGGAATTATTTTCATTTTAGCTTTGTCACTATCATTTAATGGACATATTTTATTTGACACTTTCAAGCCTTTACAAACAGGTGTATTTATGGGATCACAATTTTCCATCTTAAATCTCTTTAAAACACTTCCTAAATAATTTTCTTGATATAAACATAGAAGTCTTGAACTTCTATATCTTATTATCTTAATGCTCAATATATATGAGGCTTCTTCCATATCTTTCATCTCAAAATGAGAACTTAGCCATGATTTGCTATGGTTAATCTTGCCAATATCATTACCGGCTATCAAAATATCATCCCCATATAGTGACAATATAACAAAATTGCTTTCACTATTCCAAACATATACATAATAATCTAACTTATTGGCTATGTAATCAATTTTAGTGATTGCATTATGAAAAATAATGTATTACTGCTTAGAAGACTGTTTTAGACCATATAAAGATTTCTTAAGTTTGTATACTTTGTCTTCTTGGCTTTTAATTACATATCTTTCTGGTTCTTTCATGTATATATCTTCTTTAATTCTCCATTTAATAATTTTTTTTTTATTTTTTATGTCCATCTGAAATAATTCTAGATCATAATATGCAACTAATGCTAAGATGATCATAATAGATGAAAATTTTGTTACTGGAGAATAAGTCTCTACATAATGTATACATTCCCTTTGGGTGAATCATTTTACTACCAACCTAGATTTATATTTATCAATTGATCCATTTGCATTAACTTTTTTTCTTTAAGACCCATTTGCAACCGATGACTTTTTTATCTTTAGGGAGTTTGAGAAACAAGGTCTTCCAGACCCTAATATTTATCAATTTCATGTAAGCCAATAGGCTTACTTAAACTATGTTGATCATCTATATTTTATAAGAAATGAGCATCAAAGTCCTCTACTAAAGATCTAGTCCAGTAGTCCTAAATTCCATCATAAAAAATAATGAATAGTAGTAATAATAAAAGAGCAAGGCATTTCACTTAGGTTATTTGATGTTCCAATGGGTCCAATATCTCTCCATCACTGTCCATCCATTGATAAAATGATCGCCACATTTCTGACAATTTCTTTTTATGTGGTCATTTGGATCATTGTGCATGTTTCTCATATTTCATTTGGCCACAGTCCATTCAGTCCCTAGTAAATTATGAGACAACCATCAATTTCGATAAGTACATGGAACTAACTGTAATCAATTTTGAGGAATTTATGCTAATGCACCTAGCACAGCCAAGTAGCCAATAAAAGTCAGCAATAAGCAAAGGAAGATATGTTTTCAATAGAGATGGTACAAGTACATATCTAATGGATATACTAGTTTTCATAATCTTTGTAACCAGTAGTAGGGGTCTTAGGGTCACAACAATACAGTCCAAGGTGTTTTTCCTTTTAAATACTATACACAAAACATGACAGGGAATACCACAACCAAAGCCACTCTTAATCATGTACATGGACCTATGATAATAGCCATTTCTAGAAATTGCATCACCAACATATTAACAGACATTGACTAGATGTAATCTAACATGGTGATATTCAACAAATTCATATCAACAAACAAGATATAAAGGAAGAAAAAAAGAAAATTACATAGCAAAAAAAAAAAAATGACATTAGGTTGGTATTCTTGAAAATTAACAAATATTGATATAAACATATTGGTTATGAGAACAATATATAGTCTGCACCTATCATAATATGTGCAAATGATTGATGGTTTTAATCACGTAGTTACCAATAAATACTGGAAGCACTGCCCCAAACTGTGCGAGCTGAGAGACTGTCAAAAGGTTGTACAGAGGAGGATGGATGAACCACTTTAATTTTTGGTTTTATAACAACACTAGCAAGATTAGAAGAATAGATTAGCACCAGCTGGAAACTAGTCATCTTCTCAATAAGGAAGAGCTTCTAATGCCTTATTTTTGTGGCTTCATAATACAATTTACACCATGTGTGGACTGCGGCAATGCCAATACTTAAATTTAACTTGTTTTTGTGGCTTTAGAACTCAATTCACACGATGG
The DNA here is from genome assembly GCF_054954075.1 of Amborella trichopoda. Taxonomy (NCBI): domain Eukaryota; kingdom Viridiplantae; phylum Streptophyta; class Magnoliopsida; order Amborellales; family Amborellaceae; genus Amborella; species Amborella trichopoda. Next base: position 8,399,234 of record NC_142345.1, read on the forward strand.
GGTGTTTGAAATTAAGGATCTGGACCTATACATGTTTATACTTAGGAATAAATGGGACAAGGCATAAAACAAGAAACCCAACAAGTTGCAATCGCACAATGTAATCTCAGTAAAGGTGGCCAAGAGGCCAATGGAGAAAGTTCATGATCACTACTTGCTCCACATTAAAATTAGGGCTAAGGAACATGAAACCCCCACTTGACCATAAGCATTACACTAAATCAATCTCCCCAAGGCACATAACCATGGGAACTCTGAAAAACTTCAATTAAAAAAACACAAGAGCATCTAACAACTCAAGATTGTGAAAATAATCAAATTTCCACAGTCCACATAAAAGTATTACAATATTTTGATTTACTCAACCTTAAACACCTAAAGGGAATGATGCCCGGAAGATCATGATCAAAGGTGCCCCATAGGAGCAGAACACTTTGATATACAACAATATGCAAAACCATTCTTAACAAACACCATGACATCACTGTAAAAATATCTATGCACCTATTTTTCAGTTTTATGATTAATACCCATAACCCTCTTTGGGGAGAAACAAAATTATTCATTGTCTACCTTAAACGCTTCTTTTGTCCAATATGATAAATTTTTAATTTTACTTCCAGCAAAATAGATTTTTTTTTAAAATTTTTTTTTATTTTGTGTGTGTTCAAGAATAGGGCATCATCATCTGAGACATGAAAAGAGAGCAATGAGCATAAATCCCACACTAAAAAGTTAAACCTAATTTTCAATATCAATCAAAACATTAACAAAAGAACAAGGCAAAAAGTTTTATTGAACAAATTTCTTCAAAAGGGAACAAAAATTCAACATGCCTGAGATAATGCAAAGGGATCTGAAATCTCTCGTTGACTTGTGCAAAAATAATAACAAAAATAAATATACAAATCTGGAAGTTATGGTATCAATCTCATTGTTGGATTTCAATAGTCATACCACTCCACATTGTATCATTTCTCCAACCAATCTCACTCATTCTAGGGAGAGAGAGGAAGCGGAGTTGGGAATATGAATGGGGATTTCAATGGAGGGAGTGCATGCATAGGGGTGCTGGTGTCTACGGACTATGAAAGAGAAAAAAGAGAATGGAGTTAAAAATTTGAGATTGTTAAATTTAAGATTAGAAAAAAAAAATTAACACCAAGATTTATGGGAATGACAAAGCACAATATCTAGGTTACTGTAAATTAAACTCAGGAAAAATAAGATATAAATACCAATAAAAGAAAGAAAAATGTTGGATTGTTATGGAACAGATGAACCCCAAAACTCCTAGGATTACTAGTGGTATCATGAGACTGAGGATCGCAGAGTAGAGGATTTTACTGAATAATGAGAACCCAAAGTTTCTATGCGTATGCCTCTCCATGACCATCAAAGGCCTAGTTATAGGGGGATGGTGAAGGCCGTTATCAAACATTCGGCTTTCTCCTAAAAACTCTGAGAAATGTGATCCATAATCGTGGGAGGTGGGTAGTTATCATCTACCCGTTAGATGATGACTCTTCTCTCTAAAAACGACCTTTATTTATATGATAAAAATTAAAGCGAGAAAAAATAGCATGTATGAGGTCCCATGGCCACCCATACATACCAACACCAAAAAGAAAAACAAAAACAAAAACAAAAACAAAAACAAAAAAAAGAAAAAAAAAAAAAGACGAGAGATAGGGCTCCTCACTTTGCTAAAGCTCAAAGCTATCATGCTATCAAAATCTTAAAACTAAAACAAAACAAGTCTATAGAACCACGTAAATCCCGTAAAGCCCAAAAAAAAGGAAAACGTAACGAGTTTCTACAACCACAATAGTCTTTAGAACTTTCTAGGAATAAAAATAAAAAAACATATAAGAAAATGTTTATGAAACTAGAAACCCAAATAACTAACTGGAACAAGAAATATGGATAATTTTCTACGGCATGTCAAACGACCAAGAAGAAATAAAGAAGAATCCAACTGACACCTAATTTTTATTGATGATGCAGTTTAGAGTTTCACATTATCCAAATCTATCATTTTTTCGCTTTTCTTCTCATCTCCAAATCCCATCTATGATATTGTACTCAAACACCCTAGATTCGAACTACTTTAGGTTCCAACATCTCCTGCTGAAATTGATAATTGAAAATCCTTGGACCCTTCAAACCATTTCTCAACTTTGGTTAAATTCTATATTTACATATTTGACACATAATAGTATTACAAAGGGGTTAAAATCCCTACCGATGTTACTAAAAGAATCAAAATATTATAAATTACTTCTGAGGGTATGCTTTTAAATTTTTAGATTAATATGACACTTCTTCAAAAAATGGTAAAATTTTTCCAAAATATTGTTGTTCAGTGTTTGGAATGAAAGAGAATTCGGGATATTTTGGTAATTTTACCCTAAAGCGGTACTCTTTTCGTTCGGTCAAGGCCTCTTTTATAGTTAAATTATCAAAGCAACGTTATGACTTCTCATTAACAAACATAAGCAATTTGGGATTTTATCAATTTTTGTGAGTAAGTACCTAATTGGCATGGAAACTAAAAAGCGTACACTTGCGATCTTTTGACCACCTTTAATGATATTGTAAGCGGTTTTTAACCCCCTTTTTGATGTTTTTCATATATCTTATTCTCTCATATTAAACGCTGACTTAGGTGAATTTTTTCCATGGGAAACTTTGGGCGCCTATGAGAATGATGAGAGAAAATAAATCTCTTTTTGTTTGAAGGTATTGAATTAGTTCTCAAAGTGCCCTTAGGGTTTTACCCAAAATGCTCTTGGAATCATAATGACTGATCAGTCTTGAAGAATTACAAACAAAAAGAATTACATGGGTGCACATATGACATTCTCTTAATACAAACAAAAAATAACCAAATATGTCATGTCCATTAGGCATTTTATACAGTTTACCATGATACATGCAGCACCACGACAGTAAGTTTTCAGCCAAAGGGTAGCCGATGAACTTCTATTCTCTTTGATGAACATGGTGGAAGGAATGGTACATCTCATCCATTTATCGTCTACAATGGATGGTTGAGAATGCGTAAAACAAGTTGTCTTTGTTGCATGTCTATCCCGGTAACCAGCCTCTGGCACACCTCACCCTCTTGAAGGGAACACACTCTTTTCTCAGGGTTATTACTAAGGGAAAGTATACGAGGAGATCTTTTAGTACAAATAGGTCACAAACACTCTTGTCCATTATATTTCAACTTAAGTGATTGTAAGAGTGTAATTGATTAAACTTAGAGTTTAGAAAAAAAATAAAATCTCGAACTTTGTGATATATCCCAACCATCCAATTTGACATCTAATGAATAAAAATAATTATGACTAACAAAAATAAGCGGTCTCATAGTATACTATCCCTATTACTTATTAGTTTATTAATGATTGTCTAAACCTAAGTGGGCCTTTTTAGGTAAGTGAGATTAAACTCAGACCCTTAGGAATGTGCAAGCAAAGTGTGAATTTCGGATTAGTGATTGGCTTATTCCAAAAGCAAAACATAATGTTTAGATTACAGGCAAAAAAAAAAAAGAAGAAGAAGCAAAAATAGTCAAAACACCTTAGAAAAGTTAATGAAACGATAAAAAATCGTACACTTCACTAACAAAGAGTGATCACTTTAAAAAAAAAAAAAAACAGGCTTTCAATTAGGTATTTCTTCAACAATTGTGGGAAAACCACTTAGATTGTCCCTATTGTGGTTTGGAATCTGGAATAAAAGACCGTTTTCGTAATTTGACTCACATAAATCACTTTATCTAAGGGGTGCCGTTTGTATAGAGCTGAGGCTCTAAACAATCAAATTGAAACACACCTTCAAATAGTATCGAGAAATGTGGTTTCAATACTGGAACTCATTGTGATAGCCTTAAAATATATTTTCCTCTTTAATTATAAAAACTTAAAGCTATAAAAATAGTATAAATCGAGCAGATCTACGAAAGCTTGAAAGTCTTGAAAATTGACGGTCCAAAAATGTGTTTGAAGATGCATTATTTCAAAAACTTGAAATCCAATTTTTTTCTCATGCCCATGCATCTTGATGTCGAGATGATCAATTTGAGGATATTTGGGCATCAAAATAACCTTTTTTAATAAAACTTTTGAGGTAGATTCTAATTTGACTGTTTGGAGCCTCAGCTCTATATAAACGTTTTTCATTAAATAAATCTCATTTGGGATTTGGACCCAAGAATAAATGAGGGAATCTTCATAATTTGGTCATAACGGTCACCCAAGCTAAATGATATAAATACTTGTAACTTCTCCAATTCCATATTCCAAATCTAAAACACACTTGTACCAATTTTGGAACCTAAATCAGATGGAAATCTTAAGTGACTTGACACGAATTATTTGATTGGTCATTTGACCGAAATACCTCATTTGTTCCAATCGGCATGAGGAAGTACTTCGGCCAGAAGATTTTTCGAAAGTAACTACCTTGCTGATAAATTTATTGATTGAAACTGCCACTTTTTATCATTTTTACACCATTTAACTATTTATTATTTCGAAATAGTACAAAGTCCAGCTTCTTTATCTTCTACGCAGTAATGTGTAAAGCATACGTGGGTTCTAATTGGAGATTATGTTAGGAAACCGTACCATCCCATAAAATTGTGAGGGTTGCCAAAGGCTATTATGTTGGCCTTTAAAATCAAGAGAACCTTATCAAAATAATCATAAGAATTCAACTATTAAATACTCTACCCATTTGCAAAGAGTTTAACTATTAAATACTCTACCCATTTCAAACTATTCCAACTCAAAATCATATGGGTGTTAAATTGTTCATCTTTCATGGGCAATTTGATTTATTTCCCTAAAATCAAGATGGAGAGTAAAGTGTAAAGCACGACCTTTTCGATGAACAACTGTGTAAAGCAATGCTGTTTTTTTATTATAACTACATAAAAGTTTGTAAAACCTCATGAGGGGTTTGGCTTATCTCTAGGAATTTGGCATGAGCTCGAGTGGTTAGCATTTGACATGCACGATGCTAAATTTCAAGTTCACTTCCTATTTACTAAACAACTAAAAAATAAATAAGTCAATAAATAAATAAATAAGAAAAGAAAGAAAGAATCATAACATAATGCACTAGTGGGAACCCCACTCATGAGTCATGTCAAGAATTTGTTTGAACAGTGATAATTGATTATGGATTCTAATAGTGAGAACAAGTGTATAAAGAGGCGAACTCCATTGCTGATGACCTGGATAAGAAGGGAGCTTTCTTAGACTCTTTAGCGGTTTGGCATTCTTTATTTTAGTTTCTGTTATGATTGTAATAAGACTACTGACTTAATAAAATATCAGTACTCTTGTAAAAAAAAGAAACAAATAGTGATAACAATTAGGAGGAGTTCATTTTACATCCTTGGACACATGCCTCCGCCTTTATTTTTTAGGATTTAGGATCTAAAACCCATCCTAAATCACTGCAAATATATTTCTGCATTACATACATGATTTTGAATCTCAAAAAACAGCATAGATCTGGTCATCTGTATAATAATAATAATAATAAAAATAATAGTTTAAAGAAGTTCACAATAGATTAGTTTTAAAAGTATTTTAAGTTCTTTTTTTGTCTCCCTCCAGAATCATTATCAAGGTGAACTCCACATTACCGAGCTGGAAAATTTTGGACCCAAAATTCATCAGACACAAGAATAAGTTCCGTTAGCTAGCACACAAAAAACCGATCCTAAAAATTATAATATGCTTAATTGCTTTTGGCTTTCTATTATTGTCTCTCTCACAAATGTTCTCAAGGTTGCAAAGCATCAATTAGATGCTTACTATGATCAAAGACCAAAATGAAATTTTATACAATGTCTGCGAAAAACATGCAACATATCTTAGATAGACGATGTTCTGTTCAATTGTTTGAAAATAAAGGGAAAATATGCTACAATAAAAGAAAGATATCCCAATGTTATTGAGGCATACTTGTGATCAATGACGAAAATAATATATTATGCAAATATATATGTACAAAATGTACAGTATATGAGTCAGATACAAAGCATATATATGTACAAAACTAGTGAAGTATCTAATTCAGATACAAAAGTTTGAACCATTGTAAAGAAACAAAGAAGTATATTCTACTCTCAAAATAAGATAGTCCAATGGACAATGCTATATGACATCCCAAGGCTATATCCACTGCTTCCAATTGAGGAATGGGTTGTAGATTAACTGGACCCTGTCTCTAGTCATTATTCCAATTAATCCCCTACCAAAGAACTGTAATTATGGGTGGCACATTACTGTAATCCATTGGATAGTTAGACTATGGTATACTTAGGCAAAAAAGACAAGGTAATATGGTTAATTAGCCCTTTTCCTCTTCCCCAAGGAAGAGGACTCAGAGCTAATATCCTCCAATGCAATACCTTGAGAGTCACCATAATGCTCAAAAACATGAGGGATTGACTTAGGAAAAAAGGCCTCCATTCTAATATCTTGAGAGTAACCTTGATCATAAAGCAAATGAGGCATCGATTCAGGCAAAATGGCAACAGAATGGTCTACCACTTGGGTTTCACTTGAAGGCACTGAAGAAGATGGACCCTCTTCCTCACTATTGTGGGTTGGTGAGCTCAGTATGGCTTGTTGTGTCTCACTCATAGAAAGAATTCGGCTCTTTGAATGGGTCCCCAATCTGCCCTCTGAGCAAGCAAGAGCATGGCATAATGCTGAGTTCTGGCCCTTGTGTTCGGCAATGAGGCTGATGTGATCTATGCAGCTGACCCACATTGCTTGGCTCTTTGCATTCTTCTGCAAAGAAAATAAATCTTAGATCAATAATGCAGTTGATTGCCATATTTAAGAAGTCAAATTGACTCGATTGGAGTTGCTAGATTCAAGCTTACTCAAATATTAGGTGATTTCAGAACAGTGGACTCACTTTGTCAGTGATAACTTCACTTTTTTCTGTTTTAACTCATTCATTCCTTCAATTATACAGGCCTATGACGTAAAAGTGTCAAATTCAAATAAGTGTAACACTGTAGACATGGTAATAAGGGTCATCACCACGTCACCAATGGGTTAGATGACGATGGAATGTGAGACAAACAACTTAAAGAGTGAAATGTTATAAATGAGCACCTTTCCCAAGATCACCCTTCAACCCATTACGGAACCATGACTACCTATGACCACGTATTGCCATAATCAGATGGATTTTTCATATGGATCCAGTGATGGTGAGTCAGATTCACCTATTTTTGTGTCTCTTCATGCATCAAACATCCTTTTCTAAGATGGACATCAAAAAATGGTGCCTCCACTAAACCAAAATAGATCGTGGGAAAAAAAATAAAAATAAAAACTCAAAATACACCATCTTTATTTTTCATAAAGAAAATCCTCATCTTCATGGTTCATTTTTTTTTTTTTTTGGAAATTGAATCCTCATCTTCATGATTGAAATTAGCTAACCCTAAAATTTTGGGTTTCAGGGGCAAAGGTAAACAGGCGAGTCGGCCGACTCCCCCAAATACTTTTTCTTTTAGTATTTAAACATTTCCTTCAAAAAATGTAAAAGCAATTAATTAAATTTTTTATATCCTTTGTATTATTATTTTATTCCATTTCCTGCAAATATGTAAAACAAACACTTACAAGCTCCCTCCTAAGCCTGTCAACCTCGTCCTGTGCTCTTGATGCCTCATCTTGCATCTTCTCTATCCGACAGAGTGCCTCCTTAACCTCAGCTTGAGCCCTTAATGCATCTGCTTGTGCCACCTCCATCTCACAATGCGCCTCTTTAACCTCAGATTGTGCCCTTAACAACTCTGCTCGTATCGCTTCTGTCTCACTTTGTGCTTTCTTAACCTCGGATTTTGCTCTTAATGCCTCTGCATGAGCTGCCTTTGTCTCACATTGCGCCCCCTCAACCTTTATTTGCATCGCCGAGGCCTTTGCTCGCGCACCTTCTATTTGACGATGTGCCTCCTGAATTTCAGCCTGAGCCCTCGAGGCCTCCACTTGGGCCACCTTGGTCACCTGCTTAACCATGGCCAATGCCCTTTGTTCCTTTGCTTGAGCCTCCTCTATCTGAAAGCCCATCTCCTTAATTTTGGCTTGTGCCTTTGATGAATCTTTTTGAGTTGCCAATATCTGAAAGCCCATCTCCTTAACTTTGGTCTTTGCCCTTAATGCCTCCTTTTGAGCTGCCTCTCTTTGACAGTGAGCCTCCTTAACCTCAGCAGTTGCTCTAGATGCTTCCTCTTGTGTCTCCCTTAAATAATGACTTAGATCGTCAACCTTGGCTTGTGCTCTCAATTCCTCCTCTTGTGCCCTCGATGCCTCTGATCTTGCCTTATCTATCTCACATTGAGCCTCCTTCAAAAAGTTACACAAAGTAGCGACATGCTTTTGAGCTGCATTTAAGGCTGCCTCCTTTTCTTCAACCCACTTTCTCACACTTTGTGCAGCCCCCTCTACTACTTCAGTTTGCAGTGCATCATGCTTTGAGAGCTGCACTTCCAATCTGGCAATGACTTCATCACTCTTAGCATCTGCTTCTATTAATGCAGCCAACTCATAGTCCCACTCTGTGGCCAACATACTCTTTGCTCTCTTTATAACTTCATGGCTCTTGTTAGATGATTCCATATCAATCATTATACGGCGCAATTGAAAGTAACTGATATGAGATTTTCTGAAGCATCTAATAAGTGTGTCTATATTGTGATCTATGGTGAGCTTATCTGAACTAGCTCCATCTGTATGCCAATGTTGAGGTGATGCCAATCTGGAAGCACTTGAAGCCTGCAAATGAGGTGATGAGAAGAATAAACAGAAAATGAATGATAACATGAGGCACAAGGAGAGATGCATCTTTATAGCTAGGTTGAGTTACTAACAACTTGTACACTAAAATAAAGGAAAACACGTCATATTCAATAGACTATATAAAACCGTGGTCCATTAGGCTTATGTCTATTTGATGAAGTGATGGACACAGATTGAGGGAGGAGAGTGTGACAACCACAGCAGGAAATGATGAAATACTAATAACATTTGGAGACAATGCAAAGCCAAGAAAGTGAATCATACGAACCTTAGGTGTTTCTGGTTCTCCCTGCCCTTTCATGACTGTTTCTTCAATTGTGACATTTGAGTGTCAATTCAATTGCCCTCAAGGACAGGGACAAATTAAGCCTCTTTCGATCCCTCTCATCACATCTAGTTTTTCTTGCTCAAATTTAGCAGCATGCTCTTCCAAGGGTTTAAATATAGATGTTCTCAAAACAGCACAGCTGACTCTCCATTGAGAGCGGATTGAAGACGATCAAATTCAGTCACTCTCTCTCCTAGCCCATAAAAACACACTTGACAAAGTTAAGTGAATATCCATTAAAATTTTCATAACACCATTCAAGAGCAAAGTGATGAATCTCTTGTAACTATTCAATATCAAGAGAAGAAAAAGAATTTTCAAGAAAAAGAATAATGCAAACACATTAAATTTTAACTTGTCATTGTCAGGGTGCAAGGAATTGTTTCCATGGCTATTTGTCGAACACGATAAGGAAATTAATTTAAATAAAATCTATTTATATTCCACAGAGACAATATGATATAAAAAACAAAACCCAAACTCATGCTTTGATATGAAGTAGCATTTCCAACACTGAACTAGTAAAAAAAAAAAAAAAACTGAAGGGATACCATATCTCCTTCACAAACTGACTTCATTACCATTTGCAATAAATTGTAAAACCAATTAATGGTTAACTGTAACTATGACAAACATAAACTCACTACGTAAAACATCCAGAAAAATTCCTTTCTAATCTTCATAAACTGGTAAAGCCCCATTTTCGTAACTATCCACAAAGACCATGACTAAAATTTAAAAAGAATTAAAAAAAACCTGAGAATTGATTTTTGAAATACCTTAAAAAGTACATAAACGGAAAATGCATTTTAACTGATTTTTGAAATACCTAATAAAGTACATAAATGGAAAATGCATCATAGATCCAAAAAATCCTTAAACGAAGGAAACCACCAAACTTCACTAGCTATAAACCCATAAATAAAGACAGTAAAAGGAATTAAGCTTTAGCAATAAAAGAGCAATTAGATAACCAATTGATGATTCGAATAAAATAAAAGAAAAAGAAAAACATATTTTTCTTGCCTTTCAACAATAAACAACTTGAGTTTCATTGCAACCATCTTTCAATATGGTACGCACCTTTAAGCCTGGGAATAGGATTTTAGAATTTCTAATATCCTCGCTCCTCCATGACTTACTTTGTAACATATTAAACAAAACCCAATATTTTAGACCACTTAAAACCCTGGAATTAGCACCGGCTTCACAAGCACTCTCCTCCGTGCTACATTGCTAACACTACCAGGAAACCTTCGACCAAAACCCTAGTTTTACTGGTTAAAACCCAGGATTTGATAGTGACTAAAACTAAAGGGTTACGTAGGTGCTCCCACTGTATAGTATTTTATAATATTCCTCATCCCATAGAAAATCCCATAAGTAGGGCTATAATTAGGTAAAAAAATTAAAAGTTTACCTAACTAGATTAGGACTATTGGTTGCATCTCTTACAGGTAGGTTTATAATTAGATAAATAAAATAAAATAAATAAAAGTTTACCCAACTAGATTAGTACTCTTGGTTGCATCTCTTAGCATGTAAGTAGACGATATATTTGAGTACCAGAGTAGAATATTTTTCCTTTTCAATATCATAATTTTTTTTTTTTTTTTTTTGACAAATATTAGAAGCCACAAAATATGGGCCATCACCCCGATCAAATGCCCATGAGAGGAATGCTCCAGTAATTCACTTACGTAACGACAGTCTGATAAAAAATCTGATGGTTGAGGGCATGTAATAGTTTTTCATTGTTAATTTATCATAGATAAGCATGAACTTTTGGGCGTATACACAACGCACCACATTCGCCCAATAAAAATATTAAAAAATATTTTACACCCTTACATAATGTAGGAACAGTTTAGTCATTATTTTTTTTATATTTTTATTGGATTTGTTGGATATAAGATAATCATAAGAGTCTTTTTCGAACTATATGGAATCCACCACACGAATCTTGGTTTGTTATTTTACTCTATCAAAATTTATACCCGTCATCTATGTTGATGTGGTGGTAGCATATGTGATCAGTTACCAACTCGTATGGGGATCGAGGTAGTTGCAAAGGGAGGGAGAAGAGGCATATTTAGCCTCCAAATTTCATATCGAACAAGCTTTTACAACAAAAAAATCAAGATGTATAGACAGAAATACACTCAACCATCTGACCAAAATCATATAGTTGGTAGCTTTTAGGCCTATGAACGAAAATATTGTAGCATCTTGGAGGGCACTACGTGCACGTCCAAACTTTCACTCGCACCACGTACCCATGCAGGAGCTCATATATATATATTTGATTGTTGTCCATCAACCATCTTCTGAAACTCCTCCTCACCGCCATCGCTTGAACCCTTCCTTGATAGATCAATTCATTCCAATTGTCTATATTCTTTTTACCCTTTTTTACTCTTTACCTCATGAGAGCACGAAAAAGGGAGAATCAGAAGACTATGCTTGCAAATTGAAGAATTCATTGCCCCATGTTTTAATTATTTTTTACCCGGTCTTTGGGACTGTATTCGGCAACGATGGCAGTGCGGCTTATATTGAGTGCAACGATGAGGATGTCGAGTTTAAAGAAGCAGAGGTTGAGGGGAAGCTATGCGAGCTGCTAAACCACACTCTGGTGAACGAGTTGCACAAACTATCGCTTGTAGATCCATTCAGATCGCCCCCAAGGGAGGTTGTCGTCTTAATAGTATAAGTTAGCCGCTTCTGCTGTGGCGGTGTGTCGTTGGTGATGTGCTTCAACCATGCTATCTGTGATGCTTATTCTGTCGAAATCTTGAGGGAAGAGATGAGACTATCGATTGCAGAGATCAGGCTTTTACCAGAACTATGAGAACTCTGTAAATTTCTGTGTCCCCCTCCATAGTCATGAAACCCTTCTTAAAGAGGGATGGAGGAGGTCATTCTCCAGCGTTCGGCTTCCTCCTGAAATCTCTGAGAAAATGTGGCCCTGTAATCTTGGGAAGTGGGTGGTTATTTGCTAGCCGTTAGATAACGCCAATTTCTCTCTCCAAGAAGCTTCCCTCTTTTAGTGATAAACATTAAATTATAAGATAGAGAAATATCGCACGTTTAAAGGCCCCATGGCTACATACACGTACCAACATCTCACACTTGGCCATGAGGGCCAGATATATTGAAATATCATAAAGTCTTTTCTACTTAATGAATTTAACATTTATGTGCATATTTTTGTTATGAGGCTTTCACGCAAGTGCGGTTATACATCTCATAAAAAAAAAAATCCAAAGTTATGTCATGGTTTTTCACGCTAATACGGTTTTTCCTTTTATGACCAAAACATAAAAAAATATCCCATTTGGGAGTTCCTAACTTAAATATTTCTAAGTCCCATCAAAGCTACATTCTTTGATAATATTTCTGTACTCAATCCTTTTGTTAAATGGTCTGCAATCATATCTGAAGATGCAAATAACTTACATCTATTTCATTCTTTCCAATAATATCATAAATATCAATGTGCTTACCCTTGGAACTATAAGCTCCATTTCTAATTGATGAAATAGTAGCCTGATTATCATAAAAAAATTTAACAAGTCCGTCGGCTATATCCAGCTTTAAATCATTTATGGAGCGTTTAATCTAGATGACATAAGTTGTAGCAATGCTACAAGCAATACACTCGGTTTCCATAGTATACCGAGCTACACAACCTTGTTTTTTACTAGACCAAGAAATACATCCACCTCCAAAGAGGAATACAATTCATGAGGTTGATTTTCTATCATCTGGGTCTCTTGTAAAATCTGCATCACAGTACCCAGTAACCTCTAAGTTGTCAGCTTGGAAGCACAACCTATAATTTTTAGTTTTTTGAATATATCTGAGTATCAATGAGTTATCTCATTATTACTCTGAAATCTACTTATAAGACCATATGCATGACTCAAATCAGGTCTTGTACACAACATGACATAATTTATGCATCCTACAGCTTCAGCATATGAAATTTTTTCCATTTCAGCTTTGTCACTATCATTTAATGGATACATTTTCTTTGATAATTTCATGCCTTTACAAATAAGTGTATCTATAGGCTTGCAATTTTCAATCTTAAATATCTTTAAAACACTTTCTAAATAATTTTCTTGAGATAAACATCGAAGTTTTGAACCCTATCTCTTGTTATCTTAATGCTCAATACATATGAGGCTTCTCCCATATCTTTCATCTCAAAATGGGAACTTATCCATGATTTAGTATGGTTAATCATGCCAATATCATTACCGGCTATCAAAATATCATTCACATATAGTGACAATATAACAAAATTGCTTCCACTATTTCAGACACATACACAATGGTCTAACTTTCAGGCTATATAACCAATTTCAATGATTGCATTATGAAAAGTAAAGTACCATTGCCTAAAAGACTGTTTTAGACCATATAACAATTTCTTAAGTTTACATACTTTGTCCTCTTGGCCTTTAATTACATATTCTTCTAGTTGTTTTATGTAAATATTTTTTTTTAATTCTCATTTAAGAAAGCTATTTTGACATCCATCTGAAATAATCTAGATCATAATATGCAACTAATGCAATGATGATCCTAATAGATGACAATTTTGCTATTGGAGAATAAGTTTCTACATAATCTATGCCCTCCCTTTGGGTAATCATTTAGCTACCAACTTAGCTTTATATTTATCAATGGATCCATTTGCATTAAGTTTTTTCTTTAGGACCCATTTGCAACCGATGACTTTTATATCTTTAGGGATGTCAACCAACTCCTAGACTTGATTTCTTTTAATAGAATCAAGTTCATCTTCCATGGCTTGAGTACACTTAGCTGCGTCATGTGAGCTAATAACTTCACTATAGCTACGAGGTTCATCTATTGTGTCATCAATCATTAAAGAGTAATTATCTTCATTTATAAATATATAAAATTCTTCTAAAGTCGTAGGTGAGGCTCTAGTTCTTTTAGGCTTATCTAGTATACTTGATTCAATTGAATCATTCTTACCAAATGTAGAGGGAGTTTGAGAAACAGGGTCTTCCAGACCCTTATCTTTATCAATTTCATGTAAGTCAATAGGCTTATTTAAAATATTTTCATCATCTATATTTTCTAAGAAATGAGCATCACGACTCTCTACTAATAATCTAGTATTATGGTTATAGAATATATACCCTTTAGAATTTTTTGAATAACCTATAAAAGAGCATTTTATAGTTTTACTTTGTAATTTATCTCTGTTTTGTAGTGGTATAAGCACATGTGCCCAAGAACCCCAAACTTTCAAGATAGTAAGGTCAGGTTTTCGACCTGTCCATAATTCATATGTGGTCAATTCTATAAATTTAGTTGGAACACGATTAATGATATATATTGCAGTGTTGAGAGCCTCACCCAAAAAATGAGAAATTTGAATGGCTCATCATGGACCTAACCATGTCCATTAGAGTTCTATATCTCCTTTCAGCTACCCCATTTTGTTGTGGTGTATATGACATAGTTGTTTAGTGAGTTATACCATGATCCTTACAAAATTCAAAAAATAAGGCGGAGCAATATTCACCTCTCCTATCTGTTTGAATAATTTTAATATGCATACTTAACTGATTTTCTACCTCCACTTTATATTCTTTAAATGTTTTTAATGCATCTGATTTCTTACTAATTAGGTATACATATCCATAACGTGAATAATCGTCTATAAATGTTATGAAATATTTTATACCTCTATGTGTTTTCACATTTAATGGGCTACATATATTAGAGTGAACGATACTAAGTAGTTCACTAGACCTTTTACCTTTAGGGAAAGGCTTCTTCGTCAATTTACCAGATATACGTGGCTTGCATGTTGCACAATTTCTTCTAAATTGGGGAGCAAGCCTCTTTTAATCATTTGATTCATTTTGTTTTTATTTATATGCCCTAATCTTAAGTGCTATAAATGTGGATCATCCATACACATAAAAGCATCAAAAGAAACATCAATATAATTAGAAAATGATGACCTTTCATTAATATTCAATCGGTACAAATTGTCAACTTTAGTACCGTACACCAAAGCTCTAGAATGCTTCCCAATGGTAACCCGACCAGGCCTGAACCTTATTTCATAACCCTTGTCGTCTAGCCTTGGGACAGAAATCAAATTGTACCTCATATTGGGCGCATACAATGTATTAATCAATAAGAGATTTGATCATCCTGGTAAACACAGCTTAAAAGTACCAACACCTAGTACATCACAGTGGGTGTTATTTCCCATATAAATCCGCTGGTTACCTTCTGCAATCTCTTTCAATTCTGTGAATCCATCCTTGGTACTCGAGACATGTTGAGTAGAGGCCGAGTCGACCCACAAATTTCTTAAGTCATGATCGACAACTATTGATTTTAGGACTATACAGATCAAGTCATTTCTCTTATTTTGATTATTTCGAGCATGGATGTTATTTTGGTTCCTACTTTTATTTTTCAGCTTAGGATAATTAAACTTGATGTGCCCAATTTTCTTACAATAAAAACAAGTCTTCTCAACCTTATTCTTTTGATTTTTAAAATTTTTTCTCATTCCTTATACCTATTATTTTTCTGATAATTGAAAGGTTTTTTGAGGATCTGAGAAGATGAACTTTAGGCAAAGTGACGCTCATTTGACTGCTTTCTCAATCTTCTCTCAGCTTAAATACTAAAGCGCATGGGAAGATTTAACATGGTTATCCCCTGTACAGAATGGTTCAATACAATTACAACAGACTCCCAAGATGGAAGAAGACTGTTAAGGACAATGGACACTTGCATGCGATCGGGGACTGGATTCCCAGCTGCAGCAAGGTCCTTTGCGAGCACTGTCATTTTATTAACATGCTCAGTCACTGAGTCTGTTTCTTTCATTCTGCAAGAATTGTATTTTTCTTACAACAATTGTATATGGGTCGCAGAAGTGGTCCCATACGTTTCAGATAGGACGCCTATCATACTTTGAGCTGTAGTGTAATCCTCAAAGACTCTAATTAAATCATCTTCCATAAAGCTCAACATAACAGTCCTAGTTACTTTGTCATATTCTAACCCTTTTTCAAGTCGCCTTTTAGCATGACCATTGGCATTAGGCTCTAAAACTGGTGGTTCTGTTTCCAGGACATAATCTACCATATCTTGAAAAAGAATATATCCAATTTTTCTTTTCCACATGGAAAAATTGTTCCCATTGAGTTTTTCAAGTTTGGATAATTCTGACATGATTAGCTTAGATGCCATTTTAAATTTTTAGATAATACCTAAAAGTTCAAAAACAAATTTAATTGTATGTAAGAAAATGTTGTCTACCAGCTAAATCAATAAGTTTGCCGACTTTTAGTGAGCTGCAACTTCAAAGAAAAATTTTCTCGAACAGCTTATGTTCGCACTGCTGTGATGCAACAAAAAATTAATAAAGTAAGGCAACAACTACTTTTATGTCAAATCTTGCATAAGAATAATTTTCATAAATATGTGAATATGTCTTAGCACAAGATAGAGAGTCTACAATGATATTTGATAATTTTCAACAAAAAATATAGCATTGCATAATCACAAAAAAAAAGCAGAAAAATTCACAAAATCAAGTTGATGAAGTTTTCTAACTTAAAGAAACAAGAGCATATGATAATTATGCCATGCAGTGACAATTATTATGCAAATAAAATATGTCGAAAATCCCTAAATTACAACTCACAAAAA
The DNA here is from genome assembly GCF_054954075.1 of Amborella trichopoda. Taxonomy (NCBI): domain Eukaryota; kingdom Viridiplantae; phylum Streptophyta; class Magnoliopsida; order Amborellales; family Amborellaceae; genus Amborella; species Amborella trichopoda. The sequence goes on from NC_142345.1 coordinate 8,416,136, forward strand.
AAAAAAAAAATCATGCAGTTGATATAACAACCTTTAGTTGAATAGTTGTTGTGGGCATAACAATTTTCAATAATCCAATAAAATTATGCACTAAATTTCAGCAATAAAATATGGAAGAAAGAAAGGTGGCAAGCCACCTGATATTCAACCATTATGTGTCTTTTTGTCTTTTTCTCTTTCTCTCTCTAAAATTACAGCAATAACTCTATATCTCTCTCTCTAAAATTAAGCAACAAATTTTATCTTTAATTTAATTTAATTTAATTTATTATTAGAGAGAAAATTACCACTTCACTTTGGCGAAGTGGTTAAGGTGAGTGGCTGCTATATGCACGACTTTTCAAAATAAATAAATAATATATATCTATATATATTCGCGCTTCGGTAAATATTAATTCACTCCAAGAGCTAAGTTTCTATCCAGATATGTACGAGATCTCCTACCTATCATTCACCGACTTGCTACATACAGGAACAATGAATCATACAGCGTCAATATCCTTATCAATAAGATATATGCGAATCAAGAACAATGAGTCAACAAGATATATATGAATCACGTAGGCAAGAAGGTGAATTAAGAGTAGAGGTTTATGGAAAAAAGAAAGGAAAGAAGATATATATGAATAATCAATGAATCAATAATTTCGTCAATAACTTTATCAATAAGAGTGTCAAGGTTGTTAAATTATCAATAACGTCATTATCCAATATGTATGAGTGTCAAGATCGGGTAGTAAAGTACCGTGCACCAAAAAATTGTTAACAATGGAAAAATTTACGACTCATGCAATTTTGATTCATAGCTCAAGCGACAGCAGTAGAGAGCCAAAATTGAGTACAAAAAATTTACAACAACATATACGTGAATGGTAAAGCACAATATCAAAATTACTGTAAATTAAAATCAAGATAAAACACCAATAAAAATGAAAAATAGAACCTGGGATCTGTAGGTTATGAGCCCACCACGCTTCCACAACTTGGCTCTGATACCAATATTGAAATCTTAAGGAAGAGAAGGACCCACTCTCACGATTAATAGCAGTGTTGTGAGACATGGATTGTAGAGATCAGGCTTTTACCAAAACTATGAGAACTCTATAAATTTTTGTGTTCCTCTCCTTGGTCATGAAACCCTTCTTAAAGAGGGATGGAGGAGGTCGCTCTCCAACGTTCGGTTTCCTCTTGAAATCTCTTAGAAAACGTGGCCCTGTAATCCTGGGAAGTGGATGGTTACTTTCTAGCCGTTAGATAACGGCACTTTCTCTCTCTAAAAAGCCTCCTTTTTTTAGTGATAAGCATTAAATTATAAGAGAGAGAAATATTGCATGTTTAAAGGCCCCATGGCCACACACACATACCAACATATTCGATGGCATACTTTCTCATATGTTGGCTCCAGCACACACAAAAATTGGAGGTGGGGCATTTATTTATGTATCCTCTAAGCTTTTTTGGGGCTTCCACCTTCCCAAACTCACAAGTGAAGCTCACCAGTGTGACGCCTGTTCCTGATCAATATGTTGTCACAAGGGTCCTCGTGTTTGAAACTAGTGGGATCACTAAACTCAAACAAAAAGCATTACAGGAGGCTCCCCCGCGCGTTATGGCCGCCTCAACATTGTTGTAGGAGTGTGCTCTGATGTTGTGTGGGGCTCCCCAGGAAGGCTATTCACATGGTGAATATATAAAAAAAGGATGGAGCCAAATTTGCTTGAAGGATCTTGCGACAATTTCATCATGTTTGCTCTTCCAATGGAGGCTGTTACAGGAGAATATGGTAGGCCCGGAGCAGCGGTTAAAAGAAGCGATTGCGAACGTGAACCTCAATGCCATCGTGATGATGCAAAAGAGTCCAGAGATAATGGCAAGTATGTTTGAGGCTGCATTGCAGAGTCAACGGTGCAGTGGGAGTAAGAACAATCTTCGGTTCACTAGTTGGTGTAGGTTTGGGATTTATGAAATGGATTTTGGGTGGGGAAGGCCGGAATGGGTGGCCATGAAATTTCCATTCAGGAAGGTGAAGGTGTTAAATCCTAATCTGTCGCCCTCTCTGTTCACTGCCTTCTCTTCTCTCTTAACCGTCTCTCTCTCATCGCCTCATCCTTTCTCTCTCTCTCTAAAGCCTCCTAAATAAAAGACGGTGGAAAACCGCTTTCATAATATAGAGGACCATCTCAACTTGGTAATACAGCCGTTAAAGCGAACCGCCTGCTTATAAATAGGGCACATGCTTCCTGTTTTGCATGCGTGAGAGTGTAGAAAAAAAAAGGGAGTTTAGTTAGAATCCAGGGGTTTTGTCGTTTGTAAAAGAAAGTTAGAAAAGAAAGTTCTGGTTCCTAAAGACTATAACATTTGTTTGTTATCAAAATTATTTCTATGAAATAATTAAATATTGCTTCCACTTCACCATAATTATTTTTCTTTATTATTTTCGATCACATTATTATATCAATGCTTCTGCAAAATTCCCAATATTTGGTATCAGAGCCTAGATTCGTACTTCCTAAAAGACCACTTTACGAATGACATCTACCTTGGGTATGAATTATACTCAAAATTTAATTCTTAGATGGAGAAGATTATGACTCATGGAGTCTCCAAATGAAGACTCTCTTTGTCTCACAAGATTTGTGGGTATTGTTGAAGAAGGTTATGCGGTACCAGAAGATGCAGCAACACTTGTTTCGTGGTCGCCGGCAAAGCAGAATGAATTCAAGGAAAAGAAAAAGAGAGATGTGAAAGCCCTTCTCTTCATCCAGCAAAATGTAAGTAAAATTATCTTTTCTAGAATAAAAATTGCTTCAAAATCAAAAGAAGCTTGGGATATTTTAAAAAATGAACTTCAGGGATCTTAAAAAAGTGATTTCTATCAAACTCCAAAATTTATGGAGAGAATTTGATAATTTGATGATGAAAGATAATGAAACCGTTCAGAACTTCCTTACTATAGTTGCTGGAATAATAAATCATGTTAGATGTTATGAAAATGACATTCCTGACAAAAAAATTATTTAGAAAATTTTGAGAAGCTTTCCTGTAGAGTTTGACCATGTTGTAGGTGCCATAGAAGAGTCAAAAGATTTATCTAAATTTTCATTACAAGAATTAAGTGGATCTCTTGAATCACATGAGCAAAGAATGAACAGATTTTCAAGCCAGAATTTAGAACAAGCTTTTCAGTAAAAAATGACAATTTCAGTAAAGAAAAATATTGAACAAAATAAAGAAAGGGGGGACATTTCAAAATTATCAAAGAAGTCATGGAAGAATAAGGTTTTCCAAAAGCCAAGGAAGAGGAAGAATTAATTTCAATAGCCACAAATATCCAGATGGAAAAAGTAAATCTGAATGTTAGTGTATTCTTTGCAAAAAATCAGGGTATGAATCCAAGGATTGCTGATATAAATGTAAAAATGTAGAAGCCCCAATCATTCTCAAAGATATTGTTGGTTTCAACAGAAAAATGAACTACAGAAAAATGAAGCAAATTTTTATGAGAAAAATAATAATACAGGCATATGTTTCATTTATTCATGAATGTTCAATAGAATTCACATGATATTTGGTATCTGGATAGTGGATGTAGCAATCATATGACAAGAAATCGAAGCAGCTTTATTGAGATTGATGAAAGAAAAACTTCTCAAGTCAAGCTCGGTGATGGGAAGCTCCAAACTGTTGACGGAAAAGAAATAATTAAAGTAAAACCAAAAGGAGGTAATCTGAATTAATTTGATGTTCTTTATGGTCCTGGCTTGACTCAAAATCTTTTAAGTGTTGGTCAATTGATGAAAAAATGATATTCAGTCAATTTCAATAGAGATGAATGTGTGATTATTGATAAGAAAAATAAACTGATTATAGCCAAGGTAAAAATAACCCCAAATAAGATTTTTCCTATGGTGATGCCGTTATGTGAAAATTATACATTGAGTTATGAAAATATTGATAAATCTTACTTGTGGCATTTAAGATTTGGGCATTTAATTTTTCAAAATTTGAAATTGATGAATTAGAAAGGTATGGTAATTGGGCTACCACCAATAAATGAAGAAAGAAAAATATGTGAAGGTAATTGGGCATTTACCATTTTCAGAATCATCTTGGAGAGCTAGAGCTCCATTGGAAGTGGTTCATGCTGATATTTGTGGACCAACTTAGACAGAAACCTTTAATAAAAAAAAGTATTTTCTATTAATTGTTGATGATTACAGCAGAATGATGTGGCTATATTTCTTGGCTCAAAAATCAGAAAGCATTTTCAGTTTTTACTCAGTTTAAAGTTGATGCAGAAAAGCAAAGTGGTTTGCCATTAAAAGCTTTGAGAACAGATCGAGGAGGAAAATTTACATCAAAAGAATTTTGGATTTTTTGCAAAAAGAATGGAATCAGAAGAGAATTGACAGCAGCCTATACTCCATAACAAAATGAAGTAGCAGAGAGAAGAAATAGAACAATAGTCAAAATGGCTCGGAGTATGTTGAAAGATAAAAATCTTCCTAATAAATTTTAAGTTGAAGTTGTTTAAACTGTTGTTTATATTCTGAACATATTTCCTACAAAATCCCTCCAAAATAAAACACCTTTTGAGGCATGGCATAAGAGAAACCCAAAAGTGAATTATTTCAGAGTTTTTGGATGTATTGCTTATGGAAAAAGAACCTCTCAAGACAAAGAAAAATTTGATGAAAAATGTGAAAAATATATCTTTGTTGGGTACAGTGAAGTTTCAAAAGTTTATCATCTTTACCATAAAAAAACAAATAAATTGGTAATTTCCAGAGATGTTATCTTTGATGAGAAAAGTGAATGGAACTAGAATGAAAACCTTAGCCAAGAAACAAGAATTTTAGAAAATGATGATTCAAATAGAAGTCCACATCCAAGCCCTTCAAGTCCAAGTCAAGAAAGTCCAAGACAAGGAAGTTCAAGTTCAAGTTCTTCAGATTCAGAGACGCCTCCCAGAAAAGTAAGGTCTCTTTCAGATATTTATGAATCATGTGATGTTGTTTTCTTTCTAGTGAACCACAAAATTTTGAAGAAGCAGCTAAAGAAAAAATTTGGTTAAATGCTATGAATGAAGAAATTTATGTTATAAAGAAATTAGTAGATCACCCAAGAGGAAAAGAAATAATTGGTTTGAAATGGATTTATAAAAACCAAATATAATGAAGATGGGTCCATTCAAAAGCATAAAGCTCAACTGGTGGCAAAAGGCTATTCACAACAACCTAGAATAGATTTTAATGAAACTTTTGCCCATGTTGCCAAAATGAAAACCATTTGTACTGTTTTGGCCATGGCTGCCCAATTAAAAATTCTAGTTTTTCAGTTGGATGTAAATCTGCTTTCCTGAATGGGGAACTTGAAGAAGAAGTTTATGTTGAGCAACCATTGGGTTTCATCAAAAAAGGAAATGAAGAAAAAGTTTATAAACTGAAAAAAGCATTATATGGATTAAAACAAGTCCCAAGAGCCTGGAACAACAAAATTGATAAATATTTTCGAAAAAATGGATTTGAAAGGAGCCCAAGTGAGCCTTCACTTTATGTTAAAAAGGGAAGTGAAAATTCCTTCATAATTATATGCCTTTATGTGGATGCTTTGATTTATACTGGTACAGACAAAAGAATGATGGAAGAATTTAAGAAAGCTATGATAAAAGAATATGAAATGACTGATTTAGGAATTATAAAATATTTTTTTGAAATCCAAGTAAAACAGTCAGATGGAGAAATATTTATCTTTCAAGAATAATATGTTGAAGATCTCTTGAAAAGATTCAAAATATCAAATTGCAAGCCAGTGAGTACTTCAATGGCAGTGAATGAAAAATTATCAAAATATGACGGTGTAGAAAAAGTTGATGCATCGATTTATCGAAGCTCAGCGGGATCTTTAATTTATCTTGACTAATACAAGGCCATATATTGTGCATGCAGTCAATATTTGTTCCAGATTCATGAATGAACCAAGCAAATTGCATTTTGCAGCAGCAAAAAGGATTTTAAGATATATCCAGGGAACAAAGAAACATGGTATCAAATATATTTATGAAAATAATACTAATCTTGTTGGATTTTCTGATAGCGATTGGGCAGGTTCTATTGATGATCGAAAAAGCACGTCTGGCTATATATTCTGTCTACGCACAAAAGTGATATCGTGGTCATCAAGAAAGCAAAATACTGTGGCTCTATCATTTGTAGAAGCCGAATATATATCAGCAATAAGTGCATCACGTAAATCTGTGTGGCTCAGAAGAATTTTATCAGACTTGCAGCAAAAACAGAATACCTCTACAACTATTTTCTGTGACAATATGTCTGCCATTACAATGACAAAAAATCCAGTGTTTTACAACAGATTGAAGCATATAGAAATACGACATCATTTCATCAGGGAGCTGACTGAAAAAAGAAAAATCGAGCCAAAATTTATCAACACGAAAGACCAGCTTGCAGACATTTTTACAAAGACAATTACAACAGATAAATTTATCCAGTTCAGAGATATAATGAGAGTGACAAATTAAGATGGAATGTTAAAATCCTAATTTGTCGCTCTCTCTGTTCACCGCCTTCTCTTCACTCTCTTTTAACCACCTCTCTCTCTCTCACCACCTCATCCTTACTCTCTCTCTCTAAAACCTCCTAAATAAAAGACGGTGAAAAACCGCCTTCATAATATATATGGAGCATCTTCCTTTTTGCATCACTCGAAAAATCAAAGGAGAGCACGCATAAAAAATTGCATGTACTTTGTAGAGGACTATCTCAACTTTGTAATACGGTGGTAAAAACAAACTGCCCTTGAGGCTTATAAATAGGGTATAGGTTTCCTGTTTTGCGTGTGTGAGAGTGTAGGAAAAAAAGGGAGTTTAGTTAGAATCCAGGGGTTTTTTGTTGTATGTAAAAGAAAGTAAGAAAAGAAGGTTATGGTTTCTAAAGACCATAACATTTGTTTGTTATCAAAATTATTTCTATGAAATAGTTAAATATTGCTTCATCTTCACTCCAATTACTTTTTTTTATTATTTTTTGTTCAAATTATTGTATTAATGCTTCCGTAAAATTCCCAACAGAAGGACATGGTGGTTCTCATGGATACCAGTTTGGAGATGGCATGGAAGCTTGGATCAATTTACCAGAGACTGAGATGGCAAAGCTCAAATCGGATCCCCAACTACTTTTTTTGTCTTCAAAGATTTATTGAGTCTATTTGTCTAGGAAAAAAAAAAAAAAAAACGACTCTGTTGAATTTTTTGCAATATCAAAGTTTTCCAAAATGCACATTTACCTAAACTACGTTTTAAAAAACCGGTTCGGGTAGGTGAACATGTCATCTACTGAATCCCTATCGATTAGTGAACTAGCCAACTCGGATTAGTTTTGCCAAAAATTTTGAACAATTCTAGAAATTAAAATTAGTGGATTTGTGGAAAACTTTGATAAATATGTAGCATATTTTGGTTAAATTATTGAAAAGATGTGAATAACAAAAATGCAGTTCCTTTCTAGTGTCCCGCAATCATTTCACATTCTAAAAACATATGGTAAATCTCAATGGAGACATCATAATATCATTTAAATATCTACATTACATTAATTAATGGCATATGTAATATCTACTTCTCACGTACAGTGGCTCATAGGCACCAGGCATGATGTCCACTCTTTGCCTTCCCAGTAATTCTTAAGGTGAATAATCCCATAAATGTAAGATACAAAGCCATTGGCGTATCCAATAGATTATTATTATTATTATTTTTGGGTACTCCGGGTGCAACACAAGGACTCCTTGGGAGTTCACCCATTCTAGTAGTTCTCTTGCCCTCGCACATCAGTAGCGCAAGACCCAAGTGTATTATTATACTTAAATAAAAATTATTATTATTTAAAAAAAATCTAAACCCACCACCTAATAAAGCCTAGGAAAAAAGAAGTTAACAATATATTTACAATAAATATAGAATATTTTTAAATTTTTTAAGAAAAATCTAAAATTGAGATAAAAAATTAAACTAAATATAAATATTGCTAAAAGATTATGTGAACCCAACACAACCTAGAACGAGAAAAACAACAAAAATTATAACACATTTATAATAAATAGCTTATATTTTTAAAATTCCTCCTCAAAAAAATAAAGTAAGAGAAAATTTCTTTTTAAAAAAATACTGCTCAAAAGAAATAAGGTACCTAGTTTGGATAGATCCTAATTCTTTCTAGATCAAAATCCTCAAAGAAATTATTTTTTGAAATTCAAAGAATGTGTCGGATCTCAACTACGAAGTTGGATGGAGAAAAAACTGAAGATTTTGAGCTTTGATCACTTCGAATTTCTTATTTAGTCAAGAAAATTTTAACTGGTCTTTGATAGATGGCTTAATCACGGAGAATTTGGAACAAATTTGAAGTTGTTTGGTTGTTGGATTTGAATTTTAGGATTCATGAAAGAGGTATTTTTGGGTGAAAAAAGCTCAGGAAAACGAAAAATCAGGGTGTTTGAGCTTGATATAGATTGATTTTCGATCGATTTACACATCAATATTAATGCATGTGGATTAATATGGACCATGTCATATTGAGCATTTTTTATTTCATAATGCACGTTTCTCATACAGTAGAAGTAAGGTGCGAACTGTAAATTTGCTTGGAGATGTAGTTCTAGAGTAAAAAACTTATGATAGCTTAAAAATCTATTTTCCTTCCAAGTTATTAAATTTAAAATTTTAAAAAGAATATAATTTGAGCAGATTTATAAATACTTGACAATCTTAAAAGATAAATGATCTAGATAACTTGTTACAAGATGTATTATATCTTGCATTTGAAATTCTTTTTTCTTCATCTCTATACATCTCGAAGTTGAGACGATCAATTGGAAGATTTTCTAACATCAAAACATGATTTTTGAGGCGCACTTTGTAATAGCAATAGAAGGTTGACACCTTATATAAACTTTTTCTTCTTGGAATTTACCCATCGGATTCTTAGACCTTCTCTCTTTAAGTTTTTTCTTTAAGAAAAAATTGGTTTTGCCCAATGTTTTAGAATATGGTTATATTAGGTAATATGCTCAACATTTTTGGACATTCAATATCTTTATTTTTGTATTACAAAATTTTTGGAACAAGGGCATTTTTTTGGTCATTAGTAGAGGTAAAGATATTTGTACAAGAAATTAGAGACATTCTATTTGTGGTTAAAAAACAATTAATACTTCATGTTGGTGACCTCACAATTTATGTGAATGATGTCATTCTCCATTATAGTTAATAAATATTTATCTTTTTATCTAAAATTTCTACTTTGCTCTAAATTAATTACTTAAAATACTCCTAAATAAAAAAACATCACTATACTGTCGGGTAAGGTATAATAATCTATACAAATTAAAGAAATACTACACGTATAATAGGACTCTAACGTAACTTTTTAATAAACGGATAAGTAACTTGGACCGTTCCTCTGAACTTTTGATCCAATTCACTAGATCAGGAATCTAGATGAAACTCTTGGAAAAAAAAAACATAAAAAAGTGGCCGGTTCTACAATAATCAAAACCGGTTGGTTGAAATATTAGAAAAACAAAAAAATTGAAAAGAAATGTGGAGCCATCGATACGGGAACTGATTGATTCTTTATATTTTATAGGAACCATATCAGCTTGGCTGATTGCCGTTGAGGATTGGGCCGATCCGATCTGAATAACCTTTTTTTTTTTAATTTTGCCATTTCCTCATAATATTATGCGATCCACTCTCTCCATTGTAACATTGTAACTATTACCCGCACAAGGACCACATTTGGGCTCTCTCATGAGAGAAACTGAGTCATCCAAATCCAAATCCTAGAGAGAGATGCTCCTCTCAATTCTAGAGTTACTGACACATACATCCTTCTGGTTCTAACAAATTTGCTTTTAGACCACGAGAGAAGGCTTCATCTCATAACAAACTCTTCTATCTATGAAAACCCTAGTTAAAACTCTAACATTAAGGGAAGGGGGTGTTTGATAACCGATCAAAGTACCCTAGTTTCACCTTCACGGCAGATAAAAGCCGGAACTCCTCATTTCCTCACACACTATTCACATAAGGAAACCTACTGTACTGCTGATCCGATCAAACCTAAGAAAGTACCGCAGTTTCACCTTCAGTGTAGATATCACCCGTTTGACAAGAGTGAAAGTCCCAGCACTTCTTTTTCCCCCACGCAATTAGAATTTTCGTTTTTAGATGACGGAAGTTCTAATAGCTACCCCTAGTTCTAAGTTCGGTTAGGGGTGTGGCTTGAGGAGTGGGGAGACCACTTCACTAAAAAAAATGTGAAGTGCGGCCTCCACCGTACCCATGGAGAGCTGCACTTTTGTTTTTTTTTTTTGGGAAAAGTTTATAAGGAAATCGGAATACCCATAAAACTCGCGCGCGCACCTCCTTTCAAAACCCCAAACTTCTTGAAAAAAAAAAAAAAAAAAAAAAAAAAAAAAAAAAAAAAAAAAAAACCGGCCCACTCCTCCTCACGTGCTCGCTCTATCAGAGAGCTTTATTTTTATTTTTTTATTTGCTGTTTATTAAGCAGATAAACCCACTGTTAATTTGTATTATTTTCTGTTTAACTGTCAATTTGTAACTCACTGATGAACCAGCAAAAAATCATTTTATGTTAACTGTTAATTTGTATTATTTTCTTTTTTTTTCTTGTTATGGTGAATGTAGGAATCAAACTTATGAATGGGGATTTATTCAACGATTTTTGGTGAAAAGAGCTATATTTTGAACAAATCCGCTTAAACGTGGATTTCTCTCTTGTTTTGCATTCAAATCCATTGAAATCTGGTGCTGATTTTTTCTTGATTCATCCTTTTACATGATTTCTACACTCACATTTTCTATTTTTTAGTGTTTTACTTTCAATATTTTTTGTTCTTTTATGCTCTATTCTTTTATATATATATATATAGCCAATATCACAATAGATGGAAATATCTTTGTTAATCTCAAAATGTTCCTGTTTTCATTTTTGGGTGATTTTTTTTTTTCGATGTTTTTGTTCTTTCTTTTAGTTTTGCTCCTTATTTGTTATGGTGTGCTAGATGTGCTTAAGCATTTTTAATTTGCTTTTGTAAGGACTTATAAATTAGGGTTTAATTCGATGGTGTATCTACACCATCATTTGTAGATCTCTTTCTTAAGGTCTTGACAAAATAGCAGTGAAGGAATAGCACCAGTATGTTTTTTAGGGTTTTCTTATGCTTCTTTGTTATTGCAATCTCTCTATATCTTCATTAATTGCAAAAGTTGCAATGAAGGATTGGCCTTTCTCTCTCTGTCTCACATTTTCAGTTTGTCTCTTACTAGTTTCTGGGTTTGATAGTCATTGAATAATCTCCCTTCCCCATCTTAGTGTTCACAATGTAGTCTCTCTCTTGTCACATTAACTGTAAAGTGCACCATTTTTTTAACTGTTTTACTGAACTTCTAGTTTTTTTTAGGGCTTAATAATATTCGATACAAATAGGCTGTATTCTCTGCATTACTGTTGTAATAATACATTTCTATGCAATTTTTTTGAGAATCTAGTGGCTTATGGTTGTGGGGTTTGGGAGTTATTTGTCATTTTTTATGTATTGCCTCATGGTTATGTACATTTAGCATTTTCAGAAAAAGTAAGCTACAAATAAATAAATAAATAAGTGTGAAATCTCAACATGCAGAGCAAGATAACTTCAATTCGTACTAACTTAAATAAAATATGCAAATATCAAGTAGAATTGCGCAAAATACGTGAAGTTAACCATGGATAGCAAAAAACTGAGTAAGTAAACTGGAACAAGTATAGAGCTTCAAATTGATGAGTAAGAAAAAACAGTAGAGAGCAAGAATGGTGCAGAAACAACAGAAATCAGTGGTTACAAAACCAGTGTTGTAGAAAGAGAAAAATAAATCAAAGCAGAGAGAGTGAAGGGGGCTAAACAAAATCAGTATAGAGAGAGTGAAGGGGGCTAAACAAAATCAGCACAGAGAGAGAGAGAGACCCGGAAGATAGTTAGAGAGTCTTGTACTGTTACAGGAGGAGGAGATGGCCTGCAATGTCGCCATGAATATTTATGTGTGTTGTGCTACGTGCTTCAGGTAGCATTTGATAACTTTCACTACAGTGTCCCTGGGAGCCACCCTGCTGCTAACTTTCATAGATTCTGGGATGCAAGTGAAAGCTGGTACGGTGAAAGCTGGAAACCCCGTTTGACAAATTGTGGCACTCGTAATTTCACGTGTTTGGCAATGGGAAAGCTGGAAACAGCCTGTAATACTATTCATTATGTATTTCATTGATATGATGTGCGAAATGCAGTTTTTTAAAAACATTTTGTAATTAAATAAGGTTCCTTCCATTCATCCAACATATTAACAAAGATGTAAATAGATTCAAAGAATACCAATATTTACATAAATATTGAAAAAAATTGATTTTCTTAATGTCAAAATTTCACTCAATGCACAAGCAGCTCTCAAGAGCAAACATATATTATTTATTTAAGAAATAAATATTTAAAAGTTATTGATTACTAATTCATACAATAAACTTCATCACTAAGCATTGATCAATGCATGAAAAAATTCCAACTGGAAATATGACATGAAATGCAAGGGAAATAGAGCTAGAAAGCTAGGTTCTAGATGTCCATTTCATTGGAAGCAAAATCAAGCACTAGTTCTTAAATACACAGCCATCGGACTCATCTCCTTTCTAACCGGGTTCCAGATGTCCATTTCATTGGAAGCTAATATTTATAATAAAGTGTTGCAACAATTTGCAGCATAATGAAGAAAACCTTCGATAACTCAGCAATAATTTTCTAAAGGGCATTGAAAAGGTTGGGGGGGTCTTTGATAAGATTGCTTTGGTGTCGATTATCAACACCTTATTTCGATTATCAACCACTAGAAACTAGTTGTTTTGAGAAGGTTACCTTGTGAGTTCTTGCTTCTTGGAAGTAGCATCAATAGTTGTTCTCTTCTCTTTGGCATAGGCAACTCACTCAATACAGAACAACAAAGCTCAGAGTTTTAAAAGCCAGACCGCCCAGCACCTGGGCGGGCCAGAAGGCCTGGGCGCATCGCCCAGGACTAGGCTGATATCCCTGGGCGCATCGCCCAGGACTAGGCGGATATCCTGGGCGCCCGCCTAAGCACCGGGGAACCCGCTTAGGCTTCCCGCTTGAACCCGCTTAAGCGCCCGCCTGGGCAGCCACCCAAGGCCTGCGCCCCGCCCAGGGGTGGAAATGCGGCTCCTTGAGGGTATTTTTGGGTCACTTTTTTAATACTAAAGGGGAAAAATTGTGGGTTTTAAGTTTATTTGAAATCTAAAACCCATTAGAGGCTATTTTAGATAGAGAAAATCCCAAAAAAAAAAATTCTATTTGGCCGTTCAGGTTCTGGATGCTAGCCTAGGCGCTGGGTGTCCTGGATCCCCCGACCGCCTAGGTGCCGCCTAGCGCTTTTTGAAACACTGACAGAGCTAACTCAATAGATAGAGCTACATGGATGACGTGAACTGTCATTCAAACAACATCCGGGCAGTTTCTCAAATAAGGATGTGAAGTAGATTAGTTAAACAAAAATACATAAAAAATGACAAACAACCCCCAAATCCCATAACCATGAGGCACTAGATACTCAAAAAAATTGCCTAGAAGTGTAATACAACAGTGATGCAGGGAACGCAGTCTATTTGTATAGAATGTTATCAAGCCAAGCCAAAAAACAAAAAAAAAAAAAGCTAGAAATTCAGTAAACCAGTAAAAAAAAATGGTGCACTTAACAGTTAATGTGATGAGAGAAAGACTACATTATGAATACTAAGCTGAGGAAGGGAGATTAGTCCATTACTATCGACCCAGAAACTAGTAAGAGACAGAGAGAAAATATGAGACAGGAAGAGAGAGAGGCCAATCCTTCACTGCAATTTCTGCAATAATTAAAATATAGAGAGACTGCAATAATGAAGAAGCATAAGAAAACCCTAAAAAGCATACTGGTGCTACTCCTTCAATGCAATTTGTCAAGACCTTAAGTCAGAGATCTACAAATGATGGTGTACATACAGCATGGAATATTTACAGGTTCATTCATTAGCAAATGAAGAAGTGCACATTTATCACACCATAACAAATACAGAGCACAAACAAAAAAAAGAACGCAAACGTAAGGGGAAAAAAAAAAATCCCCCAAAATTGGAAAACGGGGACAGTTCGAGATTAAAAAAGAAAACTAAAGAAGAAAAAACAAAAATCACCTTGCTATATTTGAGGATTATCAGAAGGTGATTGTTTTTAAGCACAAAAAAAAGTACAAATAATCAATGGTGATATTAGCTATATAAAAATAATAAAAAACTAAAGAACAAACCCCCAAATCGTTAACAGGAATCCCTACATTGAGAATAACCAGGACAAAATATATATAATACAAATTAACAGTTAACAGAAAATGAAAAATAGAAAAATTCAAATTTCGAGTTTTTTTGCTTATAAACAGTAAAAAGTTACTGAGAAATGGATCCCTATATTGAGAATAACCAAAAACAAAAATGAACACAAATTAACAATTAACAGAAAATGAAAAAAATATAAATTAATATAAATTAACAGTTAACAAATTGCGGGCTTATCTGCTTAATAAATAGTAAAAAAGGTAAAAACTCACTAATTTTTGCAGATTATCTTCTTCGTGATGCTTTTCAGCATTGGTAGAACTCTATGATGGGGCGAGTGGGCTTTTTTTTTACTTCAAGAAGTTTAGGGTTTAGAAAGATGGGGCGTCCATGCGTTTTATGGGAGTTCCGACTTTCATCGAGGTAGCATTTGATAGCTTTCACTGCAGTATCCCCGGGATCACCCCTGCTGCTGACTTCTTAGATTATAAAATGCGGGTAAAAATTCGTAGGGTGAAAGCTAGAAACCCTCTTCGATAAACTGTGGTAATGGTAATTTGGCCTGTTTGGCAATGGGAAAGTTGAAAACTGCCTATAATACTGTTTATTATGTATTTTATTGATATAATGTGTAAAATATAATTTTTAAAAATTATTTTATAATTAAATAAGGTTCTTTTCAATGGTTTAAAAAACGGATCGGTGACCTTGGGCTTCCAAAAAATCGATTCGGATCGGCGAATCGGTTATCCGGATCGATAACCCGGTGAATCGGTCAGAATAAAGCTTTAAAAAAATTCGAAAAAATTATTAAAATTCATTATAAATATTGTTTTTTAAGAATTCAATAAAAAATGAGGGTACTCCATTAAGAATTTTCATGTTTTTGAATGAATATGCGAATATTGATATGTTCTTTCCCTGCATGAACCGCCATTCAGCATTTAATTTATAATATTTCGTGCTTATCCCTACACTGTTGCTGTTGGGACTCGATATGTGAATAATATGGCTGGGATATGGTGGCCTCAGAATCATCATCTCTCTCATTTTCTCTTTGAATAATATGGATTAAAAAAAAAAATAACAAATTTTCAAAAAAATTGATCATGGATTAAAAAAAAAGTCACAAATTTTCAAAAAATTCTATCATGGATTACAAAAAAAAATTCGATCATGGATTAAAAAAAAAAAATCACAAATTCTCAAAAAATTCAATCATGGATTACATAAAATTCGACCATGGATTACATAAAATTCGATCTTGGATTACATAAAATTCGATCATGGATTACAAAAAAAAACAAACAAAAAAAAACAAAAAATTCAATCGTGGATTACAAAAAAAGAAAAAAACAGTTCGATCATGGATTACAAAAAATTCAATCATGGATTACAAAAAACTCTATCATGGGTTACAAAAAAAGCAAAAAACAAAAAATTCAATCATGGATTACAAAAAAAAAAACAAACATTTCGATCTTGGATTACAAAAAAACAACAAACATTTCGATCATGTATTACAAAACATTCGATCATGGATTACAAAAAATTCTATCATGGGTTACAAAAAAAAAAAAAAAACAAAAAAATCGATCATGGATTACAAGAAAAGAAAACAAACATTTCGATCATGGATTACAAAAAATTCTATTATGGGTTACAAAAAACCAAAAAATTCGATCATGGATTACAAAAAAACAAAAACAATTCGATCATGGATTACAAAAAAATCGATCAAGTATTACAAAAAAATCTATCATGGATTACAAAAAAAAAAAAAAAAAACTCCGTACGGACTCGCCTATTCATTGTTCGGACTCGCCTATTCCATACAGTGAATCGGCGAGTCACTGTACGGAATCGTCCGGTTCTCTCTGGAACCGGACGATTTCCGATTTTTCAATCGATCCGATCCCTTTTCGCGAATTCCGAGTCGAATCGGGCGAGTCCGGTTCGACTCGGCGTTTTTTAAAACGCTGGTTCCTTCCATTCATCCAACATGTTACCAAAAATATAAATATATTCAAAAAATACCAGTACTCACATAAATATTGAAGAATATTGTCGTCAAGTGCATTCCCACCTAATTCTCTCTCTCTCTACATCCACATGTTACATGAAAACATTTCAGCTGATAACTTCACCTTCCCCTTAATGGATCTACTGATGTAGTAGGTAAGTTTCTCCTAATTACTTTACATATATTTTACATGGACCTACTGACCTAATAGGACATGAACGTCGAGGTAATCCCCCATTATTAGTTGAGGCCGATGACATTTTTTTATGGCATCATTTTGGGGGCATTTCCGTTGTCTCTTCCTATCTCCCGACATTCGGGTTCTTGCCTCAATTGCTGGTATTTTCTCAATTCAGAAAGACAATGTAACCTGAGAATGTATGTGTCATTAAAGTTTGCTGTCTAAGACTAGAAAATGGACCACATTTCAGAGTAATGTAGAAGAAAAGACACCATATGGTGTCTAATATGGGGCTAATTCTTCAAGGGAAGATTTTGAAACGATAGGATGGACATTTTAATAAGTTTTCCAATTAAATAAATCTTAATAAGTCTATTAGAAAATGGATTTCTGGTGCCAACTCTTCGTACAAAGAGAGCAGTACCTGTCAATAAGTGTCTGCAAATTATGTGAACATGGGGCTAGTTGCATAGGATACTTATTTATTTTCAGGTCGTCTATTTATCGCAGCATTTAAGATATTCCAATTCTCTGAGTTTGATGAATAATTGCTGAAAACTAGTTTGGCAACGGTTAGTACAACTATGGACCAACAAATTGCATGTGTATTTGCGGAATTGGTTTTGAGAAATCGTTCTTCCTTGTTTTATAGAAGGCACAACTTTGAATGGGGATAGGATCCAGGGTGGAAGGAATTCATCTCTGTATCTGAAGGTGGGTGAAATGCTTTTCTTGTCTTGAAAGTTTATATGATGAGTGTTATTTCTTTTTTCTGAGACTTTTCCGTTAGTTTTTATTTAAAATGCATTTTTTCCATTTGGAGTTTTAGTATTGTTTACAGCTCGAAATCAAGAGGATTTTAAATTTGAGATCCCTTGGTCTATCGCTACAAAACTAGTAAATTTAAAATTCAATAGAGATTGCATGGTCAGATGTTGCGCTCATATGTTCATATGAGTTAGTAGGCTAATCTCAGTATTTTTCAATTAAAAATTATAAAAATAAGAGTCAAATTAATGAACAGCTATAATTTGAATCCTACAAATCTAATGCAAATCTTATGCCAATCAGTCACTTGTAACTTGAGGAAATATGGAAATATGAACCAATTTCCTAAAATTGAGCAAACCCAATAGAAAATGGCTATAAAATTGTACATTTTTAACTCAGTTATGGCCAAAGCAACAGAAAATAAACCTCAGCCACGGTACAATAACTGAAGTATCCAAGCCACCGCAGTAGGCTAAAACCACTTTGTTAAGATTCCCACATAACCCTGCTCCCTTGGGAGTCACATGTATGTTTGTCTCACCACTAGTTAAGTTACTGCTATCTTAATAACTGGATTAAAACATAAAAGAACAGCAAAGCAATAAAATTCAACAATATGTGATGCACGGTAAGATTTGATTTGTTCAATTCAGCATGTACTTGTAATTAGATATTCAATTCCTTATTTTGGATGAATAAAATACAATCTTACCCAAATCAGATATGGAGTCATTCGTTACAACAAAAATTAAATGAAAAAGGTAGAAGAAGATTAGAAAATGTTCAAGGGAGAGAGAATGGAAACCCTTCAATCAAGAGCATGTACTAGCACCACAGTAGAATAAAACACACATATATATATATATGAAGACCAGGCCACTAGGGAAGTGCTTTCATTAGACTTTATATTTTAATTTTCAAAAAAAGCTAAGTTTTTATATCTATGTATGGTGATATCGGAATAGTTCTAAGAGATCTGTTAATGCTGTATGATTGCAGTACCACAAACCCACTCAACTTTGTGCCAATCTGATCAAAAACCACGTTAATAGTAATTGAGATAACTTGAGAATTTCCTCAACGGTAAGGAATAGATAAATCATTATCAGGTGTTCAGGAACAAACAAACAGTTTCACAAACAACCAATAAGAAATACACCTCATTTTGAAATTGGCTATTTTTTTTCTCTATTTTCCCCAATTTTTAAATCCTTAAAAATGCCTAGTCGATCTCTAGGGACCAAATTAACCTAATACACCCTAGATCACCTTTTCTTTTAGTTACTTACCATGTTCCTGACCTTCTAGAAACACCCTAGAGGATCTCCTAAAAAATCCTAAAACCCTCGTAAATCATCCTTAATATAGAAAGTTATCTTTAAATGCTAAAAAAAATTAGAAAAAATCAACTTAAGATAGAAGCTTTTGGGATAAGTTCACTCAAGAAAAGATAAAATTTGAATCAAAATCAAGATTATCAACAAAATCCCTAAAAATTAGCCAGTCATGGTCTAAACACCACTATCTGACGGTCACGACCTCATTTCTTGTTTGAATTTCAATTTTTTTTTTTACAAATTCAAATTACTTAAAATTTTAGACATCTATTCTTCTCAACAAGATACACCTAATAAAAAATATTTAAAAAATAATTCGCAAAAAATACATGGACCAAAATACCTCCAAAACATTTCAGGGGTATTTTGGTCAATATATTTATTGTAAATTATTTTGTTGATATTTTTATTAGATTATCCTATTTTTGAAGAACACACGTCTAAAATTTTAAATTATTTGGATTAGTAGAAAAAAAATGAGGTCGTGATCGTCAGATCAAAATGAGGGTGCGACCGTCAAATCTGCCTAGATTCAATCTGGGCCATTGGGCTCATATGTTCATATGAGCTAGTGGGCTAATCTCATCATTTTCCCTTTAATTAATTTAACTTGTTGATGTCGACCTGGCCAATTTTTCTTACGTAAACTAAAATCTGCTGCTTTTTTGTGATGTTCTGCAGGGAGAACTATGGTTGTGATGTAGTATGCTTCACTGCAGATCTTGGGCAGGTGCGTACTGTTAAGTATGGAGATAGTTTTTGCATTTTTCTCTATCTTTGTTGTGATTATTCTTTCGACATTCTTTTAATTAGTTTTTCTGAAACTTAATTGATACAAAAATTGATGTTTAATGACAACATCCCTTACAATCTCTCCAAAAAAAAAAGAAAGATAATATCCCTTATTAGAACATATTTTGATGCTCTGATGAGTCATACTAATGTGGCCTCGGTATTGAATGGCTTTGATTCCAAAATGTTTATACATGTTTTGTTGTCTGTATAAAGACACTGGTGAAGCATTTATTCTTATGTACATACCTAATACCGTAATCAGTTTTACTTTCTTCTTTTCCTTTGTGTCGTGAATGCATTTTATGAGTAGTTCTTAAGGGGAATGCTGATTTACTAATTGCTAAAATATGATTTCGAAGGGTATGCAAGAGCTGGAGGTCTGGAGGCAAAGGCTAAATCAAGTGGTGCAAGTCAGTTAGTTGTAAGGGATTTAAAAGAGGAGTTTGTGAAGGACTTTATATTTCCTTGTTTGCGTGCCGGTGCCATTTATGAAAGGAAGTACTTGCTAGGTACTTCTATGGCACGCCCTGTTATTGCTAAGGTGATGTTTCAGTATGCCTTGCCCTGAATTTCTATTGTACATGCCAATATGTGAGGCGTTTTTTACATGTAGATTGCTATTGCCATGTTTCAAATAGCTGAACTTTTCATGGTGCTCAAATATTCTACAATCTTCATTTATGATGATAGTGGATATATTTTCTGCCTTACATAAATAGTGTGATTTTCCCTCTATAAGGGATTCAAAGGTTTGAAAGTGGCCAGGCCTTCAAATAGATGAAGGAAATGTTGTGCTACTTCCAGAAATGGTAAAATGGTGATTTTCATAACATCAGATGTATAAAAACGTGTTACTGCTTTCCAATATCGGAATGCAGCTGGCTAAAATAAATTTTTGCAGCAACTGGAAGCACTTCCCTTAGTATTCCTGGCATTGAAGACTTCTCTGTGCAATTTCTATGTTCTTCTCTTGAGAGGGGCATTTTGGTCTTTTCCTCTAGCAATTTATAACATCAATTTTGTCATTTCTAACTTCTAGCACATGCTTCTTTTTTTCGATTGAGTTTTATTACTTAAGAAAAATGGTACGACAGACACTCTTGGTTATTCAGGAAGCCGTCGATATTTCTTTTCTGGAAACATTGAGAAAACTTTGTAGTTAATGGTAATTTTTGAGCCGTACAGAAAAAATATTCATTCTGTATTTTGAGCGTAATAAAATCTTTATGGTTTGAACTTTGAAGGACCTATGAAACAAAGACAAACTCTATGTGTTGCATGGGTCAAAGAATGTTAAAAAAGAACAGAAAAGAAAAAAAAAAAACAAAAAAGAAAATGTGATACTTGCTTGGCTTCCATTGGGTAGCCTATTAAACAAATTACCCAAATTTTTCTAGGAGAAAATAACTGAGTGGGATATTCGGTGATTTATCCTAGAAATGGAGAACTTTTTCTTCTTTGTGATCTGCATGAGTTAATGATGAATTTTGGTTGCAAAATTATTAACATAATATCAGTAAAATCATGCCTTTTTGATTGATGCGAGGGCTGTGGAATCAATTTATTTGTTTTGTTCCTCAGTGCAATTGTCCATCTTGGCCATCACCAGGGGACAACTTGGAAATGGCTAAAAGGCTGTATCGTGTTGTGCTACAGTGGAATTTAATGATGCAGAGAACGTAGTCCTGTAATGACAGGGCAAATTGTTTAAATAATTAGCCCTCTCATCAATATATTGTCATCTCTTTCGTCCGTTTCAGGCTATGGTTGAAGTTGCAAAAGAGGTTGGAGCAGATGCTGTTTCTCATGGATGCATTGGGAAGGGATCACTTTATATCTCGTTATAAATTTTTTAACAAATGATATATCTAATTTTGCATGTTTATTTGTGTCTGAACTATGTGGTATGTGTAAATGAAGGTCCGGTTTGAGCTAACTTTCTTTGCATTAAACCCCCAACTCCATGTGATTGCACCTTGGCGTGAGTGGGACATCAAAGGGAGAGAAGATGCAATTGAATATGCGAAGAAGCACAGTGTTCCAGTTCCTGTGACAGAGAAATCTATCTACAGCAGAGACCGTAACCTTTGGCACCTTAGCCATTAGGTAATTCTTTTTCCTAACTTCTTCCCATTTTTTTCATCACCTTTAATCCAGATTCTTAGAAATCAAAACGATAAATGAAACTTTTCTTTGAGGGACTAAAAATTTCATTCAACATATGGAAAGTACATCATGTGACATGACAGTTTGCTAATCAGATGTATTGAGACCACATAAGAGAGAGCCATTTTTCAGAGATCAAGACTATTGGATAATCAAGTCTCTTATCCTCTCTCATTGCAGAATGCTATGTTCAACTCTTTAAAGATTTTGTCGTTCTGCCTGTCCCTTCTAGATACCTCAAAAGTTTTAAAGAGGTCAAATCTCAGTAATTTGTGGGTGATCTTTTCATTGTTTCCAATTATATTGCTCTTGTGTCTAGATTTACTAAGAAAGCATTCAGCTTGACTCTAAAGTTTTAGTGTGAATTTCAAATCTCATGTAATTTACGTATTAGGTCTTTAATGTTGAATAATGTTGTTTCTTTGCGCAGTTTGAGTATGCTATTTTTGTATTGTAACCAATGTTTCAAAAAGCGCTAGGCGGCGCCTAGGAGGCCCAAGGGGCTCTAGGCCTCCAAACGCCTAGGCGGGCATCTAGAATTTGGGCGGCCCAGTAGCAAAAAATGTCTCTATAGTCTAACGGTATAAGCATAACTGTATAACATATAAGAATTAGGGATTTAGAGCATATTAAACGTATAGTACACAAGTGCACGTAGCACACATTCCTCCATTGTCCATAACCATAAGTCCATATCCAAAAATCACCAACTTTGATTGCTCGATCTTTAAACTTCCACCTCTAAAATTTAAACTTCCACCTCTAAGATTTTCTAAGGACTCAAAATCTTCTAAAAGACCCTCTAATAGATTTGTAAAACATCCAAAACTAAATCTAATATCAATGGGTGATGTTTAGATCAATTTCTTGTAACTTCTAATGGGTTTTAGGTTTCAAATGAACCTAAAACCCACAATTTTGCCCCTTTTGTATCAAAAAAATTACCAAACAAATGCCATCGACGAGGGGCATTTCTGCCCTTGGGCGGCTGCCCAGGGCTGGGTGCTCGCCTAGGCGGGTTCCCGGGTGCCTAGGAGGGTGCCCAGGGATATCCTGCCTAATTTGGCAGCATAGGCTTGGGCGATGCGCCCAGGCCTTCTGGACGGCCTCAGCTGCTGCCCAGGCGCTTTAAATCACTGATTGTAACTTTGTACAAGCATTTGTTTGCTTATATATATATATATATGAATGCATGACATAACAACATTTAAATTGACAATCTCCTATTCTCTCCATTTCACGTATGGTTTTAGATAGTGGGTGCTTACCATGACCTGTTGTCAGAGAACTTGTTAAGAAAATTAAAGCAAATATTGGAATTTGTTGAATGAGAGCCGGAAAACTGTGAACATGTTCTGATCATGGCTTTTGTTGATCCTTCAATTTGAAGGGGGACATTCTGGAGGAGCCAGCTAACGAACCAAGTAAGGATATGTACATGATGAGTATTGATCCTGAAGATGCCCCTAACAAGCCAGAGTAAGTCACCCTTTCTCTTTTCATTTGCTAATTCAGATATCCAGAATTTTTCATCATCTTGTCGTGCATGTGAGTGTCTTTGCATGTGTGTGTGTGTGTGTGAGAGAGAGAGAGAGAGAGAGAGAGAGAGAGCTCAATGTTGTGATGGGTTTTTAACATGTTTTACTGTTGGGATAACTATACCATAATCTATTGGCCTCTGGAAGAACCACAGGCCTTAGGGTCATCACCTTTCAAAGAGGTAGGCAGTGATGGAGATAGAGTGGTACTGGCAAGAATGATACATGACCCTATTGGTGTGTTCCCTCTCCACAATCATCCATCATTCATATCCTGAGCCCTATGCTTTTCCACCGACCTTAGGGTTAAAGTATACTAATTCTTTATCCCTTCATCACCTTCCCATCATTTCTTGTAAGAACTGGCAAAATTTGAGGTTTCTCTTGAGGCTTCTGAAACCCTTGGAATCATCAATACTCCATACAAGAACATTTACCCCTCTTGAAATGGTGGAAGTGGCTCTGATATCTAATGATGATTCTTCGGTCGTTTATCTTTGAGATAAGTTTTGTCACCGAGTGACAATCGGTGCACACTCTTAGATTCTTTACGATATGTTCTCATTAATCGAAAGAGATCGAGAGCCTTACTAGCATTGTCATGGATCGCAAAAGCATTTATCATAGAATTCCAAGAGACCAAATATCTCTGTCATCCTCTTAAAATTTTTTAGACGAATCCTCTAAGCTATCACATTTGGCATACATGTCCATGAGCGCATTGCCAATTACTAAATCCATGTTTACATCACTAGCTTCTAAGTAATTATGGACTAATCGCCCCTCTCCAAGGGCCCCCAAATTTGCACAACTGGAGAGCACCATGGCCACTGTAACACCATCTGGCTTCTGTAACCCCTCTCTCATGAAATTAAACAAATACAATGCCTCACAAAACCAACCCCTTTGGTTATAACCACCCATCATGGCATTCCATGAAACCACAGTTCTTTCATCAAAGAGCTTACCAGCATGCTCTAATTCACCATAGTTTGATGAATGAAGTGTTGATAACATTAACATCCCAACCTAACCCAGCTTTTATAGTCTCAGTGTGGAGCTCTTGTGCTTCACTAATGGCTGAGACTCTAGCACAAACCTTAAGAGCAAAGCATAAGGTGTAACTATTGGCTATGAGTCCATGGGCTCTCATTGCACTGTAGAACTTCAGGCTTTCTAATGGGTTTGAGCTACATGAAAACCCCCTTATCATGGTGCTCCAAGTGTAAGAGCCTGGTTCATTTATTTGGTTAAATGCCATGCATGCATAGTCCATGTTGGAAGGGATAGAAGATGCACAAAGGCAATAACTTTGCTGGCCATGAAGTTGTTGAGATTTAGGGTAGTTTTGGTCATTTGGGCATGGACTAGGCTTATTTGGGTAAGATTGGTACACCTCTCTAAAAGGTGGAGGTATTGTTTCTTTGTCAGCATATGGTACTGTTGTGCCCTTGTCTTGGGGGCGTTTGTGTGGGCTAATTGTGGTATGCTTTAGGACATTTTCTTGTTTTGTGGGATCAATTTGTGGTCTAGTTTAGGGAAGCTTGTTATAATAATGGTTTGTTTTTCTATAGAATTTTATGTGTGGAACTTCTTCCTCTTGTTTCCCTTTTTTCTTTTTTTTCTTTTATAACATAATTTAGGAGGTGTTCTAGCTTTGTTTAGGGCATTTTGTTGTTTTATGGACCTGTGATGGTCTCTCTGGTTAGGACGTTGTTCACATGGTTTGAGGTGAATTTTGTGGGTAACCAGAATAATTGATACTATTACCTCAGCTTGTGATAGATATGAAGTAATTTGGGATTCACAGATCTAGATAGGCTAATAGCAATGGAATTTGGCTGATTTTTCATAATGTTTAGGGTATTTCTGTGATTTCCTAAGTGATTTAAACATGGCTTGTCCTACTTCAGAGTCGCCTGAGTTGGACCAGATTGGGAAGCTGGAGATTCTAGACTGAAAAGCCACTGAATGATTCTACTCTGAAATAATTGCTTCAGTCTGGGTTTTCCAGTTAAGTTAAAATTTTGTTGTTTGATATGGATGCGCCAATCGGAATTCGATACCTGCGTGACGAGTCCGAACCCGATCCGACTTTTGAAACACTGAATTTGCTACTCGACTGTCAGGACTATTGACAAATTGGTTTGGGCCCTTCATATTCTTGCTGGCCATAGTGAAAGATGTGGCTTGCTATTCCTTGCGGCCTAGCCTGCCCAGCCAGGTCAGCCGGCCTGAAAAAACCAAGTATAGGCCACAAGAGTTGGCCTGAGGACCTACCTCAGCCCGCACCATGCTTCATTTGGGGGCTATGGTTGGTCCCTCCCTCTCTTTTGGTTCTTTCTATGTTCCTTTTTGTTTAAACCTAGGCCCGGCCCCAACTCAGCCTGGTGCTAATTGGGTCATGGCCGGACCTATTCTGACTTGGACCGAGGCCAGCCCAGGCAAGGTCTAGTCCCGCACAGGCTCGACCGTTGCCAGCCCTAGCCAAAGATAGCAATAGGCCAAGCCAAGGCCAGCGGCTAGATGGCCTAGTTAGTGGTTGTGGCATCGGGCCAAATAGAGACCCAATTTTTTTAAAAAAGGTCATTAAGAAAAAATAAAATGGGTTTGTTGAGCATAGCAATGGACCCCTAACCCACGTTTCGCCGGTCACTGAGATTAAATTTCTGGACTAAGCCCTGCCCTCGGGCCAAATTCAATGGCCCGGTCCTTCCCAGGCTCCCTTTGGCACCCCTACACACCACAGTGTTTGTGGACTTGCTGCCTTGAGCCTTTCAAAATGACTAAGTTTCCCATTGATGAAGTGGCCTAACTCTAATTCAAATGTGTTTCCCATCATGTGTCTAGTACATAATTTTAAAACTCGGCCGTGGCTACTCGGACTCGGCCTCAAACTAGAGGCAAGTTTTGGGCGAGTCAGTTGTACAAAATGTTTTTAACGTTTAACTATAATATTATCGTAAATTTATATCCAATATGTTAGTATGACTTATTGGTTACCTCTAAAGAGTAAACTTTACCCTTGTAAATTGCCTTGTAAAGAGGCGAGTCACTCGGACTCGTCCGAGTAAATTGCCTCCACCAGGTCCCCAGTACCTTGGCCGAGTTGATTTTTTTAACACTTATGTGAGGAGCTTGTTAAGAGTCTTAATCCTTACCTTCCCTCTTGAAACCTTAATTGCTTTTCATCACACCATATTTCCCCACTTTCCAAAATCCCCCTCACGTGAGCACACCCAGCGTCAATTCCATGATCAAAGCCTGTGCTTCAAATGGGTACCCCGAAAAAGCCATCTCTCTCTACTTCCAATTGTCAAATGAATTCGTTTACCCCAGCTTGTGCACAATTGCCTTTGTTTTTAGTTCTTTTTCAGCCATGGTCTCTCTGACGCCACAGGGTAACACACTTCATGGCCACCACAAGCAAAACCCACATGAGTACAACCTCCATTCATCAAACACTCTCTTGATTTCTCATATAAAATCCAAAGAGTTGCATTTGGCAAAGAAAGTCTTTGAAATTATGCATGAAAGAAATATGTTCTTATGGACTGCATTGATCTCGGGCTATGCTAGAAATGGCTGTGCCCAAGAAGCTCTCAATTTTTTCAATTGCATGTTATACTCAGGCATAAGGCCCAATTATGTTACTTATTGGTTGTTATTCGTAGGGTTTCTCGGATTTTTCCAGAACTAAAAACCAGAGAAATTCATGGGTTTGTGATGAGAAATGGGTTCGAATCAGAGGTCCCTGTTATGATTTCTCTTATAGGCTTATCTTCATATCATAACGACACAAAGAGTGCTTTCTTGTTGTTTGATAGAGTGTTATGAAGGATTTGATCTTGTAGACTGCAATGGTTTCTGTGTGTTCTCAGAATGGCTTATCTGTTTGGAACTCTATAACATGTTCATCTCTCTTTCCCTCCAAAAAATTAAAAAGAAGAAAAAATCTCTATTCCTTGAGGACATGAGGCCGTTATAGCCACCATTTCACATATTGGTTATATGGGATAACGTTCAATCCCACCTATATTCCCTTGAAGAGCTCAAATGGATAGGTCTTGACATATTTTAAATCACGATTGAGTTTAAAGAAAAAACAAACCCATTGTGACCAGATCGTCCCATGAGAAAATACAGTGTTCCTCTCATTTTTGTGACTGTCAGTCGAACTTGTGTCTTCTTGAGCATTTTTTACTACAATGGATGCTGCTTTCTGATGGAAGTCCTTTGGTTTTGAAATTGGCATGGAGATAGAGGACTAAATGTGGAATTAAATGGTAAAAGTTTCACCTTAAATGGATCAATAATTAGGGATATATGCCTCGTTGAAGTTGACCCATTTCTGCTACAGATTTGGGTAGTAGATTAGACTATTGCAGGATAAACCATTCTCACCATGTAGAAGTATTGACCATGGCAATTGGATATTTTGTAACAGCGCATATGAGGAACATCCCCACAAAATTTGATGTCCAAACTCCTTACTCCGGGAGATATGAGGGTTAGTAGTTAAGATCTAAAATAGTTTGAGGACCACTATTTCAGCTCCAACCTCTTTCTCATGGTATCATACTCCAAAGATTTGTAAGACAATGAGTTGGGTATCGAATGGTTCAAGTACCACGAGAAACGCCATATATATTGGGAGAAACCTCGATTTTGATGTCCGAAGGTTGTCTATATATACTTGACAATCAATGGATATAAGCCTTATCTATCAATGAGTGGTCAAATCATCTCCAAATAAGTTAAAACTAGAGGGTTACCACTCCTCAAATATGACACTTCCAAAAATTTCATATCAATCCTCAATTATCAAGATGGGTCATCAGTCAAGGCATATCCTGGCAACTAGTGAATCAAAAGATGTATCAAACAATGCTATGATCTTGGATTAGAGGCATATAAGCCCCCAATATAGATATTTGCATAGTTCCACCTCATTCCAACATTATTTAATGAGGTTTCATAATGTTCGACCGTCAAACCCCTTTTTTTGATGAACGGAGTCTCTTAAGGCATATCAATTTATATCCAAATTTCTCCAATATTGTGCGGAGAGGCAATTAATAGCCATGGAGCCATGAGAATGTGGTCCCATAGTTTGGTCTCATATTAAGATATTTTTGAACCGTAATTCATGGATATACCTTGAAAAATATGTCCATTAGTCTCTTATATAGTCCCACTATCTATCAAGCCTTTATGCACTCAGCGACTGTTTGAACCTCATTCAGTTTCTATCTCCTCATGTGTTTAGTCATTGAATTATGCTGAATGTTCCATATAAACTTTATCTCCTTTTGGTTTCATGAACACAATAGAAGACGGTATTCCTATATTTAACTCGACATCCTCTTCTATAATTATAAGTGCGTAACTAAATATCTACTACTTCTCTCTATTTCTATATTAAAAGAAAAGTTTTGCTTTGGGGAAACTATGATTTTGAAAGGATATTTCTTTTGAAATAATATTTAGTGCCTTTAAAAAATATTAATAAGTGGGAAAGAGGTGAGTGTGTTGTTGCAAAGAGATAAAACCTATTGGGCTTTGGCAAGAGAGAAAAATTATGTAGGTTTTTCGTTTTGGTAGAAAGATAGTAGGCTTTTTGTAGAGGAAACGATGTCAATTTGTGGGAAAAGAAGCACATTAGGCGGAGAAAGTGAGAAGATGGAAATAAATCATAGAAAATGAAAGGGATGGTAGACTATTCATTTTTTGTATGGGAAGTTACAATCAATTTTAATCATTAGATGTGAAATACAATAGATTAAAGTGTGTCACAATAATTGATAAATTTTATTTTAGACTTTGTACTTAGTCAATTATACATCCCCAGATGCCCAATTTTACATAATGATCAATAATGATTTTGATATCTTTGTACTAAATGTAAATTGTCTTCTCCTTGTTTACATTTTCAAAATAAATTATTTATTAAAAGGCCATTTTTTTTGATCCGATCAATCAAAATTTTAAGAAGGTGGCTTAATGAAGAAAAAGGAATTTTGAATGATAATTTTGAATAAGTTGAAATAAAGGTAATATTTTTTAAGTTATTGAAATGTTAGGCGGCGAAAGTTGGTCCTCATTTTTTATGATTATAAAGGAAGGTATATATAAAGGAATAATTTATATACATTGTTAACGTCATATTATAGAAGTAAGGTGAAGGAATAAATTTGTATACATTGTCATATTATAGAAGTAAGGTGAAGGAATAAATTTATATACATTGTTAACGTCATATTATAGAAGTAAGGTGTGCCTCAAAAACCCATAAAAAAAGGTTGTTCCAACGCTCGAAGGCCTTCCAGTTGATCATCTCAGCCTTGATATATATGGATATGAGAAAAAATGGAGTTCAATCCTGGA
Source organism: Amborella trichopoda (assembly GCF_054954075.1). Taxonomy (NCBI): domain Eukaryota; kingdom Viridiplantae; phylum Streptophyta; class Magnoliopsida; order Amborellales; family Amborellaceae; genus Amborella; species Amborella trichopoda. Next base: position 8,445,781 of record NC_142345.1, read on the forward strand.
AGTAGCACATCTTGAAATGCATTATTTAGGTTGTCCATTTTAAAAAAACTGAAGTGTTCTAAATCCGCTTAGTGTGCACTATTTTTTAGCTTTAAATTTTATAATTAACGAAAATAGATTTTAAGATTATATTAGGAGTTTTTAATATTGAAACAGCATCTCCCGATAAGATTTGGTGACTTCACAATATTTTGATTGTTCAAAATTGATGTCTTTATACAAATGGAACCTATATTATCATCATCATTTTAGTTTTTTTCCAATTAAATGACATCCATATCTATATCTATATACTATTTATATCTATATCTATATACTATTTCTGGAATCATAAGGACAATATGTCATTTTAATTACAAAGGCAGTGCTGCATGAGTTCACGTACCCCTTTTTGTGACCCATGTAGATAATAAAGGCCACAAATTTGTGTAAGTTCACGATAGTCCGCATGACCACAAAATATCTTTTTATGTATACTTGAGCAGGGCAATTGAGAGGTGGAACCCTAAGAAGATAAGTCATGAACTCCCTATCTCATTGAGACCATCCAATTAATGAGTGGACAGTGATGACCTACTATAAATTCTCTAGAGCAATTAGAGTTAATGATGGAAAAGTATGCTATGGTCCCTTGACTATTAACTTTGGTTTATAGAAAATATGTGGGGGACACAGGTCCACATATGCATCCTCTGATGCATCAAACATCAGGCGCAAAAATGATGGTTCCACCGCTACTTAAAAAAGAGGGTGTTAAAGAAAACCCAAAAATATATTTCTTTTATTTTTAAAAATTATTTTTCCTTCTTGTATTCATATTCATCATAGTGGTTATTTTAACCCCTATGCTTTTGGACCCAAAATCCAAATCTAAAATGAATTTTAGAAGGCAGGCTCTTGTAAATAGATGAGCTTTTGGATACAAAATCCAAATCTAAAATGAATTTTAGATGGCAGGCTCATGTAAATAGATGACTCGGAGGAAAAACCTTGTCCTTGTATATATCAATAGACATGAAATTCATAAAGGACGCGGTTAGCATGCGACCAAGCCGGCACATGTAAAAATGCGGGCTCCTTAATAAATTTATTTTTACAATAGAATTGGATCCTAATTTTTAGAAAACAATATAATTTTTATGATGGGGATCATGAATATGAAAAAATAAATAAATTTCACAAACTAGAAATAATAACTCTAATAAGAAAATATTGGACCATTAGTTTCAATTGTTTTTAGATGGACCACCTATTTGCATCTATCTTTAAGATAGATGCTTTATACCTTTAGATTGCATATTGTACAAATGCCGTCCAGCCCGCATGAACCAATTATTCATTTGTAAAACCCATCTTTGATAAACAAGAACTACGTACAACTAGTTGATGCATCGAGATTAATATATTAGATGAAAGTTTAAATATTTAACTTAAGTGAAGCATTAATCTTTATTAGTTTTTGCTTTATTAATTTTTGGGTCGTTCGGTTTTATTCTTTCAATTTCTTAATATCCTGTTTAACTTTTGATGACATTGTATTTAGTTTTTTATATTTTATTTTATTTGCTAAATTCATATCATTACTTTCAACCAGCATTTTAAAAAACGCCGAGTCGAACCGGACTCGCCCGGTTCGACTCGGAAATAGTGAAAAGGGACCGGATCGCCCAAAAAATCAGAAATCGTCCGGTTCTAGAGAGAACCGGACGATTTTGTACAGTGAATCGCCGATTCACTGTACGGAATCGGCGAGTCCGAACAGTGAATCGGCGATTCCGTACGGTTTTTTTTTTTTTGTAATCCATGATCGAATTTTTTTTGTTTTTTTGTAATCCATGATCGAATTTTTTGGTTTTTTGTAACCCATAATAGAATTTTTTGTAATCCATGATCGAAATGTTTGTTTTCTTTTCTTGTAATCCATGATCGATTTTTTTGTTTTGTTTTTTTTTTTTTGTAACCCATGATAGAATTTTTTGTAATCCATGATCGAATGTTTTGTAATACATGATCGAAATGTTTGTTTTTTTTTTGTAATCCATGATCGAAATGTTTGTTTTTTTTTTTGTAATCCATGATTGAATTTTTTGTTTTTTGCTTTTTTTGTAACCCATGATAGAGTTTTTTGTAATTCATGATTGAATTTTTTGTAATCCATGATCAAACTATTTTTTTCTTTTTTTGTAATCCACGATTGAATTTTTTTTTTTTTTTTGTTTGTTTTTTTTTGTAATCCATGATCGAATTTTATGTAATCCATGATCGAATTTTATGTAATCCATGATCGAATTTTATGTAATCCATGATTGAATTTTTTGAAAATTTGTGATTTTTTTTGTTTAATCCATGATCGAATTTTTTTTTGTAATCCATGATAGAATTTTTTGAAAATTTGTGATTTTTTTTTAATCCATGATCGATTTTTTTGAAAATTTGTTTTTTTTTTTTTTAATCCATATTATTCAAAGAGAAAACGAGAGAGATGATGATTCTGAGGCCACCCTATCCCAGCCATATTATTCACATATCGAGTCCCAACAGCAACAGTGTAGGGATGAGCACGAAATACTGTAAATTAAATGCTGAATGGCGGTTCATGCAGGGAAAGAACATATCAATATTCGCATATTCATTCAAAAATATGAAAATTCTTAATGGAGTACCCTCATTTTTTATTGAATTCCTAAAAAAAAATATTTATAATGAATTTTAATAATTTTTTTGAATTTTTTTTAAGCTTTATTCTGACTGATTCACCCGATTCCCGATCCGGATCGCCGATTCGTCGATCCGGATCGGTTTTTTGGAAACCCGATCCGGGTCACCGATCCGTTTTTTAAACCATTGCTTTCACCATATATTACGCTTTATTTAGTAGAAATATACAAGGGAAAGATTTCCTCTTTCTAGGGATAATACTCTTTATTTTCTCCATATTGATACTTTTTTGGATCTGAAATTTTGGGATTTAATAGACACCGCCCAATTTTTAAAGGGCTAGATTTAAGTGCCACAAAACTTAAAATTCATAGTTTTTTCATTTAAAAATAATCATCTGTGTTTCCAAAGATCTTACACTAAGAAAATTCTCCTAGATAGGTATTTTGAGTGAGAGACAAGATGTGCAGTATCCTACCTAAGGAGCATAGTGTATGCGCTATGGAAAACGGTCCGATAGGGCTCCAACTGTATCAAAATAAGTAAAATCTCCCCTCATGATTCATCAAAAATTACAATTCAAACATTCAAAAACCTTTACATCGATCATCTCAGTTCAATTCAAACATTCAAAAACCTTTACATCGATCATCTCAGTTTGAAATATCAGTTGTGAAAAATAATTATAATTTTAAGCTCTAAAAATTATTTATTTTATATTGTAAAAAATTATCTAGACCATCCATTTCACCTTGAAATTAAGTGTCATTTTTTTTTAGTTTCAAATTTTATTGTCAGTGTAGTTAATAGATTTAGATCCATCGTGGAGACTTTTGTTGCCAAAACTGCTTTCTAGACGAGGATTTGCAGTGCTGCTTTATTTTGTTTTCATAAAGCCTAGACCTTATAGAAACTTCATTCTCATTAAATTCAATCTCTTTCCCTCTCTCTTGTCCCCTAAAACCCCGATGCTTACCCTGGAAATCAAATTTTTGCGATCAATGGCGGGATCTAAAGTATATTAACAACAAATTATTATTGTAATTTTGTGTCAATAAAAAATTAAAGTAAAAAACAGAAAAGAGAATGGAAATGGATGTGCCATGAGGTGGTTACTGCAATTGAAGAACAATATTTCATTGATAAACAAGACTTTCTAAACAGTTGTACGAAAAGACCAGAGTAATACAATGCCATTGTCTTCCCACTGAAGATAACTCGGTATCCTTCTCTCGACTACCCCATATTCTGGAGTTAACCCTGATACTCGAGCAATCGAGAACTTAATGCAGGTTAGGTAAAATTGCAGTGAAGGGCCAAACACTTAGGCGTCACTTGAAGGCAAAGATGAAGATCGAATGTCTTCCTCACTTTGATGAGGTGCTTGTTTCACTACAGCTGGTTGTATTCCTCAATGAAAGCATCTTATACCTTGAACTGGTCTTCAATTTACCGAGCGAGCTTTCAAAGGCATAGCGCAACGCTTTGTTCTCACCCTTGAGTTCAGCAATGACGTTGCGGTGGTCTGTAGAACTGACCTGCATTGTCTGCTTCTTTGTAGTCTCCTGCATAAGAAATGTCATAAAGGTAGTCAGAATCCATGATAAAAAAGATAAAGAGTATCGGTCAGAAATAGAGGCCTCATTTTTCTTTTTTCTTTTTGTGCATTTCTGTGTTCGTGAGTACAAGTGTTTCTGTTCGGTAAGCTGGATTCGAGTCCACAGCCTAAACGTTGCAACAACAAGAACCTTCCAAATCATATTATGGCCAGAACTTAGAAAAGAAGTTCTAAACTTCTTTAATAACTTCTTGCTATTGCCTATTTTAGCGTTTGCGATCCAATCACACAACCCTATAGATACAAAAGTCCTGTTTAAAGACTGTATTGTATAATGTAATAGATATTCATATCATTTTATTATCTTTTGTTTCATAAAAGTCAAATATTGAAAAAGCTGCAAGCGTCCAATATCAAGAGACTCAATCAACTTGGAGACTCAAGTTGCTTTTGTATTGTTCATCCAGATTTTAGAGGTAGAACAAATATAAAAAGAGAGTACCAAGAAATAAAAGACGGAAAAATCAGGACAAACTTAAAATACTTCTATAGTCATGCACGTTATCTAGAATCTTGATATATTAAGATGGTACTTTGAATAGATATATTTCTTTTCAATTTACTACTTTTACCTCAATTTGGATTCGGGATGAGTCAGAGAGGTAAGACAAAGATGACTAGGAGTGAAATGGTCTATTGAAAACAGGATGGTTCCAGCCCCTAATTGACATCTCTAGTTCCAGGGTTACCTGCAAGATTTATGTAAGCATTTCAAGTACAATGTCGATACTTAACAAATAAGAAGAAACTCACCAGCTCCCTCATAAGCCGATCAACCTTAGCCTGCATGGTCAGTGCCTCTGCTTGCATTGCCTCCATTTGACACTGCAAATCCTTAACCTCAGCACGAGCACTCAATGCATCTGCTTGCGCTGCCTCAATCTGACAATGTGCCTCCTTAACCTCAGCTTGTGATCTCAACACTTCTGCTCTTGTTGCTTCTATCTCAATACGCGCTCTCATAACTGCCAACTTTGCCCCCAAGGCCTCTGCCTGTGCTGCCGTCTCAAAACATGCCTTTTCAACCTTGCTTTGCATCATTAGGACCTCTGCTTGCGCTAACTCTAGCTGACTATATGCCTCCTCAACCTTCGCATTCGCGCTCGATGCTTCTATTTGCGCTGCCTCTGCTTGACGATGTGCATCCTTAGCCTCAGCCCGTGTCCTTGACAGATCTGCCCGCGCTGCCTTTAGGTGAGAGCGTAATTCATTGGCCTTGGCATCTGCCCTCCATGCCTCTGCCCTGGCCTCCGCTAAATGTAAGCATAACTTGTTAACCTGGGCTTCTGCCCTCGATGCCTGAAATTGTGCTGCCTTTCTTACATCCGCCCTAAATGTCTTTAAGTTTGCTGCCTGTATCTGAGAATCCATCTCCCTAACCTTGTACTCAACCCTTGATGCCTTTCCTCGAGCCGTCTCTGTTTGAGAGCCCAGCACCTTAACCTTGGCTTGTAACTTCGATGAATCATCTTCAGTTGTCTTTACTTGAGGGCCTGCCTCTTTCACCCGTGTCCCGGATGTCTCTGCGTGCACCTCCTTTACACTCCTACACAAAGAGGTAATTTCCTGTCGAGCCGCATCCAAAGCTGCTTGCATCTCTGAAGCCCACATTCGTGAACGTTCAGCTGCTCCGTTTGCAGTTCTAAGCCAATATGCAACACAGATTGGGGTCTTGTCCCCATATGCAGGCGCCATACAACCATTTAGAAAAGTAATGGTCCGAGTCAAACAAGAAATGAGTGTATCTATGTCATCATCTACAGCAAGTTTATTTCGATTAGTCCCACCTGCTACCTGTGCCTGCTGCAGTGATGCCGATCCAGAAGCAGGTGACGCCTGGATATTGTAAAGAAAGAAGAGAATGACATAAATATAACACTTAGCATTCACATCCTAGTTTTAGCACACTAAAGATGAAATTCTCCAATGGCCAAATGGACACTACCAAATAGTGACAACAAGGGTAACCGATATGAAGGAAAATGTATGCTATCCTCCAATGGACTATTGGAGTTTATAGTGCAAAGGGATCATGCCTGTCTGATGGTAAAGTGTTAATAAAGGATGGTGATGGAGAGAGATTGCGACAAGCAAAAATAGTGAAGCAGTTATAACCCCCATCGGTCGTGGTTTTCTACATCCCATTACTTAAAGCAAATGAAATATAAATAAAGAACAATGTAAAGTGAAAGAAGCTAAAATTCAAGAACATTAAAAGGCTCCAATTCTACCTGTCCATCTGATGTTGTTTCATTTTCCGCAATCAGGGTACCACTCAATTTCTCAAGCCATGGGTCTTCTGTCACACCACTTGCACGATTTGATTCTTGGCTATGTAAGACCTGGGATTGCTCGTTCATAGTTACCAATACAGTGAGGGATTCTTCTACATCTGTAGTTTTTCTAAATTTAGCTGCGCATCCTTCGGACAGCTTAGATGTAGAGGTACCACGAATTAAAACAGATAAAGCCCCATTGCTAACCTGGTGAAAGATAATTAATGTCAGCCGTTATTTGTTCATACCCATCAAAACAGTACTAAACAACTAACAAGGTAATTAAGAGATAATATCCAAATACAAATGCAATTTCCTTTGTTAAATTTTTTGTTTCCACTCTAGAGAAAAGGTAATTGAATAGAATAGACATTGACACCTAGCAATCCATCGAAAGAACACTGAAAAACCCATCGTTTTATCTCAAATAAGAAACCACGAGTGTAAGTTCTCTGAAAGGAAAAGAAAAATATTTCTCCATGATTTTTCAGCACAGAAAAAGAGAATTTCATACGTAAAAAAAAGAAATTAAAACCAACAGATTGCTCTGCAATTACTCAAATTCCAGCATGTGAGCAAGCAGTTCTCACAGTAATGATCGAGAAAAGGAAATGAATTTGATGGAATTTGTTGACACACAAATGGAAAGGAAGAAAGTGGACACATGAGATTGATTGAGAAAACCAAATAAACCGGTACAAAGGTTATTTAGTTAAATGATAAATGAATGTGTTCAGCAGTAGTTTTGTCCAATACAGAGGAAAACCCGTGATTGAACCCATTATAAAAGCCCAATCAACTAGAATTAAATTCTAAAGAAAATCTCATCAATAAAAACATAGAATAAATAAAAAATCCGCATGGTTACTGTCAAAACTGAACAGGGAGAGTGGTTTTAACAAATAAACCAGTCAGCATTGAGAAAACCCATCAAAATATCCCACAAGAATCCAATTTCATGAATATTCAGAATATTAAAGAAAGGGTAAGGTTTGTATAAGGTGGCTTCCTTATTCTGTGGAAGTAAAGCGCATATCTAAAATTTGCATGGAAAATTGGAAATGTAGTCCTGATGTTACAAACAATCAATTGGAGGGTTCTCCAATGTCAAGAAACTCTCTTTTGGAGGATTTTTGGTGTGCACCTTACTTCAAGGGTAAGGTTGCGACGATATATGAACTTTATCCTTAAAGAAATATATTGATAATTTTTTATTCAGCGATGAAGAAGCAGGTATCCAGACATCAATACAAACTCAAGATCTATCCTGTTAGCCATCACATTCAAAACCCCAGCTACAAATCTATCTACCAAGTCCATTTAAAATAAACTTAAATTACAGTAAAAATAAAAGCTCGAACCTCAAAGTAATGGAAAAGAGAAACAAACAAACACTGAAGAATGATGCATCATGAACCCACAAAATCCCAAAAAAGGGAAAATCAGATACTTCAAAACAGCTTTTAGACCTACAAAAAGGACACAAAGGAAAAGGAAGAAAATGCCTCAAATTAATCCAGGTCAACCCATTTAGAAAAGTACAGGTTACTGCATGCATTTGGTAAAGGGAAAAATACCTGAGCTTCCTGTGACCGTGGGGAAATGGTTTTAGGGTTTCCAAGACTATCCCTCTTCCCGCTCCTCAAACCTTCACGAACCATGTCTCTTATCAGTCTTAGAGAAAAACAAGTAAAAAAATATATCAAAACCGGGTACTTTAAATCGGTCTAAACCCTATAATTTGTACTCGTACTACAACTCCCTCTCTCTGATACATTGCTAACAGTTTCAGATCTCCCAAAAATAAAGAAAAACCCTAAAGTTCTAACGGGTTGAAACACTGGTTTGATGGCCAAAACCCTTAGGGTTTTTGTTTCAGACAGGTGTTTCCTGGTACTTTGAGCTACTTCAACGTCTCTCCATCTGAAGACCGGGGAAGCAACTAGTGATCATCGTGACCGGATGATCATATCATTTATAACCGTTAGATCCACTGGGTTGGACGGTGATGGAAGAGAGTGGGCTTAAAAACCAATGGACATGATTGTTGTCACCTAATCTCCATCCATCAGCTGCCTGACCAGTGATCCGACGGTGATGACCTTCGCGACTATGCATTAAGGTGACCATCCTTCTAGTTCTCCATACCTATTTCAATATTCCTTTTGTTTCTTTTTTTAATGACTTGAAGGGGTTAAAAAAACAAAGAGGGAAAAGTATACTATTTATCTTTAGTATAAAGTGGTCACAATTAACATTGACTATTGGATGTGAAATTAGATGGTTGCATTTATTCCATTCGATATGAAATTAGATGGTTCTTTGGTTTCATTGTATACAATCCCCAAACAAAACAATAATACATTCTTAATATCTTTAATTACCAAATTACCTAAAAAATTACATAAGTTATGAAACGGCCTGCACTGTCCGCTGACTAACTTCTTTAACAACCATTCAATATAAATGTCGTATCAATTTCTTTTAACAAGCACACAAGATTGCTGTAGTCAAGGGTTTAGAGTAGTGTTTTAAGCTGGCTATTTTCGATCCATATTGTTGAGAGATATGTACGAGGGAACACTAACTAGTGTGCGAGCAACTCGTAGAGAGACAAGTGCGTTTTCAGTGAGAAGATGTCTATGTTAGGGGTTAACATTGAGCTCATACCTCTTTGTCTCAGTAATGGACGCCTTAACTTGACACCTGCATGATGAGATAGCATGGTATATGTTGTTCGTAGATGACATCGTTTTGATCGATGAGACCTGAAAGGACGTAAACAGAAAAATAGAACTTTGGATGGGATGCTCTAGAATCTAAAAGTTTGAAAATTAGCCGGATTAAGTCAAAGTATATAGAATGCATATTTAATAATAATATGAGTAGATTGAGGAAGACGTCGTATAATAATAGAAGTATAGGACTAAGAAATACCAAAAAGAGGCACTCTCGATATCTTGGATCGATAATCTGGGAAAATGGAGAGATTGAGGAAAATGTCGCACAAAGAATTAGAGCTGGGTCGGCGAAATGGAGATGTGCAATTGGAGTTTTATATGATTGTCGCATGGCAATGAAGTTGAATGCAAGTTCTCTATAATCGCTGTGAGACCAACTTTCTTTTAAGGAGTAGGTTGTTGGCAGTCAAAAAACGACGAACATTCAAAATGAAGGTAGCTGAGTTGAGGATGTTGAGATGGATGAGTGATAAGACAAGAAATGATTGAATTCAAAATAAATATATTCAAGAGAATTTAGATATAGTACCAATATGTGATAAGATGATAGTACGTAGACTTAGGTGGTTAGCTATGTGCAGTATAAACCTAATACAACATTTGTTAGGAGGTGCAAGTTAGTTCAAATAAAAAGCTAAAAAAAGCTAAATGAACCCAAAAGGATATGGTTGGAAGTAGTGATAAAAGACATGGGACTTATAACCTCATTAAAGGTATACCCCTTAAATAAAACAGAATGGTAGACCAAAATTCGTGTAAAAAGACGTTGAAGATGATGATAATGGTATACAATCCCAATATGACTAAAGGAGATCATTTTCTCTCCCATTCTCTTAAACTTCTCTCTCCCTCTCCAATTCACTTCTAAAATTCTTCCCTAGCCCCCCTTCTCCCTCCTTAACAATTTTAAATCGATATCTTTTTACTGATCAACCTATCCCAATCACGCCGACATATTAAGAACTCCTTAAGAATCTCTCATAACAGGTAACCAAATTCAATGAAGTTTACTACGTCATAAGTTCAAATTGTGCCATTAAACAACCAAGAACCAAACTACTGATGCTACTGTAACAACTAGAAATAACAATAGGGAAAGGTTTCTATACTTCCGTACTGTATAGAAGGTAGTACTTCTTCATCTAGCCATCCAATTTAGATGAGGCACTGACCATTTGATCTAGATATGATGTCTCAGAGTATTTTATTTTTATATATTGTTCTATAAATTATATGGATATGGAATTTAGTACGTGTCATTATCTCAACGGGGCGCACCTAAAAAAATATTAAAAAGAATTTTTTTGATAAAATATAATGACCAAAATACCGCTTAAATCTTTCAGAGGTATTTTGGTTATTTTATTTTATTGAGAATATTTTTTTATATTTTTTTTTACAGTTGAGAGTTTAAGAGGAGTGGACGCTCAAAATTTTTTGTCAATATATTTTGTAAAAAAAATTAAAAATAAAATATTGTAGAGAAGTGACATTGTGATTGAGACCACCTCAACCGTGCATTCAGAATAGATGGTTAGATAGGGCGAAATACTCATACGGGAGGTACATAAAGCTTCCCCAAAAAAATAACAACACCAAAAAGTAGCATACACAAGTAATCAAGTATGCTTAGAAAATCACGTCTATCTCCCCTTAAATTATTCTCTTATTTGTCATCCAAATCCAACTATATAAAGAAAGTTTTTTAATAAAAGAAAGCTAACATACCATTCACCCAAAAGAAATGTTAATTTACTAGAACGAGATAATAAGAAAGCGAGTTGTAGAAAATCGAGAAACTGAAGGCATTTAGATCTGGAAAAGTAATGAGAAAGTATGTGTTTGCCAATTAATGAAGGAGTCATTTGGATCAAAGAAAATTAATTTTTGCTGGTTGGATAGCATCTTGTAAGATACATGTTTACTATTTGCATCATATGAAAGAACCATTTCTTAAACAAATTCATCGTGTTACTTGGGGTAGTTTTAAATCTAACAAATCCCCATAGTACAAGTGCATAGCTCAAATGAAAGGCTTCTAATCATATCAGTTCTTCAAGTAACATCTCGAGCTTGTACAAGTAAAACTAATCCAATGAAACTGTTTAAGAAATTCAGCCAATTAGTCCCCATAGTACAAGTACATAGTATAAATATCCATAACATAGTACAAGTTGTATTACAAAAAAGAGAGAAAGGGGTCACCATTTGGGGTGATGGTAAAAAGGCTTAGGTAGCCAGCACAACAGTGCGAGTTTGAGTCTTGAGATCGGCTATTTTGTGCATAAGTCAAAAGTTGGGACTGTATCCAACCCACCCCTCCCAAGACCCTGCTTAGGCGGGACCAGCATCAGGTTGTTACAAAAAAGAGAGAGAGAGGTACAAGTACATGGTTCAAATATCCAAAACAACGATATGAAAAAGACCATAATAACTCTTAACTAATTTCATCACTCAACAAAAAAAAAGAGTGCAGTCCTTGTGCATTGTAAAGTAGCCCACACTAACATTGATGGTGTTAGTGAGCTCCTTAAAAGATCAAAAAACAACATTAATTCCGGTCCTTCAATAGGAGAAAGAGCACTAAAGACACTCTATTGGGATTTATTGGATCTTGCGCTCTTTGAAGTGCTTCCCCCATTGAATGCCACTACCTCTACAATTGAACCAATTGTGTAGCAAGAGCTGTCTTTGTTTTTTTTTTTTTTTTTGACATAAAAGAAGGCATCATGGCTGGTGGACGTGGGCGATGTTGAGGGAACAAGCCCATCCATTGTGAACGAGATCGAGATAGAAGACTTGGAAAGGCGAGTTGAGGAGCTGACCCAACGCTTCACGCAAAACCCAACTCCGACATACTATGTTGATGGTCATGAGTCATAATCTGTTTTTGAGAGCTTGTTATGCACATGCTCCATATCATTTCAATATTAAAGTTGATCTATCTAAGTTTAATGAAGAACAAATAGGTTTGGATCTTCAATTTGAATCATCATTTTCTGATAGCACGAGTGATTCCATATTTGATGAAGGTCCTATTTTTTATGAAAAACAAGATGAAATGAATGAAGTTGGTCTTGAGGCAGCAATGATAGCTAATTTCTTCATCAATGGAGAGATAGAAAAGCAAGATAATGCCTTAAACCTAGAGGAGCTCGAGTTTAGGGAGATGTTTGATAAAGAATAAGATAAAGTATTCAAAGGAGAATCAATAGGTAATGTTGGTTCCTTCATTGAAAGTTCTCATCAAGAACTAGGATCGTGTTTACTATATTTAGGATGAAGAAAGTTACGGGACTCACGCAAATTTTATTTTAATGCATTTCAAATCTCAATGATGAGTTTTTTCCAACCATGAGAGAATGATGAAAATCGAGGGAAGGATGGATTAAGTGTTTTTATTCTTCTCATTTTTAGGGCACTTAAATATTTCTTTTTTTTTTTTTTTTTTGATGAATTTTCTTTTTTTTATAGTAATTGTTAGAAAATACTATTACTCTCGCTTTTTGGGTTAATTTGATAAAGTCCTTTTCGTGGTAAAGTTTGATAAGGTATTTTTATTTATTCACCTTTAGGGTCATTTTAGCATAACTTTAGAGCAAATCTTTTAGATCACGTTTTGGAGGGTTTGCATCCTAAGATTAACGGCGGTGGACGGTTATCTCTTTGGAGAATGGTTCGTTACTGATAACTTGGTAAGGATCTTTAGGAAAGTGATCTTGTGGTTTGTGAGTTTATAAAAGAAGGTGCAACAGTGTAGAGAGAGAAAGTTTGGCTTTATGTTCTTCTTTCATCTTCTTTTGTTGATGGTGGACGGTGGAAGTCTCAGATCTCCATGTATGTGCCTTCTTACAATTTTCTTCTCAATTCTTGTTTCTTTCTAAAAAATGCAGCTATATTTATTAGTTGTTAACTGCCGGTGAATTTCAGATGCATCATCTACTTCATTAACTGCCACCATCGATGAATTTCAGATGCATCATCTACTTCATTAACTGCCACCATCGAGCATACATTGGCATTAAACATATTTATGAGTTTTTTATTATCTCTCTAAAACACTATATTTCTCCGTTGTTGACTGTTAGTGATTTTCATACCTAATTATAAAATTTTAAACTTCAAAAATAGTTAAAATTAAGTATATAAGCATATGAAAATCTTGAAAATGGATGGTTATTGCAAGATGCACTATTTTTAAGAATCAATTTTTTTTTGTCATATTCATGCATCTCGATGTCGGATAATAAATTAGAGTTTTTTCCAACATTAAATCAACCTTTTTCGATGGATTTTTGAGGTGCATTTGTGATTCTTCATTTTAAGGTTGCAACCTTATATAAACTTTTTCCTTGTTTTATTTTAAAACCTATTCAAATGATAGTAGCAGATAGGAGTGCATGACCGTATTTATTAAAGGAAAATTATTTCATGTGAGCTGGACCGCATGACTATATATGTGGTCCAAAATGTGTAAAGCATCAATCATATGGATGGATGCAAATAGGTGTTTCATCTAAAAACAATGAAAACTAATGGTCCAAATGTTTTCTTACTAGAATTATTATTTCTAGTTTTTAAAATTTATTTGTTTTTTCATATACATAATCTCCATGTTAGAGATTACATGTCCTTAAAAATTATGTCAAAAATTCCATCTAAAAAATAGATTTATTAATAGGCCACCATTTCTACATATGCGGGTTTGGCCGCATAGAAACCGGGTCCTTACTAAAACGTAGACACATTTTATAGGACATAGTCATTGTGAAAGAAAAAGTTACGTCAGGGTTGTGGATGCATCAACGTAGCATTCCCTTTATTTCTAGTGAACATGTCAAAAAAACCAAAAGAAAAAATAAATGTAAAAGATGATGGGAGTTTGATTAATATAATTTTAAAAATAAACTAAAAAAATATGAAGAAACAATGGAAAGAGAGAATACACTTATCTTTTAATTTTAGTCGTTAGGAACTTTGCAACAAAGTAGAGGCTGCTGCCCTCTAAAACCTCTCTACAAGTTTTACTTTCTCACTCTACAGACTCTCTCTGTCTCTTTCTCTCTCTTGTTTTTCAGTCCTCTAAACACCCTCACTTATGGCTCTCTCCTCTTTTTATAGAGGTTTCTATAACAATTTCCAATGGGACAATAAATGCAGAAGACTTTAGGTTACTTCTCCAAGTAGCCTATGTAGACTTTTCTAGAATAATTCATATCATCCCTTTATGTCTTTCATTATTTTTATTTTTTATTCTTGGTAAATTTTTGAAGTTTAAAATTCCAAAACTCCCCCTTAAACTTAATAAGTTTACATAGATGCCATTCCTAATAGGTGTTACTTATCGAATCTCTTAGGTCTTAATGGTTTGGTAAATATATCATAAACCTGATCTTCAGCTATACATTACGTGAACTTGATTTCATTCTTTCCTTTAATCTCATAACTTTTGAGAATAGGCTTCTTCCCAACCAGGACTGGATATTTTGCCAATCTTATTGTGGACACGAAGTCCATGTAGATCCTAGTACGGCCTTCTTGTGCAAATCTTAATTCTTTTAATAAGTTTTTTAACCATAGTGCTTTTCTCATATGAGGCAGCCACCCCAAACTCTGCTTCACAGCAACCTGATAGCGCCACCACTTTCTATTTCGATAATGACCGGAAGAATGCAACCTGATAGCGCCACCACTTTCTATTTCGATAATGACCGTAAGAATGCAGCTGTTCCAATGTAAATGCAAATCTAGAGTTGCTCTTTCTGTCATCTATATCTCATCCCTATCGCCGCATCAGAAACCAACACGTTCAACTTCTTTTATTCTTCCATGTACCTTCTATCCAACACTATATACAATAGTTGGTCTAGTACAAGTTAGATATCTTCATTCCAAACTGAACTTTGGAAATAAGTATGATCTCTTCTTCCTTCCCATTTTTATGTAGATTCATACCAAATTCCATAGTGCTAATTGGTTTGCAATTTTCCATTTTGAATTTCTTCAATATTTATTTTACATAATTTCCTTGAGAAATAAAAATTCCATCCTTGTTTTACTTCATTTCTAAGAAAATAAGACATCAGCCCATATTTGTCATCTCAAATTCAATCGCCATTCTTGCCTTAAAGTCTACAATCATTTTCTTGCAATTCCAATGAAACTATGATCGTCATCATGAACACAAATAAACATCCTATCACCATTCGGGTTAGACTTTGTATAAAGTGCGTACGCATATGAGCATTTAGTAAAACCAATGGTTTAAAAACCGGATCGGTGACCCGGATCGGGCTTTTCAAAAACCGATCCGGATCGGCGAATCGGTGATCCGGATCGGCGAATCGGCGGTCCGGATCGGAATCGGGTGAATCGGTCAGAATAAAGCTTCAAAAAAATCCGAAAAAATTATTAAAATTCATTATAAATATTGTTTTTTAGGAATTCAATAAAAAATGAGGGTACTCCATTAAGAATTTTCATGTTTTTGGATGAATATGCGAATATTGATATGTCTTATGTTTGGCAATTTTTTTACCTTTGCTAGCATTAAGAATTGCCACCATCTGTTTTTTTACATTACTAGGGACACTAGTGCATGCAGAAACTTCTCCCTTAACCCCTGCCAAGTGTTGCTTGAACCTATGTATCCCACTACTTATCACTCTTTGACAGTAATTACAAATAATTTTGTCTTTCTTGTTGAGATCAAGTCTGACCCCATGTTGCCATGCAGGGTCTTCTATAGATCTTGACATGATTCAACTGTTTTAAGATGTAAAAAGTTTAAATTAACCTGACAGTTCAAAAAGAAAAATAATCACAATATGTAGTGATAATATGTTGCGGTAGTTCATGTAGTCATATTCGTTGTTATTTGTTATTGTAAAATACCTTTTTTGACAATAATATTTCGTACATATCAATTACAAACATTTAGAATAATACAAAATGCAAGCTCCAAACATGGCTACAACTCAATTATCAAGAACATACATTTTTTGCATTAAAAAATTAATAATAAAAACAATTCTTCAAAGAGCCGGCTAACATCAGTCATTCCAACTTAAAAATCCATGAACAACAAATAAAAAAAATACAGTTTTGTATTGAAAATATAATAACATGCATTTTTTTGCATAAATAATCCATCAACATACAATTTTTTCAACAAAAACTTTAACAATAAAAATTTAAAATATGGTTTAATACCTCATGATAATTAAAACCTTGTCACGATTTTCACATCTTTTCGGAAAATCATCAATTTTCAAAAAATTCGATCATGAAAAAAAAAAAAAAAAAAATTACAGCAAACTCAAACAATAAAAATTAAAAATTAGGTTTAAATGTTTAATACATCATGATAATCAAAACTTTATCACGATTTTCACATCTTTTCGAAAAATCATCATTTTTCAAAAAATTCGATCATGGATAAAAAGAAATAAAAAAAAAAAGTACAGCAAATTTTCAAAAAATTCGATCATGGATTAAAAAAAAAATTAACAAATTTTCAAAAAGTTCGATCATGGATTAAAAAAAAAAATTCATAAATTTTCTAAAAATTCGATCATGGATTACAAAAAATTCGATCATGGATTACATAAAATTCGATCATGGATTACATAAAATTCGATCATGGATTACAAAAAAAAAAAAAAACATAAAAAAACAAAAAATTCGATCGTGGATTACAAGAACAAAAAAAAACAATTCCATCATGGATTACAAAAAATTCAATCATGGGTTACAAAAAAAAAAAAAGCACAAAAAATTCGATCAAGGATTACAAGTAAAAAAAACAAACATTTTGATCATGGATTACAAAAAAGTTGATCATGAATTACAGAAAATTCGATCATGGATTACAAAAAATTCGATCATGGATTACATAAAATTCGATCATGGATTACAAAAAAGTCGATCATGGATTACAGAAAATTCTATCATGGATTACAAGAAATTCGTTCATGGATTACATAAAATTCGATCATGCATTACAAAAACAAAAAAACAAAAAAAAACAAAAAATTCGATCGTGGATTACTAAAAAAGAAAAAAACAATTACATCATGGATAACAAAAAATTCAATCATAGATTACAAAAAACTCTATCATGGGTTACATAAAAAACAAAAAACAAAAAATTCGATCATGGATTACAAAAAAAAACAAACATTTCGATCATGGATTACAAAACATTCGATCATGGATTACAAAAAATTCTATCATGGGTTACAAAAATAAAAAATAAAAAATAAAATTCGATCATGGATTACAAGAAAAAAAAACAAACATTTTGATCATGGATTACAAAAAATTCGATCATAGATTACAAAAAATTCTATCATGGGCTACAAAAAAAAAAAAAAAAAAAAAAAAAAAAAAAAAAAAAAAAAAATTTGTTCTTCACAGAGTCGTTTTACATAAGCGATTTTAACTCAAAAATTCACCTCCAAGTGAATAAATTACATCCAATTGACTATATTTTCTGATAAACAACAATATAAGGAATCAAAAACCTAAATTTTTAACACATTATTTCTAATATATCATGAAAACAAAATCAAAAGGCGGAAAAAAAAAAAAAAACAGCGGAATTTTTTTCCCCTGACATCTCACTGTTCATATCAAATTTCTTGCTGTAATTGACCAGATTACGTAAAATTAAAAATTTTAAATCATACTAGACACAATAAAGATTAAAAACCCTAATTATTGAACTCATTTTGTTCAAAATATGCCATGAAATAAATCAAATGGCGGAAAAACAAAAAAACCCAAAGTTCTTACCTGTTTTTGTGAACCGAAGCCTTCAATCTCCAAAAAAGTCTGTTTTTCTCAACGATTTTCACAAATTAGTAACAAAATCTTTTGATTCACAGCTTTAAGATCAATATGCCAACAAATTTTGAAAGATTCATGCCCTATTTGGCATGAAATTTCAAAAATGGCGGAAACCCTAAACCCCGAATTTTTCTTGATCCAAAAACAACCAATTTTTCCACCATTAAATCGTTAAAAAAGCTGAATAAAGCTGTTTACAGCCTGAAAAACAGATCACGTGCCGAAAAAAACAAAAAAAATGATCAAAAAATGACAAATTTGAAAAAAATCCGTGAAGAACACTGTGCAACCCGTGTTCTTCACGGACTCGCCGATTCCGCACAGTGAATCGGCGAGTCACTGTGCGGAATCGTCCGGTTCTATCTAGAACCGGACGATTCCCGGTTTTTGAACCGATCCGGTCCCTTTTTCGTGAATTCCGAGTCGAACCGGGCGAGTCCGGTTCGACTCGGCGATTTTTAAAACGCTGAGTAAAACTATTTCCTTGGAAATATGCGTTTAGTTTGGTTTCATGCCCTAGTAGCTTCATTATGTCCATACAATATCTTCTCAGAATTTTCATGTCCTTTTCTAATATTATCATGAGGTTGGTCTACATACACCTCTTCATTAAGATATCAATTTACAAGGGTTGATTTCACATCCATTTGATAAATATTCCATGAATTTTGTACTACTAGTGAAATAATAAGTTTAAATGTTTCAATTCTGGTAACAGGTGAAAATACCTCTTGATAGTCAAGTGTTAGATATTCTTTATACCTTTTATAACAAGTCTTGCTTTATACCTTTCTATTTATCCTTTTCAATTAAGCTTTGCTTTGTACACCTATTTGACTCCAATTGATTTCTTACCTTCAGGTAGCTCTATAAGTTTCCATGTGCCATTTTTCTAAATAGCTTTAATCTCTTCATCCGTTGCCTTGTTCCAATTTATCGTCTTGAATTGCTTCCTCAAAATTTAGAGGATCACAATTTGTAAGAAGACAAAAAAAAATGCCAGGTTTTCTTCCTCATTATGATATTCAAATGTTCATAATAAATTTATTGGAGACTCCTTGTCCATGTTTATCCTTCACTTGAGCTTGAACTTGGATAATCATTGTTTGGATTAATGATGGGACTGTTAGGAGGAGATAAGTTTTGTGATTTCTATTTTTCTTCTAGAAACTCTATATTTTTATTTTTTCTTCATTTCCATTCTCAAGAATCTTCTTCATTAAAATCCACATCACGAGAAATAATTAATATTTTTATTTACAACGTTATAAAATTTGTACCATTTTCTTTGTAAATCATATCCAATAAAAATTAATTTCTCACCTTTTCCAATAAAAATTAATTTCTCACCTTTGTCATCTAGAGTTGTTCTCGTTTGCTCTGGGATCTATACATGTAAAATATAACTAAATACTCTCAAGCACCCAACTTTGGCTTATAACAACTTCATGCTTCTTCTAGTGTCATAAATTGAACACTTCTAGTTGTGCACATACTACTGCTTCAACCTTAAAACTCTTTGTTATATGTCATTTTTGATGTACTTGTATTGCCTGGGTGAATAAAGAGAGAGCGGGTAGTAACCTGGTCTCGTCGGTATTCAAGACGCCGTCAGACCACGGGAACATTGTAGAAATAAGCCTAATATTGGGTGACCTTCGAAGAAGTGTCAGAATAGCCTCAAATTGCATGAGCGTGCATTTTTGGATACCCTAAGGATAACCGTAAAGTTAGTCGCGTTCTAACAAGTTTTGAGATGATCAGGACGAAACTGAAATTTCAAATCCAGTTTCTATCATGCTAAAAATAGACCCTATAACTATAGCCCTATTTTTTGGGTCTCAAAACGATATTAGACTACCGTCATTAGATTCGGAATGTCAACAACACCCCAAGGTATCAAATTTCGGCTCAATCAGACCCTCCGGGGACCATTCTAGGCCTAACTTACTATAAAAAGGTGTGTTTTGCACTATTGCGGTGTAGCCTCGATGAACTTTAAATGCTCATAACTTGCTCATTTTGGGTCCAATTAAGCTCAAATTTGAACACGAGGTAGATATCGACGATACAATTGTTTTGACATATTGCACGCATCATGACGTGGCTCGAAACAAGAAAAATCTAAACAAGAAGATGGGCTCGAAACATAAAAATTCAGATTTTAAAAAGAAGAACATTCAATTCTTTGAGATGCATAGCTCAAGATCTCGATGTCAGATCATCGCAAGTATGAGTTCGTTGCGATTGTGCTTCAAAGAGCTACAATATGATATAATTTTTGTGTACGATTGGAGGCCGGATGACATCGAATTTTGAGGTCGAAGATGACATACTTCTCCGATCGCCAGAATCCCATTTTCCGGCGACTTCCCAAAATTGGAGTGTGGTCAAACAGAGACCAAAATGGACGAAATTTAAAAATATTGCACCCCAAAGATCACACTACCCGCGACTCAATCAAAGGTCAGGAACAAATATGCACATGCCTGCAAAATAAAGTGGTTCTATGACCACAACAAATGCAAAGGTCGGTATTCCACATCTCAGATTTTTCACTTCACTAAGGGTTGGCTCCCAAGCCATCCCCAACACTTTTGTAGAACATGTACACACCTATAGGTCCAATGCTATTTCTGGCTTCAAGGGGAAAGGCCAGCAATACATGCTTCCTTCTACCCCAAAACCCTTGACAACATGGTACTTGAAGAAGTTTCCTTTGAATACACTCTTGTCAATTCCTTCTACTTCATATATGCGAGTTGGCCCTCGAGGCTGGACTTGGGGCAAAATTGCGCCCCTGAAGCCAATGGAGCAGTCCCTCCCTTCTTCAGACAAAACTAAACTTCCAAGGACGACCTCGATCTCCCTACTCCCGAGGCACCATGCTTTACCTAAATTGATTGACTTCACTCTAGTCTCCTTGAGATAGGTCAATCAAGCAGGATGCCACACCCAATTCCAGTTCTGCGAGCGCATTTACTGGAGTTTGCGAATCAAGCAGCAGAAAGGCATGAAAGTGCTGCTCATAGGAAAGAAGTTAGAGTCTTCAACTTCAAAAGACTTATTGAAGAAAAAACTCTTTTATCCATTGTGAACTGTAGTGGAACTTGAAATGAGCAGCACTGTTCAATGCTTAGTCGTTGAGGTACGAGAAGATGAACCCAGTTCATCTAAACTACAGCCCCAAGGCCGTCTTGAGCAACAATAGAAGTAAATATGGCCCCAAGGCCGTCACTAGCCTATTTGGATCAAGCCATGGCCCCAAGGTCGTCTCACGCCATATTTTTCTGAGCTACGGCCCCAAGGCTGTCAAGAGCTAGTAATCACATGATATTTAAGGCAATCTCATATCCAATCAGGGTAGTTTGAACCCTTGTTGCATGGATTTCCAGATCGGGGCACGAAGCGAATAAGGACGACTCCCACCCTTGAGTCACTCAGCTCTGAAGAATGAGCTGATGTGATGGAAGTCAGTCAAGATGGTGATCGTCCCGAAGAACCGATGGCGTGCGTTAACAAAACCCTAAACCTTATCTTACACAGACTTAAAGAGTTAGAAAATGGTATCTTCACATCAGGGAGAAAATTCTCCTCTTGAACCTCAGTTTGAAGAAGAAGAGCAAAGACCCCCACTTCCTCTTATTGCTCAAACTTCACAACCTCTAATTTCATTAGTCATTCCTGATGGTCAACCCAATGTAGCCTCTCAAGCTATTGCCCCAGCGGTTGCCCAGTACGATATTCAAAAGATGATCAATCGAAGCATTCAGGGATTACAACAAAATCCCATGAAAAAGCCCACTACAAGAAGCCTTACTCGGCCTTCATTGATCAAGTTCATTTTTCCTTGGGTTACCAAAAAGGAAGATTGCCTATCTTTAATGGCACCGGCTCACCCCAACAACATGTGGCACACTTCGTATCAGCATGTCAAGAGTCAGCTTCCGATCCCAGACTGCTTCTTAGACAGTTTGTGGAAACACTAGCCGGACGTGCCTTTAAATGATATGGGTGTTTACCTTCGAATTTTGTTCACTCCTGGGAAGAGATGGAACAACTATTCTACAAACGCTTTTATGAAGTTGAGGGAGAAGTTCAATCCATAAAACTCCTCACCATGTCTCAAAGGGTAAACGAACCAGTAAACGAATACATCTAAAGATGGAGGGATCTCGTGGTGTACTAGAGTAAACCCATGCTTGAGATCGATGTTGTGCAAACATGTATTAGGAGCATGAAGAAGGAAATATCCCTTCATGTCGAAGCTTTTAATCCCACCACTTTCTCAAACATGATTTCTAAGGCAGTGAAAATTGAGAGCTTACTTAGGCACCATGGTGGAACTCAAGCTCAGACCTCGGGGGGAGGTCAAAGTCGAAACTTCATTAATAGTCGATCTAACCCTCACACTGGTCAACAAAGAGATACAGTTAGTGCAACAGTTACCGCCACACCCATTCTTTCCAAACCTCATATTGCCAATGCACCTCTCAAGACATTGGATACTTCGTGGGGAATATTACCATTTAGGGGTCAAGGGGAACCCCAACTACGACAGTTCCAACCTCAGGCCTATAACAGAGTGCCTCCACCACCAAACCTGTACTAGCCTAATTACTTTGAACAAAGGTTGAACAAGCAATATAGCTTTAACAAAGCCTGGGTGCCAGTTCTCTTGAAAATGCTATTGGAACCATAGTTAGCAAGTCGGGGACTGTCAATAAATCGGCTCACCATAAAATCGAAAACAAATCGTTTTTATTTTAAAAAATCGGGTAAAAAATACGGATCGGAAAAAATACTTCATATAAAGATATCACAAATATATCAGATCAGGCTCAAAAAATTGGAGTAATAAAATCAAATAAATTTATAATATTATAAATTTTGAAAATCTAAAAAATAAAAATTATGTCAAAGCCATCAATAACTAATTCATCCATAAAAACTTGGGTAAGCTTTCTATGCTTCCCTTACAACATAAAACTTATATACTTCCCCATATCCAGCCGTCCATTCTGAATGAAGGGCTAAGATTGCCCCAATTACAATGTCACGTCTCTACACTATTTTATTTTTAATTTATTTTATATAAACTATTTTGACACCAAATTTTTGACGTTCAATCCTCTATTAAACTTGCACTGGCAAAAAATATAAACAAATATATTTCAAATAAAATAAAATTATGAAAATACTCCTGAAATATTCAAGGGGTGTTTTGGTCATTATATTTTATTGAAAATTTATTTTTAATATTTTTTATAGGTGAGCCCCAATGAGAAGATGACAATATCAAATTTCATATTCATACAATTTGTATAAAAAAAAACTAAACTAAAATACTTTGAGATCTCGGATCTATGATCAAACGATGAGTGGCTCTCTTGATCAAATTTGGATAGCTGGATGGTAGGGGAAGCATAGATCTTCTATGTTGTAGGGGAAGTATAGAAACATTTTCCTAAAAACTTATTAGACTAATATAATTAAGTCAATTAATTTAGATGCCTCATGACTCTCATCCAATCCTCCAATATTAAATATATAAATAACTAGTATATACCAAAAAAAATGTACCATATAAATCTATGCATTAAATACTTTAAGAAACATCACACCTACTTATTACATACCAAAAACAAATATACTATGTAAATATATTCATTAAATACTTTAACTACGGTATGGTGACAAATATACTATATAAATTAATTCTTTAATTACTTAAACATCATACCTACTTAACAGAACAAAAAAAAATACACGATTTTTGTTTTCTCATGACAATGATGTAACTATAGTATGGTGACTATGGTCACTCCATAACTATCGTTAAAGTTTTATAAATTTCTTTAATTGAATAGTGGCTCGTGGAAGTTTGGGTTTCACACCTCTGTATTTACGATTTAGAGAAAGAAGAGGAATAAGGAAGATGGAAGGAAGAGAAGAAAATAGTCCTGGGCTCATAACGGGTTTATAGAGAGAGAAGAAGGAAGAAGGAAGAGGTCATCGGCTTCACAAACTCTAATGGAAAAAGCCCTAACTAATTTTACTGATTTTTAGAGAGAGAAAAGGATGCTTAAAGATGCTAAATGAAGATGGAAGATGCACTAAATATGCTCAAGAAATGGTAAAAAATGATCAAGTTATCAAGGTTACACTCAAAATGGGTATTCAAGCATTAAATCAAACACGAAGTGTGCAAAGTAGAGACATGAATAAATGAAGGAAAAAGGAACCATAACAAGCATCAAAAGGAAAGAAGGAAGCAAGAGATGGTTCCCAAGAATATTCTTTTGAGGATCACTTTTTCTCACTAAAGAAGGGTCCCTATCACTTTCTCTCTCTAGAAGAACAAAAGAGATGAGGAAGAATGGGTGACCACGCACCCCCCATTCACCCTTATAAGCTCGGACAGACTCCCCCTCACAAAAAATGCTCAGGCCCGTGCCTAGGCATGGGCCCGTCTCTCTTCCTCTCTCATTATTTTGTTTCTCTCTCTCTCACCCACCTAAACGCATGGACCAGTGTCTTCATCCTCTTGTCTCTCGTTCGCCTAAATGCACGGACCCGTGCCTAGAACGGGTTCGTCACTCCCTATCTCCATCTTCCTCTCTCTCACCAATGATACACAGACCCGCGCCATAGGCGGGTCCGTCACATTCCCCTCACTCTCCATTGCTCTCGTACATGCAGTGCACCGACGCGCACCATAGGCGGGTTCGTCACTTACTTTTCTCTCGTGCATATAAAAGACGTGGACCCGCACCCAAGGCGGGTCTACTCATCCTCATTTTCCTTTTCTCCCACTTCATCTTCTCTCATTTGTCTCTAACCTACACGAGTCCACGGTTAGTGGTGAGCTCAAACACACACTCGTGCACATTAAAACAAGGTCATCAAAGGGGCTATGCTCCTTGTTCTACCTACACACACTAACCCCCCAGTGGGTAATCTTGAGCTATGTGAAGCCCATGAACTCTGAGCTCAACAACCCCTTTTCAAACGCTCTCAGTTCAAACCATTAACCTGTTAACCCAATAAAACCCTGGGTTCAATCTAATGAGTTTTGATGGGCTCTCAGGATGTTTTTATCTTTAATGTGCTAATCCCTGGCATAAACACATCCTTAAAATGTCTCATCCCCCATGGGGATACATTGAGATTTTTTGCAAGAATATTCTTGTCCCTAGCATTACCATAAAAGACCATGGGAGTCCCAATCACCCCATCAACTGGATCTATCATCCCCATTAGTCAGAAAATACCTTTTCCATTGAAATTCCATTCATCAGCTCAAACATTACCATAAACCATCCTAAAAACCCCTTTTACTTGGGCTTCTTCTAAAAACTCCGTTATTCCCATGGAGCCATACCAAACATATCCTACTCATTTGAGCCTTCATAAGACCCTATGAGTAATATCATACTTGAAGAGTCATAGGGACCCTCGACAGTCCATTATCTTGATCACTACCCTTGCCCAGTAGGGTCCATCACCCCCAGTGGTCTGTCACTCTATTGGTCTATGATCCCCAGTGATGGGTCATCATCCCCAGTAGTGCAAATACACTGTAACCATTGTATGAAACATGCTATACCTTCATAACCCAAAGGAGCCTTTCAGCCCCCAAGGAGGTAACTATTTCTCTACCCTGAAGAGACATATTATCCCCAGGGAGTTTTCATGCACCAATTATTTCATGGTCCACCTAAAACCTCTATATTCTCAACAAGCATGAGTCATTCATCACCTAGCAAAACCCAAAACATCTCCAGTGGTGTTCATCCCTATAATAAAACCCTCACCCATGGTATGCATTACCCGAGTGAGCTTTGTACAATTATAACCCCTCCATCCTATTCATCATCAAGGAGGAGGCTTTCTCTCTCGTAAAGATGGACACGATGTTGTGGGTAAAAGCATACAAAAAAAAAAAAGCCGGGCATGATGAGCATTTGATGATGGTTGTCATGAGTAAAAGTGAGAGCTTCAGGTTGACATAGCCACAACGCTATGGGTAAGATTGCCAAAAATAAAAATTGGGCATGGTGAAAACCCGAAAGGGCATCATGAGTAAAAATGAAAGACGGGAGTAGCCATAAAGCCACAAGTAACAGTGTTTTAAAAATAGAAAATTGGGCATGGGGAAAACCCGTAAGGGTGCCATGAGTAAAAATAGAAATAAAAAGGTGGACGTGACCTCGAAGTCATAGGTAAAAAAGCCTCAATAAAAGAGGAAGTTGGTGAAAACCGTTATGTGGCACCACTTTTATATAGTTTAAGTGAAAACCCGAAAGGGCGCTGCTTGGACTAATAAATAGGTTGATGCAGCATTCGACCAAGGCGACTTCAGCCAATTACAGAAAAAGCTTGGTGGTTTAAGAATCAATACCCCTTTAGGGGTACCTTACTATCAAGACTAAAAAGAGCTTAAGAAAATTCAGCAACTCGGGTCAGCCTTGTTGAAGGGCCCCTGAAGATCAGAAGAATTATCAAGATGAAAAGTCAGGATAGTCATTTGTTGAAGAGATTCTCCAATCCAAGATGTCAACCAAAAATAGGAAGAACATGTTGACAATTTGAGATTGAAGTTCTTATAAGGCAATTGATTGCCTAGCCTGGATCGATACCCTGGTTCCAAGGGTAACTATCTTATTAAGGTTCCCATCTACTAACAGACTTAGACTTTCAGGATGGCCACTAAAAATGCCTCGACTAAGCCCCAGTATGATTGGATTTCAAGCCCCAAGGAGACCGTCTTACGAAGGCTCCAGTTGCCGATAGGTTTAGAATTTCAGGATGACCATCAAAAAGCCCCTAACTAGGACCGCTATACTGGGTGCAAGCCCCCTAAAGAGACACCCTCTGTTCCATCAGTTCAAGTCTTGATGAAGCAGTTCATGCACCCCATTAATGGCTCCCTCGATTATCTATCTAAACCAAAATAGACAGATCAAAGG
Source organism: Amborella trichopoda (assembly GCF_054954075.1). Taxonomy (NCBI): domain Eukaryota; kingdom Viridiplantae; phylum Streptophyta; class Magnoliopsida; order Amborellales; family Amborellaceae; genus Amborella; species Amborella trichopoda. The sequence continues at coordinate 8,472,896 of NC_142345.1, forward strand.
TTCAATGGAAAAGGGGAAAGAAGCCCTTAAACAAGGCCCCCCGCCGCTAGCCTTTTAAATAAAAAGATGACAGATTGGGAAGGAAGTCTCCAAGCAAGACTCCCGACTGCCAGACACATTTGTATTCTAAAAATGTTGGGTTCATCAAGCCCTTAAGCAAGGCCCCCAGTTGTTGGAATAAAAAATGCTACTGGATCGGGATCAAGCCCTAAAGGCACCCACCATTTAGCTCATTTGGAAGTATTGTTTAGTTGGGAAGGAAGGCATTAAGCAAGGCATCCGGTTAGCATGCTCCCGCAGAAAAGGGACTTTAGTAGTATTGGGTTTATTAAGCCCTTAAAAGGCCCCTAATCATTAGAATCTACTTCGGTCATCCCTCTAGGAAGAAGCTTGGGATAGTATCTCCCTCAAGGATCGTGTTGATGCCGATGATCGAGAAGAAAAAGATTGTTGAGAGACAATAAAAGTGCCTCAGTAAGGATTCAAAAGATTAACTTTGGCGAGGTTTTGTTCCGAATGTTACACGTCTCGCTTCTCTAGAAGAGTAGCATTCGGCGGGCCAAGTTGTTAACGTCATTTTTTACATACTTGTATCCCTGGGGCAAAAAAGGATAGAGCCGATTGTAACTTGGTCCCGCTGGTTTTCAAGACGCCGACAGACCATGAGAACACTATAACAATAAGCATAATATTGGGAGACCTTTGAAGAAGTGTCAGAATCAACTCAAATTTCATGAGAGGGTAGTTATGAATATCCTAAGGATACCTGTAAAGTTTTGTCACGTTTTGATAAGTTTTGAGATGATTAAGAAGAAACTCAGTTTTCAAATCCAGTTCCTTTCAAGCTGAAAATAGACCCTATAACTATAATCCCATTTTATGAGTCTCAAAATAGTATCAGACTACCACCCTCTGATCCAAAACATTGAGAAAACCCCAGGTTCCAATTTTCAGCTCAATCGGACCCTTCAGGACTATTATGGACCTAACTTACCATAAAAGGGTGGGTTTTACACTATTGTGGTACAGCCTCAGTGAACCAGTTTCCATTTATAGGAACTGTGTTTCTCATTTCGAGATGAACTTCAAATGCTCATAACTTGACATATGGCACGCGCTATAGTGGCCTGAAACGATAGAATTCTTATAAAGAAGATGGGCTTGAAGCATGAAAATTCAGCTTTTAAAAATAACATTTAATTCTCTGAGAAGCCATAGCTCAAGATCCTGATATCGAATCATTGCAAGTATGAGTCCATTGCGACCGTGCTTTGAAGAGCTACAATTTTATATAATTTTTGTGAACAATCAGAGGAAGAATGACAACAAAATTTGAAGTCAAAGATGGCATACTTTTCCAGTCGTTTGAATCCCATTTTCCGGCAACTTCCGAAAATTGGAGCGTGCTCAAATGGAGATCAAAATTGATGAAATTATCACAAAATAATCATAGTATCCTATTCAATATGTGATCAAAATAAACATTCAGAACGTCATGGATCGTGCAGGATTGGTAGTCGAAGAATCACAAGTTTATGACACATGGCCGGATTTTGGGTTTTTCTTTAAAAATCCTTTTCAAGACGATCAAAGCGTATCAAAACATGCGTAATGGTTCAAGCATCAATTCTACAATGTTTGATCGCTCGAATTTCCACTATAAATGTCTGAAAAAGCTCTTGAGGCCTAAGCAATGGCAAGAGGCCCCCCCTGGAGGGATGATTTTTTCATTTGTTGAAAGTGGTGAAGGGTATTTTGGTTATTTGGTCCAAAAAGGGATTAATATTTTAATTCATAAAATGTGTATATTTTGACAATTTTGGTTGTTTTAGAGAAATCCACCCTTGTTTTGGGGTTGCTTAAGTCATTTGTAATTGAGATTTTGGAAGCTCTTGGTAATTCTTGAATTCTCTGTTGAAGGCTTGAAATTCTTGTGATTTAGGCTTGTTATTATGCTTTGCTTTCAAATTCAAGACTCAAAAGGGGAGGAGAGAGAAACATTTTCTAGAGAGACAAAATACCCATAGGAATCCTTCACTCCCTAGAACCCCAAAATTCCCATTCCCTTAGGATTCCCAACTCGCAATCCCATACACCCTAGAACTTCTAGCTTCCATACAACTTACCCTTAGCTCGCAATACTACTCCATACACCCTACACCCTACCTTAACTAGCCTACACCCTACCCTATTCCATACACCATAGTACTTCATACACCATAGTACACCATACCATTTAGTTATTCTATACCCTACCCCATACCATACACCATACCCTAACACAATCCACTTAAGCGATACACTTAGACTTTGGACCCTAACCAAGACCCATAGAGACCAAGACCTTTCTCTCTCATGTGCATGCAAAGGGATTGATGAAGGGGCAACTAGGTTCAAGTCCATTTCTAGAATAGTTATATTCTTTCTTTTAGAGACGCAATTTTGCTGAGGGTTGTATGTAGTAGTTAATTGGTATTTAATTCCATTCTCCCTTCAAAATTCTTGAAAAATATTTGAGGTGTATTCTCCAGTTCTATTCTTCCTCAAAACTTCTAGGCAATTCTCCCTTTTCCTTCCAACATATGGCCTTAAACTATTTAAAAATCTCAAATACTTTTGATTTTTCTCTTTAGAAATAAATTCATGTTTGTTTACTAAAATTGTCAAAAAAAGTTAGAAAATACTTGTTATTTCCATTTGACAATACTCCAAATGATCCAACTACATAAGAAGGCACACGTGCAAGGGCTTAGATGTTATCCATGAATATCCAATTGGAAAACTGCTCCTATGCTGCCTTCACAATATTTGTCATTCACAAATTTTATTTGACTGATCTATTATGGATAATCCTTTCACCGCATGAGCCTTCAATAACAATATCAAACAATTAAAATTAAGATGTCCGAAAAGCAAATGCCATAACTAAGATTTATTTTTATTATCGAATTAAAACACTCCATCGAATCAAATTTAATATTCAAAGTGAATAATCTATTCCTGAACCTCTCTACTCTTGCAATCAGTGTATTATTTTTATCTTCTATTGTGTGAGCGAGGTCTTTCAAATGAATGTTATAGCCTTCTTCCAAAAGTTGACCCACGCTCAATATATTGTTTCTCAATACAAGAACATAATAAACAACAAGAATATATGGATGATCCACTTTTTTTAGTTGTATTAAAATAGTTTCTTTTCCTTTTCCTTAGGTCTTTGAGAAATCTCCTTTTAGGGACTCACTTAGTTCTACGAACATTTCTCTTGTTCCACACATGTGATTACTTGCACTTGTGTCCAAATAACAACTATTATTTTGGCTTCTCTCATCCTATTTTTAAGCTAATAACAAAGTCGGCACATTGTCATCATTTCTTTCAATAATATTTATTTGATCTCCATTTTATTGTCTAATGTTGTTTTTAATAATGTGCACATATCTATATATTTCATCTGTCTTTTATTATAAACCCCTTTAGGGTTTCGTTTTTGTTAATCGAAATTGGCTACAAATTCCATCTCTCTTTTTATCTCTCTACCATCTGTACTTCCGCAAAACCTATCATGGTATCAGAGGCGAGGCATTGCTTGTGTAACTTATTCACTGATTCGTCCATTGCTGCTCACATATGGTCGCAGTTTTTTTGTGAAGGTCAGTAATGGATCGATTTTTTCTTTTGCTTCTTTATAAGCTCTAAAAGTATAGAGAGAGAAACCAGTTCCCTTGCACCCTACCTTTGAACCATCTTTCGCACCCTCGCCTCATGTCTCAATTGCCTCTCGTTTTGTTTTTTTTTTCACTCTTGTTTGTCTTTTTGCAAGTAAACTCCTTTGTCTCTTTCCTCAATTTGTTTTTGGTGAGCGCACATGAGATGTTGAAACCACGGTAGAGACCAGCAATGCCAACTGATTTGAGGGTATTCTTGTACACAGCAATACCAGGCCATTGAATTGCCTTTTCCCACGGGTCTTCGACAGCTCCACCAGAAGCCAAGTTGTCCGCCAACCATTTCTAGTAGCCATTTCTGTCCTTTTTAAAGTTGAAGAGTCTCTTGAAATTCTCGTTATTTTTATTTGTTCCTTTCATTTCTTTTGATTCGAGCATCATTGGAATGTGATCGGTCCACTATTGCTACTGCTTCCCTCAACCCACTTAATCTTTTGCTTCTCTCTCCTGCCATATAATCCAAGAATAATACAAAGAGTGCTATTATTTATGTGTCTTAAAGGAAAGAATTACGGCTTGTGGCCTCTCCAGATGCCACGCTTTTTTATAGGAAGAAAGTTATAGGGCTATGTTGATGGTTATATTCCCCAACCTACCGATGAGTGGGCGCAATGATTGGTTTGCTATCGATAGTTGCACTGTTACATGGATCATAAATTTCGTTGAGCACAAAATTGGGATCAACCTCACATATCAACCTAATGCCAAAGCTATGTGGGTTTATTTGAAGAAGATTTACTCTCAAACAAATACAGGTTGTCTCTATGCACTCGAAACAGAAAGCATAAAAACACACCAAGGGGATTCCTCTGTCCAAGACTATTTCAATTCCCTATCGAGCATATGGAATGAGATGGACTCGATGAAGACAGAGTCACCTAACGAGGCAGTTACTAAAGCAAGAAACTAGACTCATTAATTCCAATTTCTAATGGGGTTGCGATCAGTATGAGAGCATCCACTCTTCATTGCACTCTCGCTACATCACTAGATGATGCCCTCTCAGATTTCCTTGCTGAGGAAACTCGCTTAGGTTCTCTTAGGATTTGCAAATCCAATTCATCAGACATCATTGATATGGCTTTGGCTCTACCAAATGACTCTAACAAGATTTCAACTTTAGCCAAGTACAATGCAACATATGCAGACAAAAAGGACACATAGCTACAAATTGCGAAAAGCAGTTTTTTTTTTACAATTATTGCAAAACATCTGGCCATGTAATTGCCGAGTGTCACATGTGTGGAAAGGCTTCTACAAGTGGTTCTCCTCAATTGGCTACATTGGCCTCTATTCCTAGTTCAATTGCCATGGAGGATGTTGTTTCTACTGATTCCCACTCTTCTTCTACACCTACATCATCTACAGTTCCTCCACTCATTCTAGGTTTTCCCTCTATTGACTCAAATACACTTCAGCAACTTGCTCATGCCTTAGCTGGCTTGGGCTTATCAGGTAATTCAAATACTCTTTCAAACACTTGGATCATAGACTTAGGAGCATCTAACCATTTGACAGGACAAATTTCTCAATTATCCTCTGTGACACCTTATTTAGGTAAAATGACATATTTTACTGATAATGGATCTCCTCTTCATGTTACCCACTCTGGTAAAATCACTATTCTTGGTCCATCTAGTAGTTCCTTGTTACTTATGGATGTCCATGATGTTCCCAACCTTCCTCTTAATTTGATATCTGTTGGGCAATTAGTTGACAATAAGTGTCTAGTCTCATTTTCTAATAAAGGTTGTGTGGTGCAGGATCAAGCAACAGGGAAGGTGATTGGGAAAGGCATTAAGAAGGGTTGGCTCTTCACAATTAACTTCAACGAGGCTCTTTCTCACCTTTTACATGCCCTACATGTTTGCCACATTTCTCCTGCTTCTCATGAAATAAGCCAATCAAATTCTTTCTGGTATGTTTGACACTGTATGTTAGGTCATCCACACTCTAAAAAAATGTTATCTATTTTGAATTCTAGACTTTTACCTATTGTCTTTTCAAATAAAAAAGTCAATAAAGATATTTTATGTGAGAGTTGTAAGTTGGCAAAACACTTGGCTTTGCTTTTCCCCCATAGTAATAATAAAAGTACCAGCCCTTTTTCTTTAGTGCACTCTGATGTGTGGGGATCTGCTCATGTTTCTTCGATTAGTAGTTTTTCTTATTATGCGACATTTATTGATTTTCTTCTAAATACATATGGGTTTATTTTCTCAAACATAAATCAAGTATGTTTAGTGTCTTTAAGTACTTCCATAGTATGATTAAAAACCAATTTGCGAAAAATATTAAAGTCTTTAGGTTCGATTCAGCGGGGAGTACCTATCCAATGAATTTCATGTATATCTTCATATAAATGACATTATTCATCAACGTTCATGCCCTCATACCCCTAAATAAAATGGAGTTGCCGAAAGAAAACATCGGCATATCCTTGAAACTGCTCGCTCTCTTCTTATAAGCACTCATTCTCCAAAGAATATGTGGGCTAAAACAATCTCCATTGTTGTGTATCTTGTTAATCTTCTTCATACTCCTGTTTTGCACAATGTTTCACCTTTTCATAATCTTTTTCAAAAATCCCTTGAGTACTCACACTTACGTGTGTTTGGGTGCACTTGTCTTGTTCTTCTTCCCTCTCTTGCACGGGATAAACTCTCACCTAAATCTGTCAAGTGCATGTTTGTGGGTTATACAACCAATTAAAAGGGGTATCACTGCTTTGATCATACTATTAATCGTGTGAGAATCTCGTGATATGTTACCCTTTTTTGAAAATATACCTTTTCATCAACACCATTTACACCCTACTACACCCACACATGCACCTGGGTTTTCAATCCTCCCTGGATTCGACATTCCTAATTCACAAGGTAGCAATTCCAATGAGCTAGCCCTTCCTAGTGTTGATCATATATGACCTATAATTGTTGATCGGGCTATTGACTTTCAACAACTTCGGTGGTCTCTTCGTAAGTCTTTTCCTCCTAATCGTCTAAACTTGCCAGTGGTCAGCTCATCCCATACATGTTTTTCAATAACAACTACCAACCCTTCTTTTCATGAACCATCCTCTTATTCTCAGGCATCTAAACTCTAATATTGGTGCATTGCGATGAATGGAAAATTGCAACTTTAGAGGGGAACCACACTTGGGATTTAGTTCTGTTGACTACTAACAAACATTCCAATGATAGTAAATGGGTTTATAAGGTTAAGTTACAAGCTGATGGCTTGTACTCTCTCCTATTTTGTTTCTAGCAAAATAAGTACATGATCTTAGTGGGATCCAACTTTTGGGATTCATGTTTCCGCATTTAAGAGGGTTCTTAAATCCTAACACTATAGACTTTTCTAAAATGATTCACATGTCCCAAAAACTCCTTCCAGAGCACTCCACATTTTTTTTTATTTTTATTTTTTATTTTTGACAAATTTGTTACGTTTACACTTCCGACAAAAGAAAAAGGTATATTCGATTGGTAGGTAACTACTAAAACAAAATGTCACCAATATATCATTGAAAGAAGATATGTATATTTCGTTGATATACAAAATATAGTACAAGCGAAGAAAAAGGAAATGGAACAAAGAATATTTCAAGACAAAAAAAAAAGGCATGCTATGCCACAATACAACAGTGAGAACACATAGTGGACATAAGTTATGGTTAATTAAACTAGACTGCCCTTTGCACAAAGCTATAGCAAAACACTCAGGCCTTCTCTTTGTCTCTTCCCAAGGGCATGTTTGGTTTGCAAGAAATCTCTCTCCCACGTTCCTAGGCTTCTTTCTTTGTATATCAACGGGTATGAAAGCACATGAGGTTGATGCTTCTATAAAAGATATGGGGGAAACTGGCATCATACCTCGGGTGGTATTGTTGAATATGATGATGCAAATTAATAGGAATATATGTATAAAAGATATGGGGGAAACAGGCTTCATACCTCGGGTGGTATTGTTGAATATGATGATGCAAATTAATAGGAATATATGGGTAGTTATCTCTACATGTATGGGCAGTTATATCTCTCTCTCCACGTAGATAAGTACATAGATAGTGGTGTATGGGCAGTTTGTTAAAGATGATAAAAAAAGTGGATGTAATCGGTAGTTATCTGGGCAATGGGTAGTTATCTAGGTAGTGGGCATTTGTGCTGTACTTGCCTATATATTTGGGCTCCTTGAATTGACATGTGTGTATGGTTGTGTGCCGAAAAATGTAGTGTACGAGGAAAAATGTACTGTGTACGTATGTTAAAAGTTGAGTAAACTTGAGTTTTGTGTTTAAAAAAATCAATAGTGGTATCATTGTTTTTAAAATGTAAACAATGTTTGGGACTTGATAAAAAAGAAGAAGGCGATTTTGAAAAATAAAAAAATTATTTTGATTAAAATGTTAGGTGATTTGCAATAAAAATTAAAAAAGGGAATTTTTTTTTTCTTAAATGAGATCTTCTTGGAAGAAGAAGATGGAGATTTTAAAAATGGGAAACAAAATTGGAGAGCTCTTGAAGTCGAGTTTTTGCAAAGGTTTTCATAAAATGAGATTAAAAAAAAAAAGTTTCGAAAGGAGGACATGAGTAGTCCTCATGGGAAATCAATGCTTATGTAAGCATAAGAAAAATGAAAATTGTTTTGTTTTAGGAAAGAAGAAAAGTAGGACACTGCAGTCTTGGTATGTCGTGCCATGGAAAGGCATAATGGAAAATCTATGCCTAGTGTAGGCATAGGAAAAATGATTTTTGAAAAAATGAAAATAGGATATTGCAGTCCTAGTTTGTCGTGCCATGGAAAGGTATGATGGGAAATCCATGCTTGGTATAGGCATAGAAAAAATGATTTTTGAAAAAGGAAAATGATTTTTGAAAAAGGAAAATAGGACATTGAAGTCCTAGTTTGTCATGCCATGAAAAGGCATGATGATGCTGTGAAAAGACATGAGGATGCCTAATGAGAAAGCATAAAAAATAAATTGTGTTTAGAAAAATAGGATATTGAAGTCCTAGTTTGTCATGTCATGAAAAGACATGATGATGCCATGAGAAGGCATAAAACATGATGGTACCTGATAAGGCATAAAAAAAAGGAATGTTTTTTTTTTAATACAATAAAACAAGAAAAAAAAAGTAGAAGCAAAAACAAGAAGCAGCAAGAAGTAAGTAGAAGAAGAAGAAGAAGCAAAAGCATGAAGCAACAAAACACAAGTAGAAGAAGAAGAAGAAGCAAAAAAAAGGTAGAAAAAAGAAGCAAGAAGCAGAAGAAGTAAGAAGAAACAAGAAGCAAGAAGAAAAAATTTAAAAGAAGAAATTTTGCATTAAAAGAAAAAGATAAAATTTTGCATCAAAGGGGAGTGTTGAAGTTGATGATGCAAAATAATAAGAATATATGGGTAGTTATTTCTACGTGTATGGGTAGTTATATCTCTCTCTCAATGTACATAAATACATAGATAGTAGTGTATGGGCGGTTTGTTAAAGATGATGAAAAAAGTGGATGTAAGGGGTAGTTATCTAGGTAGTGGGCAGTTGTGTTGTACTCGCCTATATATTTGGGCTCCTTGAATTGAAATATGTGTGGTTGTGCGTGGAAAAATGCAGTATGTGCGTATGGAAAAAGTTGAGCAAACTTGAGTTTTGTGTTTCTCTCCAAGAAAGAAAGTATTTGTGTTTATCTCTCCATGAATACGTGAGTATATGTTCTTTAAAAATATCAACAGGTATGGTATTCATTTTCCATCCTCTTGGAAATCTCTTCAAGAGAGAGAACATCTACACACGAAATGTACCTTAAGGAAAACGACACAATGCCAAAATCATGGAAACCAACATCTCAACATCTTGAGAATTGCCTTCATCCTCAATCAATTGATGGAATGGATTCAAGTCAAATCACATCACTATTTGAGGGAGCCAGTCACCAATGGAGCTGGTCCCTTGCCCGGGCAGGGTGTCAGGCTTAGTATCGCTCATTGTCTCTCATTCATTGAAAGAATTTGATCTCTTGAATTGAGTCCTCGATCCACCATTTGAGTTCTCCCCCATGAGTTGGGCAATTAGGAGGAGGTGGTGCATCCAACTCACCCTCATTGTTGTGCTCCTTCCATTCTCCTGCAAAAGCAGTAAGTCCCAAGCCATTATAGCACTTGAATTTGGCCAAGAGGCAGCGACCCCAGCTACATATGAGCAACATGTCTGTATTTATAAGCAAGATTGTTTATCGTCACATTTAGCTTCTATGATTCATTTATTCCTCATTATCTCCATCCCCATGCATCGTGTTCGACTGGTAACAACTTCAAGCTCATGCCACCATTGGGCATTAGTAACATCAATTGTAAACATCGATAAGATTATGCCCAAAAAATATGTAATTGTTTTTTGGGGTTACTTTATCGCGTGTTTGGCGCCGCATGTGCCTTTGTCAATTTCCATTTTTGCGCTCATCAGAAATTGCCATTATTGTGTATTGAGCGAAAGTATTTTCTAAATATTTCCACTCATGAAGTGGTGGCGCCTTACATGTACATGCACACTTAAATGGGGTAAAACTGGGCACCCACAGATGCCACAAAAACCAATGTTGACTGTCGAGTCACATGAAAAACCCTGCTAAAAATGCCAAAACGTGTGTTGGAGCAGCGTCCTGATGAGCCATTATTTTAGGCCTGTTTTGATCGATCAAGTTTCGAGAATTGGTCGAACATATCTATGAGAAGAGAAAGATTATGATTTGTTATGGGATGAAGGTTATAAGATGTAAAATGCTGCATCTTGCCTCAGAGTTTCCATCATAGAGAAAGTCTATTATTAAGAGGTATTTAAGTTATTATATATGCGGTTTGATGGCCTTGTATAATAAGTAATAAAGTGGTAACATTTTGAAACGAATGAGAATAGGAACTAATAGAAACCAACACAAGATACGAAACTGTGTAAAGATGAATCATCAATATTGTGAATGAAAATTAAAAACCAGCTTTCTCTGTGTATTATTTGCTTGTGTGTGACATTGCTGGTTTCTTCGATTTATTTGAAGCGTGTAAGATCTGGCTTCGCATATTCATGAATGCCTTTTTTTCTTTTTCTTTTAATTTGTCTGTATGAGGTTAAGAAGTGAACATAAAAACCTCAGAAGGTGCAATGATATTAGATATTGAAGCCCATATGGATGTGCTGACAAGTCTTTTGTGGAATGGTGTTATGTGTAAATACTGGAAAATGTGTTTGATCTATATTTTTAGGAGTGTCCTAGCAGTGTTTTGTGGTATGCAGAGTCACAAATGAGGGTCACCCATGAACAGTAAAGTGGTCCAAGTACTGCCCTTTTTTGTGCCTAAATGGTCAAGGAGGTGGGGACAATGCTTTATTTAGCTAGCGAATGAATATGATATTTTGGAGTTAACATGCTTTATTTAGCTATCCCCACTGCTTTAATGGGTTGTCAATGTAAATTTGCTGCTGTATATGCCTACACTAAACTTCGGTCCAAAATCCTTTGAGAGATGAAAGAGTCCATTTCTAGAACTCGGTTGAGGTAGTGGGATGCTGCAATATGATGTCTTGAGTTTTATCCTTACCAATCTAGTTCAAAACAAAGGCGAGATCTTTCTCCATTTGTAGAAATATTACAAGTCAGACAAAGAAATTGTTTCAAAAGTTGATACACTCATCGAAATTTTGATAAATCAAATTCTAAGCCCGTGGATTGGGGAACAAGAGTTGTTTTCATATTAGCGCATGCGTTCAAGAGCTATCACTGTTTATAAAAAAAAAAAATTGAGATAACAACTTTTCCAGTAGGGGCAAATGAAGTTCCATGGAACAAATATTGGTAATCTGCTACCAAGTTTTCAAAAACCAATGACAAAGCTCTTAAATGGTGATTGGATTTTCTACAAATTTTGAATCAGAGCTTCTATTACTTCACTTTGTGAAAGACTCAAAATTATATGATTTTATGCAAGTGAAAATATGTTGTGCATCCTTTAAAGTATTAGACTTACACTTCAATGACAAACCCAGCCAAGAAGTATAAAAATATAGATAAATTTATTAAATCACTCTTCAAACTATTTAGTATCTTTCTTTTTACCTTTTAATCTAGTTTCAAATAGTCCATTATTCTTTTGATCAAATTTAAAATGGCCCATTAAATAACTTTTCATTATGGGTTCTAAAATTTATCGAATAATTACTACAGTGAAATGTTAAATAGTTCAACTTTTACATGTGATTTGAGGAATTTTTCTAAATGTACGAAACTTTTGAAATTATGGATCTAAACCAAAAGTTTGGAAACTTCAAGAATTGCTTGAAAACATGTACCTGCTTTGCCTAGAGAACTGATTCAAGAAACATTAAACTACTGTACCATCTCTTGTCCAAGAATAGACTGATTCTAGTTCTGCTAAGCTGTAACAAAACTTATCTGAAGTTGAGCAACAACATCTGAGGCTACAAAAATAAGACAGATTTGAAATCATCAGGATATAAAATAATAATGTGCTAAACTGAATGTAACCTAGACGTATTTATGCTCACATACCCTAGTACTTTCAGAAGTCCTGTGTGCGTGCATGCAATTTATTTATGTTTAAGAAAAGAGTGAGAGCAGCACCACCCTGTATACTGGGGTTCTTGAGTAGGTTTATTATACTTTATTTTGAACCCACCTATCTCCTGCATGACTAGAAATTAAAAATTTCATAGATGTAATGTTCAGTTTTTTGTAGTGTTGTTGTTCTCTTAATGAGCATCTTGAGTGTCACCCTCATAACGAGCGTCTTGAGAGTCACCCTCACCGTTCGGCCTAGGAGATGGTTGACGATAAAAGGAAGTGGATGGGCCTGTAACTCCTTCAGTTCCATCATCCAGAGGAGCGGGGGCAGTGGATGGACCTGGATCCCCTTGAGTTCCATCTTTGGGAGGACCTGGCACAGTGGGTGGAGCTAGTGGTGCCTTGTTGAGATTAGATGAGCTCAGTGCATCCAAGGTGGGATGTCCCTCTGCCATTTGTGTTGAACTTGTAGGAGAAGTTCGTGGTCGTTTCTGTGAACCATGCTTTAGAAGACCAGCAAAAAAGCGCAATTCATTGTTCTCAGCAGTGAGCTCGCGTTTGAGTATCCAAACATTTTGCTGCATGAGCAAGTGTAGTATAATCAAGGTGATTGAACAATCGTTAACGTCTTACCATGATTCATTCTAACATAGAACAATCAATGTTATCAAGATAATTAAATCATTGAAGCGAAAGGAAAATATACTTCACCCTATATTATCATAGAAAAGCTACGGTCCTAAATGTTATCACTGCTCTATCAAGTGATGAATTGTTAAGGAGAACCGATGGACATCAACATGACATGATTCAATCAGTAGGCAGCTCTTCATTAAAGTCCATGGATTGATTGATTAGACGGTGACAACAATTTGATCATTGCCTATGGTAGAAAGTATCAGCATCTTATTTACTGAAGAAAAATAGGTGATGGTGTGATATAATACGATGTACCTTGGGAAGCCATTTTCTATTGTGGTCGTCAGTGTCGAATGAATGATGAATGTGATGGAGAGAGTCAGACCCAACATTGAAGGACATGACCTAGTGGCAGGTTCCATTCTCTCCATCAATGTCCATCATTCCACAGTTTTCACTAGATTGTGATCATATAATGGATGATGATTTCCCGTGCTCCAACTCATTGTTATATACTCTTTCCTTTTAAAGAAGATGTCCTAGTACCAATGTATGCACAATGGAATAAAATGGACTCTGGAAAAGTATCATCCAATGCAGTTATCTAGCTAAATGTCCTACTAAAACAGGATGCCAACCCTTTCGTGGGTCATACTATTTCTTTATCACCATCAATTCACAAGACAGTGATTGACCAATGCCCTATATTTGCTCGATGGCAATGTCATGATCTCAATAGATTTATGGTTTTCCGGGAGCCTATTGGATGTAGCATACTTAATCCCAGAAAGGAGAGAGAGCCAAGAAAAGAAACTCACTAGCTCTTTCTTAAGTCGATTAGCCTCGATCTTCGCCTTCATGGCCTCCGATTTTGCCGCCCTTTTCTCTCGTTGTGCCTTGTCAAGACGCTCTTCTAAAGTGGCAAGATCCTTTTGAGCAGCCTCCAGGTTCTTTTGAGCAGCCTCCAGCTCCTCTTGAGCAGCTGAGGCAGCTCCCATTGAGATGGTGGCAGCAGAGGCTGCTTGTGCCAACAAAGTGAAGGCTGCATTTCTCTCTGATGCTATATCTATTCCCTTTGCTCTCTCCAACTCTCCCTCGGGCCTCTTTCCTCTGATAGATTGTTGCAGCATTGTGATCGTGCTTTGTTGTTCACAATATCTTTTGTAGAGATATTTGAAACAGCTCAAGAGCATACGAATGTCCTTATCTAAGCTAATAACGGTACCAATATCATTTTCTTCACTTTGATTCCTTAGTCCTATCAACCCAGGGGCTAAGGCCTGCAAATTTCAATGAGAGATATCAAGATACAAAGAGGACAATATAAAGATCTAAAAGTTAATTGACAGCCAGAAAACATTAAGAAGATAAATCAAAGATTAATTTCATTAAAATTTAAGTATTTAATAGGAAACATTCAACAGGAACAACTTGCTCCAGAAGATCAAATGAAAAAGCCCAGCAGGAACAACATGCTGATGAAGATCAAATGAAAAAGAACCTCAGGGATCCTAGATGGGAGTGGCAACTCCTGCCCTTCCACTGCTACTTTCCCTTCGCTGTTTGAATTTTCACCATTTGAGTCTTGATCATGAGGCGATAACGATAGCTCTCCTATGGTTGCAAGAACAGACTCTGCCGCTTTTAATCCTTCTTGTTCCATATGTTCTTTATGGGTCTGTAATTTAAATATATTGGCTCATAAATTCAAAATTGTAAAATTTATTTCTTAAAGTGGACCAAAAAAACAGAAAGTATTGCATTATATTAGCTGGCATTGCTCCTGAGAAAATTAGCAAAGATGTCACTAAACCGAATAGCCATGAAAACAAAAAAGATCAAAGGAAAAGATAATGCTACGTATAATCCACACAAACCAAAAAAACAGTGATCGAGACTTCCTCAGCAAGAATGAAACTCATTACTTATCTATGAACAACAGGCATGGACACCTCCAATTTTTAATTACCAGTCCAAGAACCACAGGTATGGATACCCCAGTTTGTAAATTACTAGTCCAAGAAAAACAGGCTTGTACACCTCCATTTTTTTTTAAAAAAATTTACAAAAAAAGAAAATCATTTTCTTGAAAGAAATAAAAGCAACAGATTCGACAGCAAATACTTCGATATCTGGTCGATCGAAAAAAATGAGGAAGTGAATTGAATTCCAAAAGGAAATGCATAGAATAGAAAACCCAAAAACCAATCTCAAGGGCGTCTTTCATTTATTGAACAAAATATTGAAGTGAATACCCAAAAGAACATGCATGCAATCAGTAAACCAGAAACTCCATCTCGTGGTTATTAGATAAAGCCAATACCTTCAAAATTCTAAGAGAAATCCATTAACACCTCCTATACAAAGACAACGCCCTGATGACTAAAAATTAATAATATAAAAAAAATTACAATAATCATTGCAACAAAATCATCATTAATTTAAGCAGTTATTTGAACATATTGATAATTAACTGAACAAAATATTGAAGTGAATACCCAAAAGAACATGCATGCAATCAGTAAACCAGAAACCCGGTCTCATGGTTATTAGATAAAGCCAACACCTTCAAAATTCTAAGAGAAAGCCATTAACAGCTCCTATACAAGCCAACTCCCTGATGACTAATAATTAATAATATAAAAAAAATTACAATAATCATTACAACCAAATCATCATTAATTTAAGAAGTTATTTCAACAGATTGATGATTAACTGGAAACACAATACTAAAGCAATTAAAATCCCATTAATCTGAACAAAAAAAAGAGAAATACTTTCAACAAATCACCAAAATTGAGTTCCAAGTTTATCGATAATGCCAGTAGAGAATCAAAGTCTAAATTATATTAAAAATTGTATAAATCGCTCATGCATTTTAAACTCTCAAAGCCACAGGATAAAACAGTAAACAAATACCTCAACATCGATAAAAGAGAAGAAATATAAGAGACAGAAAGTATGAAAAATGAAAATAATGGTTATCAACTGATGCTATCATATATAAATATAACTCCCAAACCACATCATCATGCAATAAAAAATGACAAATAAGAAACCTGTAAACGATGGGTGCAACTTGAAAGACCTAGAACTCTTCTGGTTTCTTGAAGCTCCTTCCTCACTGCTATAACAAAAAGTTATGGAGACCAGACCCATTGCTCTATAATATATATATGTGAGTCTGTGATAGTGACAGATTTCCTAGCCAAAAAAGGAAGAAATTCTCTACAAATAGAAAAAAAAGATTCCCATGAGGCCATATTGCAATACTTGGTCCTGTGTCCAAATAAAGTGTTGGGGGCTCCCAAATGGTCCTTATTCATGTCTCCAAAATCAGTCTCAAAAGTTGATTTGGAGCTCATGTGAATGATATAAAACAACGACTCCGCGGTTGAATATAATGGACTTAGAAGCGGCATTTGAGGGAAACAAAATATAAGCCAGTGTGATGGGACCCGGCCGAGTCCACTCGGACCCGTACTCGGTCGAGTTATTTGGCCTTGGCCATAGAGCCTGAGTACCCTTGAGTCGTGTGTAGAACACGACAAATATAGCCAAACATTCAAAAAAATAAAAAAAATGCAAAAAATGTAGATATGTTATATAATTTTGTTGAACTCGACAAATATTATAAAACATTGAAAAACAAAATTGCAAATATGTAGATACGTTACATAATTTCTTTTTAAAAAATTTAGATGTATTTCGCTACGATTGATGAGTTAGATTGAGCTAATCACTATTCTATATTGAGAAAATTAGGTAAATATCTATTATATTTTCGTTATTATACCTAATAGTTTCAGTTGTTACACGTATACCTCTTAATTAGACTTTTTGTTTTGGTTAAACTAGTGAGGGAGAATACCCTATACCCATTTTTCATTAATAAAAGATAGGGAAAATTACACCATGCTATTTTACAACCCTACGATAAGGTAATTGCACCACTTCATGAAGTAAATGAAAGTTAAGAAAATCTGGGGGCCTGGAGCGCCCAATAGTGGCCTCCGTAAAAACTATAGTTTTTTTAGCAAGAACATTGGCCATTATATTAGCCTCACGATAAACATGAAAAATGGACCATGATTGATTTTGAAGTTTAGATTTGTAGTTACTAGCTATGGTATGAAGAGCCCAAGGAGCTTGACACTAGCCCTGAATGACCTGGACAAGTAAAGAAGAATCGCTCTCAATTTGTTGAGGAAAGCAGTCCATTTGAAAAGCTAAATCAACACCCTCTTGTAAGCCTCAAAATTCAGCATAATTGTTGGAAGAAATTCGAAGAGGAACTGAAAAAGCAGTAATGAAGGACCCATCATCTCGTCTGATGACGCCTCCACGACCTGCTCGACCTGGATTTTGAATAGAAGACCCATCAATATTTAACTTAAAATGATTTGACAGTGGAAAAGCCCATGCCACCGTTATGGGTAGCTTGCTCCTTTGTTGCTGCTATGTAAGATATAAGTTCTCAGTTATTGCCTTTTCTAAGATATGGTAAGTCCATGCCTTAGCATCTGCCAGATCATGAACATGACAAGCAATCCTTTGAGTCAACTTCTCATGAGTGAGTGTTCTCCCTTGAAACATACGTTGGTTACGCTCCTCCCAAATCATCCATATGGTTGTGAAGAAAAGAGAATGTCAAATGTTAAAAATACCATCAGACTTGAACTTGAAGGCTAACCATTTCCTCAGTGTAGTTGCAATGGAATGCTTTGTAGCAAAGCGTTTACCACTTCTCCATGCTATCGACCTCCAAATCCCCTGTGCGAAAACACATTCAAGCAATGTCATCATTAGAATGACAAAAAGGACACACATAAACAAGGGTGATTTCACTTTGTTGCATGAGGGAAGGGGTCGGAAGATGATGATGGAGGCTCAACCAAGAGAACCATTTAGTCCTTAGATGGAACTTAGATGACCATAATGCTCTTAAGATCAACTGAGAATAATCCTTATGATGGATGAATCCCATGCCTCTTTAACAGAAAATATTCTATTTGAAGAGTGAATCCACACCATAAATTCAGGTTGGGGTTTCAGAGGAATTGAAGCAACCTCCACTTCCTTCCAAATTATAAACCATTGATTCCATGTTCTAAGAAAATACCAGGATTCTGGAGAACTATTTAAGTAGTCTATGACCTTAGGCTTGGCAAAACTTCCCATGTCCTTCCGAATATGGGAACCATAAGATTCCAAAATGGATTTCTCTAATAACCATGGATCTGTCCAAAAATCAACTGTCCTGCCATCTCCAATAATCCAGCGAACATTATGGTGCAAGAGAAACAACCCCGTTTGAATGGCCTTCCATGCATAGGAGCAGGACTTTCTACCAACTTCCCAAATAGAAGAATTTCTGAAGTACCTGTGCCTAAAGAAACAAGTTATAAGAGAAGACGGGTTTGCTAGCATCCTCCATGCCAACTTCATCATGCCTGCATTATTGAATTCAATAATATCACGAACTCTCAGCTCCCTTCTTCCATTGATAAATATACATTTCTCCACTTTGAATGGTGAACCCCCTTTTTCATGAGCTGTACCAACCCATAAAAAATTTCATAGATGCCACTCTAACATATTGCATGTACACTGTGGCAGTATAAATGATAGAACCGAAAAAATGGCTGAGGAACTTAGCACCGATTTCAACAGCCATAACCGACTTGCATAAGAGAGGGATAAGGCCTGCCATGTTCCTATCTTGTTAATGAATTTCCTCACGAGGTTCTGAAAATTATGATGCTTTAGGTTACCATGAAACAGAGGCAATCCCAAGTACCTAATCGAAAGAGAACCCTCACCAAACCCTAGTCCCTTCAAGATCAAATGTTTTGCATTCATGGAAGTCCCAAAAAAGAAAGCCTTAATTTTAGTTATGTTCAATTTTTGCCCTATGGTGTTTCCAAAAATATGGAGAATATAATTCATTTGTCCAGCTACAGCTAAGGAAGCCTCACAGAGAATAACTGCATCATTGACATAAAATAGATGTGATACTCCATAGTCATAGGCCAAAAAAAAAGCCACACAAAGAGTACCCTTGTTGTATTGTCTGATCCAACTACCTACTTATGAAACCCATTATCAACAAGAAAAGATACAGAGATAAAGACTACCCTTGTCGTAGGCCTTTTTTTCCTTTGAAATATCCTTTTGAGGAACCATTATGAAGCACCGAAAAAGAGGGAGAAGTAATACAATGGCGAATCCAAGATACAAAAAGATTTGGGAAACCCAAAGCATGCAACCTCGCAAGAACAAAACCCGAGGAAGCTTGACCATAGGCCCTACTTAGATCCAGCTGCAAACACATCTTAGGATTGGTTGAGTTTTTGTGACATAGTGCAATAAACTCATTAGCCATATATTATCTGTGATCGATTTCCCCTTCAGAAAAGTAGCTAATCTGGGATCAATCAAAGTATGTAGCACCTCCCTCAATTTATTCGAAATAAATTTGCTAATGATTTTATACAAAACATTACACAAACCAATTGGCCTGAACTAAACTTATAAAAACGACTAAACTTATAAAAACGACTAAACTTATAAAAACGACTATTTTACCCATTTTTGATTTTTCAAAAGGAGTTGTATACAATGAGTTCATTTACCTTTGAAACAAGGTGGTCACATTAATATTGCCCATTGGATATGAAATTGATTGCTTGGATGTGTCACAAAGTTCAAGAAAATTTCTTTTGAAGTTTGAGTTTGGTCAATACAATAAACAACCATTGGATGTAAAATTGAGAGCTTGGACGTTTCACAAAGTCCAAAAATATTTATTTTGAACTTTGAGTTCGATCAATAGAATAATTTCAGCCACCCAATTTCACATTCAATGGTCAATATTAATGTGACCATCTATATCAAAGGTAAATGGTCTCATTCTATACTTTTCTTTTTCAAAAACTGAAATAGGCCAATTTTGGTTTTTTACAAACCTAAATTGAACCCGTCCATTTTATTGCAGTTCGGTCTCCTCTCTTTCATTGTGCTAACATTTTCAGAATCCTCTCTCTCCTCTGCAAATTTTCTCTCACTCTTACCTCTCTCACATGAAATCCCAATCTATATCTGTTACCTCTCTCACAAGAAATCCCAATCTATAGTGTTGGATTATATTTGAAGGCTTTTAACGGCATTTGATGGATTTTGAAGGTTGCTTTGGATTATATTTGAAGGTTTTTGACGACATTTGATGGATTTTGAAGGCATTTGACGAATTTCAAATATGTAGTGAACGTTTTTGGGTCGATTTTAGAAATTTAGATTTTATAGGATTTTGATTTAGGGTTTCACACTTGACTACATAATGTCGATTTAAGGTTTATTTAAGGGTATATATAACTAATTTAGGGTTCATAAAATGTGAGTTTTACGTAATAGATCAATATAGTGTACAACTAAATAAATCAATTATTCAATCCAATATTTACCCATAAAAAAGTCCACTTCAAAGATAAATAACAAATATTAATACAAACACAAAATATTATATTAATTCAGTTAAATTTAATCAACAGTATAAGGAAAAAGTAAGAAATATACCAATCACGACAAGGCTGAGAGCAAATATGTTCAAGTTCGCAAAATATTATTATATTGGGGGAGGGATTTTTTTGGAACCCTAAAATATCGAGAAAAAATGCTCGTATATTCTCGTAGGATATAGTTAAATGTTCGTAGGATATGGTTAATTTTAAAAGTTTCGATTTTTCAAAAAGTGAAATAATAGTTTCATTTTTTTGTTTTTTAAAAAGTGTTATGAAGTTGAAAAATTGGCAGATATGTAATAGCGGAAACTATTAGGCATTTTCATAATAACGGAAAATAAAATGGCTATTTACATATTTTTTTCCTTTATGTTTTTATTTTTTCGATATTTTGAAAATGTTTTATTCTCTACATTTTTATGCTTATTTTAATTTTTTCAAAGTTATTTTAGGTTTCCTTCTACTTTTACTTCATTTTTTCATTTTCTATTTTTCATATGGTTATTTGATCGTTTTAGGGCTTTCTTTATTCTTTTCATGGCCTTTTGGCCTTATGTAGGATGCTCGCAAATACGAAGAAGGCATAGTGGAACTCTTATTCTTATGAGACAATACCAAATGCTTAATGTATGTGTGTATGCGTGAAATATCGTGCAAGTAAGCAACTAAACAAAAAAAAGACCTGGACACAAGATTTACTTGATTTACCTTTTTCCAGCTATGTCCATGGGAAAAGAGGCTGAAAATTCAGTAAAAACAATAGAGTAACAGGAGATGGTGGAGCAAACTGCCTTCTTCCAAGTGGCAAGCTCTCTCTTGGGTTATAGGTCTCTTTGACTACTTTGGTAGGCTTTGTCTCGAGCTTTTCTCTCACTGGTGACTTTCCTCAAGAGGCTTCTTCTCTGTCATGGGTTTATCCATCTCTTAGGTTTTTCTCTCAAAGATTCTCTAGATCAACTCTTGGCAGCTCCCTCTCTCTTTCTATCTCTAAGAGGATCTGTTCTTCTCTCTCAGGGTTTTCTCTCTAAGAGGTTTGTCTTTCCTCTACTGTTACTCTTGGCATTGTCCAATTTTTGCTTTCTCTTAAACTTCCGACAGTCTTTCAATATGTGCCCATTATTGCCATAATGAAGGCATGGGATCTCCTTTCTAGACTTCACTCTAACTTTATCATTAGGTCGGTTGTTGTGGTCCTTACTCCCAGGCTTCATCGATTTGTGACGAGCGTGCAAGTTGGATGGTCGGAGGATCTTTTCTCATCTCCTCATCCACAAGCTGCTAATAACCTTACTCAATGTAATTTTCCTCTTAGGTATTGAATTGCTTAGGAAGATTATCAGATTCCCCATACTATTTGGTAGTGAGTTGAGCAATAATAGAGCATGTAGCTCTTTGTCTAGGGACATCTTCATCATTACAAGTTGATTAACAATGTTATGCACCACATTCAAGTGCTCTGCAATGGAAACCCCATCTCTAGACTTCAGATTCATCAATTTCCATATCAAGAATGCCCTATTTTCGGCCATCTTTCTCTCCTACAAGTAATGCAACTTGTAAACATAGCGCCTTGGCTGATTTATCACTCGATACATGATGGAAGACGATATCATCCGAACCATTGTCAAATAGTTCTAAAGATCTTTTTGTTGAGATTCTTCCACTCATCCTTGGTCACACCTTCAGGCTTGTGTTCTACCCCTTCAATGGGTATATACAAGTCCCTATAGCATACAAGATCATGCTTCTTTGATTTCCAGATGATGTAGATATTCCGATTGACTAAAATAATATTGCACCCTTTATTAGTATCAATCTTAAATCCACAATCACAACAATCTTTCACAACCCATTTCTTCCCCATTTCTTCCTCTCCCTGTGGTTGAGTCTTCATAGGTAGTCAAGGTGCATCACTGGCAGTCAAGGAGGGTCATTGGTGGTCAGGGTGTATCAACAGTGGTCAGGGTGTATGACGGGAAGTCAAGGTGACCGGCGGTCAAGGTGTCGTAGGCGATCAAGGTGTCACAAGCAGTCAAGGCCCCACTAGTGGTCAAGGTGTCATTGGTGGTCTAGGCGTCTCCGTAGCCAAAGTGTGCCACCATATTCAGAGTTAGTCACCGGTTGCCAAAATGGTTCACTATTAGTAAAAGTATTGATTGGTGGTTAAGATGGTTGTTGGCTGTGATGACATGTTCAAGCGGCCACTCATTGACAGTCTCTGAGCGACATTACATCCCAGACACTATGCTTAGTATAATAACAAAGATCAGCCTACTTAGGATATCTTCCTTGCTCCTCCTATGACCGTGAGGTCTCACTTCACAAGCAAATAATGATAGGGATGACCAGTAGTGTTTTAGGGTGCAGGGAAAACTAGGTTAGATAGAATATTGTTGGGCTTATCCATTTGAGCCTTCTTGCAAATATCTTGATGCGTGTACTGGAACCCTTACCTTTGTGTGTGTTAAGAGTGGGAAAAAACCTTCAAGTAAGCAAATGAGCCAATAATAAAAGCACTAGAAACTGGACTTGCATTGTTCACTTCTTTCAGGCAAAGACCACGAGAGAAATAGGGTGAAAATTTACTAATAATAATGGAGCTCCAAGAGATATGGTGGCATAGACACCTTCTTCAATTAGGTAAGCTTTCTCTTGGTTTGCAAGTCTATATTGCTTTTTCTTCTTCTTCCAGAGGTGTCTTATCTGTCTTTGGTTTTTCTCTCTATAACGATCTAGATCAACCCACAGCTACTCTCTTCTCCTTCTTGTCTCTCAGTTTTCCTCTGTTATAGTTTTCTCTCCAAGAGGCTTCTGCTTTATCTTCTCTATCTATTGAAAAAAAAAAACATTTATTACAAAACCCTAACTCCCTCACATTGGGCTTTTATATTACTCCTAATGACTTGCTTCCCAAATCAAGGTTCGATTAAATAGTTCGATGTTTGTCTCAATTGACGGTAGTCGAACTTTCTACGAGCACCAAATGTACTTCCTATAATGGAGATTGATTTGTAAGTGTTTTAGAGTACCTTTCGATCCTAATTCCATAGAAAGCAGGGTTGGGTGACTGAAAATGAGGGTCTACAATGCAGTTGTGGTGGCAACCTAAACTTACACTGCGTGTTAAGGATTAGAAATTTCTTAGTTATGTATTGCTTTTGAAAGAAAGCATGATAACCTCAAGAAATTAGACTTTTCATCTCTCTCTCTCTCTTTCTCGCGCGCACACACACATTAAAGAACGCAAAAGAGAGAAAAATGTGAACCTGCAGAGTGGAAAATGTGCCCCATCTCGACAAAAATTAAGGAAATCAAGGATTTGGCGTGAGATCTTTAGAGTTGATCTATCTATAAAATTTACATTGTTGGAGAAGCATTGGTCATGGCATTCGACTCAAATGAATAGTAGCTCAATAAAGTTGGTGTTTCTAAGGTTCCATGGCCATTTTCAGGGCTTTGCTGGGAGACTAGAGTTTTATATTTTGGGTTTTTTAAACCTTAAAATGAAGGAAAAACCATGGCAATGGAATTCAGTTCAAAGTTCTACTTCAATCGAGGCCTTTGGCTGTAGAATATTTTAATTTTACCCTAATTTTTGAAGGAGGATGGATTCCTCACCGTAAATGCACCAAAAAAATTAAGTGTTTTGTGACGGCCTAGTCCTCTCGGACTTGGCTGAGTAATTTGGTGTTCATATGTGTTGGGGCCACCCTACTCGCCCCCACAAAAACCATCTAATATTTTTTTAAAAAAAATTAAAAATCTGAAAAATAAAAAATGATCATTGCTAAGAAAAGATTTTATTTTTTTGATAGTTTAGGATAGTTTAGGATATTTCATATTTTCCCCTTTTTTGTAATTTTCTGAAGTATTCAAGTCCATTTCAAAATTTTAGTAGTCCAGTTTTTGTAGCTTTTCTCATCTTTTGTAGCCTTCTAATAATTTTTATAAACTCTAAATGCTTGTCCTGATTTTTTCTTATTATTATTATTTTTTGGATGTATTCAGATTTCTCATTATTAAATAATTTTTGCATTTTTTTTTTGAAAAGGGTGTGCATGACTCAGCTAAGTACAGTTACTCACGGAGGCTAAGGGCCGCATACCTTGGCAGAAGCAATTTCCTAAATATTCATTTTAAAGCATCCAAGCGGATTCCAAAAAAGACAAAAAGAAGATTTCTTGTATTCTTAAGACAAATGCTACAACTAAAAGGATAGAAAGGAAGGTAGAGTTCACAAATTTCATTAAAGATAAACCTCTTGAGATTTTACATACACTTTAATACCATGTTGGAATTTTTTGGATGAAGGTAGATACCATTGTTGGTATCTTTTGAAAAGATTCATGGGTGCTTTTACAGTATTTGGTTACTTTAACAAAGAAGTACACACTTTTTTTTTAGAGAGAGAATCACATGCTCATAAGGTTTATCATTGATATCTCATTTCATAGGTTACATCCATAGGTTTCGCACAAGTTACATCTACATGTTACAATTATTCCATTACATGGTGCCTATATATAGGCATTTACAACAGTTTTGAAACTACCCACTACTCAAACTACTACAAACCTACGTTATTAGATAACTACCCATAAAACCTACATGATTAGATAACTCCTGCAAATCTATGTAAGTAGATAACTTTTGCAAATCTATGTAATTAGATAACTCCTCATAAAATAACTACTCACTGACCCACTAACATAGAGCCCTATAACTCATAACTACATTAGACACGAACCACACGTCCTTAATTTTGGCATCACATCCTAAATTTTTGCATCATTTTCAACATTCCCGTTAATGCAAAATTTCCTCTTTTTCTTTTAAATTTTGTGCACATGATTTTAAATGAAATTAAGATGGTTTTTAATTTCCTTATTTATTTGGGCTTCAAGATTTTCAATATGCTTTTTCATTTCACAAATTTCTTCTTCCCTTGCAATCTTCATCTTTTCTTCTTCCTCATATTTAATTTCAACAACTTCTTTCATTTTGTCAATTGCAAAATGACAAAATATGTTTCTCTATGTTCGGCTTCTTTTTCGTATCTATATAGGATCTTGAAAATTCTTTTCCTCCGATTTCTACCTTATAGATAAAAATAGGGCTATGGTCGGGTGCGCCCTCGATAATTTTGTAAATTGGTTTTTTAATTTTTTGGCTTTTGACAAAATTCATTCAACTTGCTTTTTGGAGTAGCAATTACGATATTTCTTGACGTCTTTTCTACAAAAACAAATTGCAGTAATTAGTTTTTTTTTTAACTCCTTGTTTTTTTTGACATTTTTCTACCATGTTTTTTATGCCTTCTCATGGCATAAGACTGCGGTCCTCCTTTTTTTTTTCAAAAACACATTTTGTTTTTATGCCTTCTCATGGCATCATCAAGGCCTTTCATGACATGAGAAACTAGGATTGTAGTGTTCTGTTTTTTCAAACACAATGTCTTTTTTATGCTTTCTCATTAGGTACCCTCATGCTTTTTCATGACATCATCATACCTTTCTACGACATGACAAACTAAGACAGTAATGTCCTATTTTTCCTTTTCAGAAAAAGCATTTTTTCTATGCCTACTACTCTTCGCATGGATTTGCAATCATGTCTTTTTATGGCATGACAAACTAGGACTGCGGTATCCTATTTTTCGTTTTCAAAAATCATTTTTCCATGGCCTACACTAGTCATGGATTTCCCATAAAGACTACTCATTTCCCCCATTCAGAAATGTTTTTTTAAATCTCATTTTTGAAAACTTTTCCAAACAATTTGACATCAATAGCTCTCCAATTTTGTTTCCCCTTTTTTTAAAAATCTCCATCTACTTTTTCCAAGAACATCACATTTAATTTTATTTTCTTTCCTTTTTTTTCATTGCAATTCACCTAACATTTTAATCAATTTTTTTTTTTTTTTTCAATTTTTTAGATTTCAGAATCATCATTTTTTTTTTTTTTACCAAGACCCAAACAATGTTTTCATTTTAATTTTCAATGCTCATAAAAATCACCTTTGAAAATTGTAATCAATAATTGAAAAATATTTGGACTACTAGATCGTGCCATATGGAATAAAGCAGGAAATTAAATAAAGAGATTTAAATTTCTATCACCCTTCCCTTGAGTTTTGTCTCTGACCTGCTGGTCCTAAATTTTCACACCAATGATTGTCTCTTGGACAACCTGTGATCTCCTTTTCTCTTTCTTATACTAACTAGTGATTTCCATCAGCTATCTTTTTGACAACATGGGCTCTCCAATGATTATCGCTTTTTCACAACATGGGCACTGATATCATATTGAAATTTTATATACCATGTTGGAATTTTTCGTATACGAGCTGATACCACTGTTGATATTTTTTTGACAAGATGCGTGGGTGCTTCTACAATATTTAGTTTCTTTTAGAAAAGAGTACACACTCGTTTCTTAGACAGTGAATCACAAACTCACAAGGTTTATCACTAATATCTCATTTCATAGGTTACATTCACATGTTTTGCACAAGTTACATCGCCATTACATCTACATGTTACAAGTATCCCATTACATGGTCCCTATATATAGGCGTTTACAACAGTTTTGAAACTACCCACACTCAAACTACCACAAACCTACGTTATTAGATAACTACCCACAAAACCTACATGATTAGATAACTCTCCAAAAACCTACATGATTGAATAACTCTCCATAAATAACTACCTACTAACACCCACTAAGATAGATGGGGGGATACCCATAATATATAACTACATTAGACGCGGACCACATGTCCTTAATTTTTACATCACATCCTAAATTTTTGCATCATTTTCAACATTCCACCTTGATGTAAAATTTCCTCTTTTTCTTTTAAATTTTGTGTATAAGATTTTCAATAAAATTACGAAGGTTTACATTGTCCTCCTTTAATGTAGAAATCTGGGCTTCAAGCTTTCAATATGCTTCTTCATTTCACAAATTTCTTCTTCCCTTGCAATCTTCATCTTCTCTTCTTCGTCATCTTTAATTTTAACTTCTTTCATTTTCGTCAAATGCGATATGGCAAAATAGGTTGCACTATATTCAGCTTCTTTTTTTTGTATCCATATAGGATCTTGAAAATTCTTTTCCTTCGACTACTACCTCACAGATAAAAATAGGGCTATGGTCAAGTCCCCCCTTGATAATTTTGTAAATTTTTTTTTTTATTTTTTTGCTTTCGACAAAAGTCATTCAACTTTCCTTTGGGAGTAGGAATTTCCATATTTCTTGATGTTTTTTCTACAAAAACAAATTGCAGCAATTATGTTGCACTATGTCCTCCTTTTTTGTTTTTTGTTTTTCAAAAACACATTTCATTTTTATGCCTTCTTATGGCATCATCATGCCTTTTCATGACATGAAAAATTAGGACTGTGGTGTCCTACTTTTTTGAACACAATTTCTTTTTTATGCCTTCTTATTAGGTACCCTCATGTCTTTTCATGGCATCATCATGCTTTTTCATGGCATCATCATTCCTTTTCATGGCATCATCATGCCTTTTCATGTATCATCATGCCTTTCCATGGCATCATCATGCCTTTTCATGGCATCATCATGCCTTTCCATAGCATGACAAACTAGGACTGTAATGTCTTAGTTTCTTTTTTCAAAAAAATCATTTTTCCTATGCCTACACTAGACATGGATTTCTCATTATGCCGTTCCATGGCATGACAAACTAGGATTGTAGTATCCTATTTTCCGTTTTCAAAAATCATTTTTCCATGGCCTACACTAGTCATGGATTTCCCAAGAGGACTACTCATGTCCCCCTCTCAGATTTTTTTTTTTAAAATTTCATTTTGGAAATTTTTTTCAAAAATATGACATCAATAGCTCTCCAATTATTTTCATCACATTTAAATTTTTTTTTCTTTCCTTTTTTTTCCATTGCAATTCACCTAACATTTTAATCAAACTTTTTTTTGCTTTTTTTTTTTTTTTTTTTTCATTTTTCAAAATCACCTCTGTTTTTCTTTTTTTTTTTAGCAAGACCCAAACATTGTTTTCATTTTAATTTTTCCAATGCTCATAAAATCCACCTTTGATAATTGTAATCAATAGCTGAAAAATATTTGGACAACTAGGTTGTGCCATATAGAATATAGCAGGAAAATAAATCAAGAGATTTAAATTTCTATCACCTTTCCCTTGAGTTTTGTCTCTGACCTACTGGTCCTAAATTTCCACACCAACGACTGTCTCTATGGCAACCTGTGATCTCCTTATCTCTTTCTTTGACAATCTCCAATGCCTATCCATTTTTCATAACTTTGGCTCTAATACCATGTTGAATTTTACATACACTTTGACACCATGTTGGAATTTTTTGGATAAGGGTTGATACCACTATTGGTATTTTTTGAAAAGATACGTGAGTGCTTTTACAGCATTTGGTTTCTTTTACCAAAGAAGTAAACACTCTTTTCTTGGAGAGAGAATAAAAAACTCTCAAGGTTTATCACTGATATCTCATTTCACAGGTTACATCCACAGGTTACATACAAGTTACATCCACGTTACATCTACAGGTTACAATTATCCCATTACATGGTGCCTATCCATAGGCATTATAACACTTTTGAAACTACCCACTACTCAAACTACCACAAACTTACGTGATTAGATAATACCCATAAAACCTACGTGACTTGATAACTCCCAACAAACCTACATGATTAGATAACTCCCCATAAATAACTACCCACTAACACCCACTAACATAGAGAGATACCCATAAGTCATAACTACATTTGACACAGTTCACACTTCCTTAATTTTTGCATCACGTCCTAAATTTTTGCATCATTTTCAACATAAGAGAGCCTCATATTTAATGATGTTATCCAGACTTCAATGGAAGTTGAGAACCAACTACGATGGATTTTGTGTCGTTAGGGTTAAAAGATGATTTTGGTAAGAAATTGGACGTGTGTAGCTGATTTCTGTGCTGTTGGTCGATGAAAAGTTTTAAGGGTTTTGGCCTTAGTTTCAAATTATTTTGCTGGATAATGTATTGTTGCATTCCATGTCGATCACTTCCCTCTCTCTCTCTCTCTCTCTCTCTCTCTCTCTTTTGTTTTTTTGTGTCAAGGCGCATGCACTACTTTTCTTCAATGGATATTGAGATTACACTCAGAGTCGAGATTCGGGCGCCATTGGGTATGATGCATAAAACACTTTTCATTTGGAAATCGAGGTGAGTTTGACCTGTATCTTTGAATTTTATGTACTTCTCTTAGAAGACTTAGTTGGATTAGGAGGCCCGACTTGGCGGAGTTAGCCTCCTACTTGGGCTTAAAACCGAGTGTAAGCTTGATTTCAGGCTATGAAATGTTACTTTTCCAAGTGCGAAGACATATAGTAACAATAACATAATGCGTAATTGATGGCACAGTAGCGAGAGGAAGTTCCTCACTTTAACTAAGTAAAGCGTTTAAAAGGAAAAAGAAAATATTGGAGCAATGTCATTCTTTATCGAATCTTAAAGGCCTAAGCTGTGTAAGTCGAAGATGCTAGTACAGAAACATCGAAACCGTAGGAGTTGGGAATAAATATTGCTAGAATTATAGTATGGCTGATGGGGTCATCAAAGAGTAATATAGGGATCAGTCTAAGCAATTTCGAAACTTCTCAAAAAGCATGGATCTTTCTTGAGGAAATTTATCATCATACCTATGAGGCATGAAAATATAAGTTCGTATAGGAACTTCGCTCTCTCAAGCAAGGTGATTAATCTATCCAGGATTTCTATTTATCCATGAAGATGCTCTGGGATGCTCTAGCCCTCTTTGAATCAATGATTAAAGATGGCCCTAATACAAATCATGAAATGAATTTCAAGTTATTGAATTTTTAGAGCATTTTGTTTCGAATTTGAAAGTGTTGGAAATACCATATTATATAGAAGCTCCCTCTCTACTCTAACTCTAGCCCCCTCTGAGTTAATTACAGAAGAAACTAAAATTAAGTGAGTTAGTTCAACTTTTGAGGGAGAAGTAGTCTTTGTTATAACTTGTCCTCAATAATAGAATGAGGCTAAATGGCAATCGTATAATTTCTCCTATGTCCATCAAAAATGAATATGTTATCTCTCACATGCAATTACTTTAAGGAACTCAGACACATGAAGTTCAATGCCCAAATAAGAAGAAAAACATACTAATGCTGCTGAAACAAGTCAATCATTGAACAATTGCACCCCAACACAAGTTGCAGATCATGCTACTAGTATTGCTCTGTCTGTGGTAATACTTACACTGGAACAATTATAGTCTATACTTCCGCAGTCTCGCCAGACCTCTAAACACAAAACAACCTTCTCAGTTAATGAGTTCTTTCTTGATAGATTCATGATAGATTCATGAGCCTCTCATCATATGACAGTTAATGAGTTCATATTGGTTGAATGTAAGTCTTTTTCTAATACTATCTATGTTGCTGATGGAACCATTATGAAAGTTTAAAAATCTCGCTCTATATCCCTTATTTCTGACTAGTTAACTTAGTGTTTATGATGCTTGCGATATTCACTCAATTGCCATCAATTTACTCTCTATTGGTCAGATTACTCGATCAAATTGTAATGTTATTTTTTCTCCATCTAGTTGCTATGCATAGTTTGGTAGTTAGGGAAGCTGATTAGGATTGGACATAAAGATGGAAATCTATACTACTTGGACTACCTTCATATGCCAACTTCTTATGTCTGTGTTTTGGCTATTGTTGATGACATATATTTGTGGCATCAACACCTTAATCACTTTTATCCTTCTCGGTTACAACATGTATTATCTTGTGATGTTCTTGGTACCGTTGAAAATAAAATTTTTATGGATAACAACCATTTTGAAAGTTGTGAACTTGTAAAATTTTCATTCTTTACACTTCTCCCACAGTAGTTTTGTTTCATCCTATATACTTGACCTTGTAAATTCTAATGTGTGGGGACCTACACCTATTATATAAAATGGTGAACCTCGATATTTTTTAACCTTCATTGATGATCTCATTGGATATATATAGAGTTTTTGCATGAATAATCTCACAAAACATTATGGAAATTTGAGTCAATTTTAAGTTCTTTTCAATAGTCCCATCTGCCTTGTATTTCATCTTGTAGACTCACCTTCATCAATAAGACTCACCCATTTTCCTTGTACCTTTCAAAACTCTATAGAATTTTTATTCAATTTTAAGTACCTTTAAATAGTCCCATTTTCCTTGTATTTTTCACCAAATTAATGCCCTATGCTCACAAGGGGAATAAATTAGTGGGTTGCTTAAAAACTTCTTCTCTAACAAAAACATTCAGTACCAATAGTCATGTCCTTACACTCTAGAACACAATTATGTTGCAGAGCATAAACCCATATATTAGAAACCACAAGAGCACTTACTCTATCCACAATTGTCCCCAAAGATTTTTGGGCAGAAGTTGTTTGTAGAACAATTTATCTCGTCAACATTATGCCATCCTCTGTTTTATCTTAACAGTCACCCTATGAGAAAATGTCCACTCAACGACCTCACTATTCCCTTTTGTGTGAATTGGTTGTATTTATTTTGTATTGGTACCCTCTATTGAGAGAGAGAGAGAGACAAGTTCTATCCCAAAACCATAAAATGTTGTTTTTTGCATTATCGTGATCACCAAAAAGAATATAGATGCTATGAACCTGTGAACAAAAGACATTGGATATCCAGATATGTTTTTTTAGCATATTCATTATTCTAAAAATAAAGATGAAAGCTCATCCTCTTACCTTTCTTTTCTGGTTTCATTTTTTGTTATTGTTCCATTCTCTTTTAAACATTATAATTATGCTTTGAACTTGAAAATCAGAAGATGCTCAATCAACTAATGCTGATAATCCTAATCAAAAGCTGCACCTGTAAACTTTGTGCCACTTTTGCTCTTAGAGACAACACCGGTGTCTCTGTCCCACCTGCCTATCCTACTAATTAAGAAAGCTTCTTACCACAGCACAAAGCTTTTATTGCTTTTGCTTATTCTTATCCTAAATCCCTAATTTACAAGAAGTTGAACTTCCACATGATTGGAAATTAACAAAGAAAAATGAGTTAGATGAGGTTAATTGCTTGCATGTTGGGATCTTGTACCACTGCCAAAAGGAAACACAAAGGTCGGATGCCAATGGCTCTATAAAATCAAAACAAAAGAAGATGGCAACATTGAATGATACAAGATTCATCTTGTGGCAAAATGTTATTACCAACAATATGGAATTGACTTGGCAGAAACATTTGCCCCGATAGTCCTTATGATTACTAGTGAGACATTAATTTCAATGGCCTCCATCCAACAATAACCCCTCTATCAACTAGATGTTAAAAATGTTTTTCTCAATGACGTTCTTAATGAGGAAGCATATACGAAGTTACCTCTTGAAGTTAACGATTCTCAAAATAGGGTGTTTAAACATTGATGAACCTCCTGTGGACTCAAACAAGTACTCTGTACTTGGTTTGAGAAATATCGAAGTGAAGTCATCAATGTCGAATTCTGATGGAGCCATTATAATCTGTGTCTAGAACGTCAAAATAATAAGATGTTTTGTTACTATATGTGATGACATGACAATCTTTAGTTATGATATGGGTATTCTTCATAAGATTAAACTGAAACTCAATAAGGCATTTGGAATGAAGAACTTGGTGTTCATGCGCCATTCCTTAGATTTGAATTCAATTATTCCCCTCACGGCTATCTCCTTTTGCAGCTTAATTCACAACCACTACCATAGGATGATACTAAGAGAGTCAATACCTCTATTGAATTGAATGTCAAATTTCAGGCTACTGGTCGTGCTGAAATTTGGTAGGTAATATGCTTAAGATATTATGACCCCATAACAAATAAATAAATCAGAGGACTACGCAACTGGGGACACATTCTCCATTAAGTTTCATATAATGGAAACGAAAAGGGTTTTTATATGAAACTTTCAATTCCTGTTACAGTTTACATCAACCCACTATGTGAGGTCTAACACCTTTGATTTCAGCCTTGAAGCTTATACATTCACAGTTTTAAGAGGAAAAATATATAGACAAGTGGACAACATCAACACCAAGGGACATATGGGCCCGTATACCTGACTATATGCAGAGGTACTATCCATGAATCTGCTCGTACTCGAGCTAAGGCTTCATTTATGTAAAAAATCAATAGATTCTCTCTCTCTATCTCTCTCAATGATTTCCACACCATAGATCACAAGATGGTAATATCAGGGCCAATCTCTTAACTGACGATGCAATGAATAGCCACTCTCTTCTTTCTTTCTCTCTCTCTCTCTCTACCACATACAAAATGGGAAAATGGCTGCGTATCAATTTCGTCCTCTCCTTCCCTGAGTTAGAAGAGGGTTTAAATATACCTTTTGAAATGATAGGGATGAGAATCCATGAAGTACATCCAAATCATTGACCATATAGATTATCTCCCACGATTCGGTTTGAAGCGACAAGCTCATATCCTTGTTTGAATTTGAAAGCACTTACAAATGGCTTTCATAATAACTCTTTTCTTGTTTGATATTAATATTATCCGAATGTTTGAATTTGAGTGTGCAACTGTCAAGATTCATCGTGATAGTCCATGAGAAAATCAAGGAAAGTGGTTATTTCTTATCTGCCGTAACCCTATCCACAGAATGACAACGACATGTCTGAGTATTTCCACTACTGCTTTTTCATGACGAATCCTTTCATTATGAAATTTTGATTACAAAGGATTCAAAGATTAACACAATGGTTTAAAATACACCTCAAATGAATCACTGACGAGAGAGATGTGGCTCGTCGAAGAGATTCCATGTCCGCTGCAGATTGTGATAGCAAATCTGAGAACTATGGGTGCAACTGCTTCCACTATAAGGAATTATAAACCCTAGGAGTATGATCACTTTGTATAGGGGATTCTGACGCACATCTCCACAAACTTTGGGCTCAAGACTCAACATATATTAGGAGAAATCATCCATCTATGGACAAACGTTTGCATAGTTTTATGGTTACTGTTGTAGAGCTTGCCGCTTTCTCAAGAAAATGATAGGATGCCCCATTTCCATGGCTGATAGGGCATTGATTCAGGAATCCAATCGTCTAGGTCCCATGAGAAAACTCTTTATAGATTGAGATCAATCTCAAATTTAGTGACCAGAGGTCATCCAGATTATCTATTTGGAAAACGATGCATAATGATCTAGTTGTTGATGAATTTGAATGATGTACTAAGCCATCTCCAAATGACCTAAAAATTTGGGAGAGTTTCGGAAGAATATTATATTTGGAGTTGTAGATCAAGTCATATCTTGGCCGCCAACAAATTATGGCCGGTGTGCCAAATGATGTCCAATCCATATGATTCTTGGACTAGAGGCACATGAAGCCTCATTGAATATATTTGCAAGGACACACCTAAGGTTTCCTTATGTTCCATCTGTCAAACACACACTTTTTGAAAAACGACGGATTCGAAGACGTATCATACCGTATCAAAATTCTCCCAATATTATGTGGAGAGCATATTGTGGTATCTGTGATTATATATGTCCCAGAGTTTGTCTCAAATTGAGAGGGCTTGATAGTATTTAACGATCAGGCATTAGCCAAGGTGCACATATTTGACTAGCGACAGATTCAAAAGTGTATCATACTATATCTAAACTCTTTCAATATTGTGCGGAGATGCATATTATAGCTCAAGGATATGTCCTAGAGTTTGTCTCGACATGAGATGGTTTGATATCCTTTGTTATCCTTAGTTGTTAGCCAAGATATATGAGTTGATCGACGACCTTATCATTATGGAGAACAGAAATTCTATCAGGGGGTCAACTTCGAATCCTTCGGTTGCCATGGTCATAGAAATTAGTCATGGCCAACCTTCGAACCCTTAACTCTCAAGATCTCAGGTTCATCAGCCAACTGCTATTGGACGAACTTCTTGTCCTTTCGACATCTTTGAGGAGGAAGCCTATGATGTCGCCTTGGATATGATGAAGGGTAGGCCGACTGTGCAAAGTGGATTTTGTCCTCAGTTCATAGGGAGGTGACCAGGATTGAAAAGATTATTAACATCCGAGACTGATGCCACACCGCCTGTCCTGAAATTTTATCTTCATGTGAATGACTTGCCTTATGCGCCATTGTATATTTTATTTCATCCAATCAATGCTTGTAATGGCTAATGGTCACGTTTCAGAAACCATTCGTTTGAGCATCTATGTTTGATAGTATCTCAGAGGATGATGCCTACGCAATTCAACACCTTCTCATGAAATCTGCAAGTCCAGAAAAGGCAAGCTTTTCTTCTTAAATCACACACAAGGGAAATTTAGTCCTCTACTTAGGACCCAATCGTCTTCTAGATTGCATGCAAGGGCATTTTTGTCCACCCCCTGCATGCCATGATTAATTAGCCTTGCCTTAATAAGACAGGGTTCGAGGCTTGCTCGACTTTCCTCTCATTTGTCTCCGCCTTCTCCCTTCTTCCTTCTTCATCTTTGCACTAGAAAGTAGGAAACCCTCTGCAACCTCTGCCATGTACTCTACAAACACCTGACCAGCTCTTCTTTTTTTTTTTTTTTTAGGCGTCTTTCAGGTTTTTCTCTTACTCTCAAGAATCTCAAACTCAAGCTCTTATGTTTCCCGACCACCACAATTCTTTCTAGCCGTTCCCTCTGTAAATCTCTTGAAGCCCCTTTCTATTTTTTGTCGACTCTTTGAGTTCGAATAAAGCCTCGTAAATGCTCAATGATCATTTTAGCGCTTGCAGCCGTGAGCTTGACCGTCCCCTCTGTAAATCTCTTGAAGCCCCTTTCTATTTTTTGTCGACTCTTTGAGTTCGAATAAGGCCTCGTAAATGCTCAATGATCATTTTAGCGCCATGAGCTTGATTTTGAGGCGTTTTTTCTTTTTTTTAGCAACATCCAAAATTTTCAATCTTCTTTTATCTTCATAGGGTTTCAGATTCTCGTTAAAGCCTTTATAAAGGCAGATTTCCCTTTCGTTCCCCTTTTCTATTATCATTTCCTTCTGCATTCCTCGGCCGCAACCTGCTTTCTGAGCTCTTGCTCACAATAGGGACATGACTTGAAGTTTTTAAAACATGCTTTGTTCTGCCATAGCCACTGTTTTCGGGATTTTACTCAACCTTGTCTATGGTTTGGGGTTGTGGGATTTACAAAACTTCACTGGTGCTCCAATCAGACTGAGGTCAGAAAATCCTTCACGTAAATCTGAAAATTCGGTTTGGGCATGGGGATATTCTGTCAAAATTTTGTGAGTCTTTCACGATTTTGAGAGAGATTTCTTCATGACTGATTGGATTTCAGATGCACAAGAAAGTTATGCGTTATGTTTTTGTCACCTCGTCAACCAAAACTTTCTTCAATTTTGTCCGGCCCCCTTTTTCCAACTTCATCTCTTGGATTTGTGCTGGCAGTCAAATTTGTAATATGTTTATCCATCATTAGCCAATTCGAAAACCACCCAAGTGGCACATTGGTCAAATGCGAGGATTTAAGTCTCTAGTCGACGATAGATCCATATTAAGGACTATCAATTATTGGTCAGGTTTAGATCTTTGACTTAGTCCTATATATATGGGAAGGGTGTAAGGCCTGAGTTCAAGTTTTGACACATTGTGGGCATCTGTCATAGGTTTGGACCTGAGACAAATATATAACGGGTCTAAAGTTAGGACTTTCTACTTGAGGGCATGCCTAAGCAGTCAAAACCTAAGACGTATATATAATGTGTGAATCCAAGGTTGGACCTGCGACTTGAGCTATATCATGCATCCATTGTCGGTCAAAACCTAGGACGTATATTGATAAGTCAAGGGTATGGCTCAACATGCATGAGTCGTTTGTCAAAACCTAAGACGAATATATAAGATGTGAATCCAAGAGACCTACGACTTGTGCCATATCAGGCATTCGTCATAGGTCAAAACCTAGGATGTATATTGATGAGTCAAAGGTCCGATCTTTGACTTGAGCAATGTCTTCGACGTCCACCGTTTCTCTGAACCTAAGACAAATATCTTATATGTGAATCCAAAATTGGACCTACGACTGGAGCCATATCGGGCATCCGTGTCGGTTGGAACCTAGGATGTATATTAATAAGTCTAAGGTTGGATCTGCGACCGTAGCCATGAGTTGTCGATCAAAACCCGAGCTAAATATATGAGAAGTGAATCCAAGGTTGGACATGCGACTTGAGCCATATCAGGCATCCATCGTCGGTCTGAACCTAGGACATCTATTGATGAGTTGAGACTGACTAATGTCAAATTTGTCTTTTTTTTCTTCTTCCATACACCATGTGTCCTGAGGAATTCACAAAATGAGAGGATAAGCAGGTGGAATGCATTGGAATCTCTCTGGCTTGTCACCAACATATATATATATATATATATATGGAAAAAGCTTGGGTGAGCCCACTAGCTCATGGAATAGTATAAGCCCAACGGTTCAGATTGAATCTAGGCCGATCTGACGAACACGGATGTATGGTAGTGTTTGAATTTTAATTTATTTTTACAAATCCAAATTATTTGAAATTTTAGACATGTTTTTCTCATCAAGCCGCACCTAATAA
Organism: Amborella trichopoda; assembly: GCF_054954075.1. Classification (NCBI taxonomy): domain Eukaryota; kingdom Viridiplantae; phylum Streptophyta; class Magnoliopsida; order Amborellales; family Amborellaceae; genus Amborella; species Amborella trichopoda. The sequence continues at coordinate 8,511,023 of NC_142345.1, forward strand.
AAATATAAAAAAATAATTCGTGAAAACAAAATTGACCAAAATACCCCGAAACTGTTCAAGGGTATTTTTGTCAATTTATTTCATGTAAAATACACATCCTCCAAATTTCAAGTGAATTGGATTTATAGAAAAAAATTTAAAATTTAAACACTACTCGTCGTCAAATCGGCCCATATTCAATCTGGACCATTGAGCTCATTTTTTCCTGTGAGCTAGTGGGCTCACCCTAGTATCTTCATATATATCTATGGTCGACAACTGTGTCTGTCCATTTCTAAAGCAGCCTTTTTCTGTGAATTATGCGGTTGTGCCCCTTGGTCAAGCCAAGTTTACTAAGTGGTCATTTGAAGGCACCTACGGGCAAAGTAACCTTTTGTTGAATTACGCCCATAAGAATTTTGTAGGCGGTAGAGTCTTCCCAATCCTGGGACAGAAGATTGCAAACGAACTGAAACTTCCTAAAGATCACATCAAGTGGGACTCTCAAGGGATCCAATGTGAAGGAGAAAACCACCACCTTCATGGTTAATATAACTAGACCCAGGAGATGTGTGCTTGCTTCAAGAACGAACTTTCCAACGCTGGATTATTGAATGCCTATGAATGCTCCGCTTGGCCTTATGACTGGTGTTCTAATGTCATTTGGGCATATCTAGAAACTTGGTATTCACTCACCAACACCAATTTATTTGATCATGAAGAAGTTGGGATTTCTCTTTTAGACCTGCATTATGTTGTCGGTTTGCCGCTATTGGGTCCTTGTTATGACGAATTCACCCTCGAGAATACAGTGATATTCGAGGATAAAATTTATGCTTACGGCCGGAAGCCACAAGCATTAAAAAAAATCTTTGTTGGAATACTTGAAGTAATCTTTGCTTCAAACTCTCATTCCATATGTGGATCCCCCATTTCTTCAATCTTAAAAGGGCTAAAAGGGAACCCATCAATCCTAACTACAATTCAAGTGACAAGCTTCCACCTCTCAAAGTGGTCATGCCCATTTGTCCTACTGATTTGAGCGACAATGAGTACCTGGTGGCCAGTGTTCACAAAATCGAACCAGAACGGTTTACCGGACATGGAGCTAGGACCGGTTTGATTCGGAACCGGACTAATCGAGACGGTTATCCATACTAAACGGTCAAGTAGGATTTTTTTTTGTTTTTGTTTTAAATTGGTCACAACCCCCCAAAAAAATAACAAAAAATAAAAAATAGAAAAACTTGATTAAGTGTATACTATCATATTACATACATATATCTTACAAAAAAATTTTGAAACAACTTTTTATATAAATTAATATTTGAATACAATGGAGATAGGCAAGACAATTTATAATTTGACATTCATTCAATGGATGAAGTTACAAAGTCCAACTAACAATGGCTAGTAGTAATGAGAGTGGCGAGAGCGATCTTGGTACTGTTGTGTTTCGTTATTAGGGTGTATGGGGCAAAAAATCTAAGTAAGGCTTGTTGGAGTCTATAACGCCATAGTTGTGCCCCCTTGTCAGTCAGAAACATTTCTTGTGGTACTCCTTTGGCCAAAGTCTCTTAGACTCGTCCAGCTTTCGTGGTCTCCCTCACCCTGTTCTGTATTACACTCACCTTGTTCTATTTTATCCTCATCATGTTCTATGTTATGGCCCTCAGCAGCTTCAATATTGTCATCATAATGAGTAGCCCAGGTTACGGTGCCAGCTACAGCTTCGTCTCTCCCTTGTCGAGTAGCTGCTACACCTCGATGCCTGGACTTCCTACCAAGCCAATCTAATTGGATCTTCCTAATCATCAAGCACCTCATCATGTTGCGCCCCTTCACATTCTTGGACGACTAGACCCTGCCAGTCGTTTTCCATTGTCTCAGTTGTCTCCGCATCATCCTGCCCCTCATTCTCATCCTGTACATAATCATCATAGTCGGTATCAGTGTCCACTACCATGTCTCCTTCATTGGGTGCTGCAACATATGCATTATCATCTACATGGGAAACTGCCCCACTAAGGAAATCCTGGTCTAATAGTGGGGTACTTTGTGATACCTACTCATTGATGGGGTCCCTCTAAAAGATGTAATCAAGGTTGATCGGCATGTAGTCTGTGGGGGTCCCCCTAATATGTCTCCCTCTCAATTTCAAATTGTAATGAATGTACACCAAGTTGTGCAGCGTCCGAGTCTTTGACCTATTCCACCTTGTATCCACTGAAATGTACTCCATTTTATCTCACATCTCGAGGAAGCATAACTCAAAACTTTAACTGCAATCTTTTGCAATTGCTTTGCTCGAATTCCGTGCATCGTCCTGGCACAGAAAAACATAGAAATACTTAACAATATAAAATAAAATTATTTAAAAAACCAACAAATAATATTGTACTAAACTATTATAAGTTTTAACTTAAAACTAACCTGGGTGCAATTTTCCAACTACTTTTTTAACATTGTTATATGCAAATTCCCCATGTTTTTATATGTACATGATAAGCTACAAATAACAAGATGCATGTACAATAAATTAGTACAACATAAAAATGCAATTCATTATTCTGAATTGAAATTTTATTACAGACACGTTCTGTTTAAGGTTTACCTATTGCATACACTCCATCTGAGTTTTAAGATTAGGCTAAATCCAGTAGATGTAGTTTCTCACACCCTCCATGATATGTGCGTCATCTAAGGTGGCATTAGAGTGAAAGAACAATAGTTTGTTATATTATTAATTACGGTAAATTTACTCGGAGTTGAGAATGAATCATGAATTGGGACGATGAATCATAAATTACCTCCCACATGGATATCTCGATGCAATTGGTCTCTCCACCTACGATCAACGATCTCCAATATCTTAACAGTCCATATGTTATTATGAAATATAACTTTCCTTACGCATCTCATTGCATCGTACAGAAACCCCATTGCGGGTTTATCATCAGAGTCAACTGACCTTAACACCTGCACTAGAGGTTCAGTTACAGAAACAACATAGTTGCATCGAGCCTAGAACCTCCGATCGACAAGGATGATTTCAACCTACCTTCCATGTTGACTCGTTGCTTCCCTATCAGTCTACCACTCATTAGAGCGTATCATTGACCTCAATCCTACCTTGTTGCTCAATATTGATTGTATAGTAAGGAACGCTGTGGTGAACCTAATAGTGGACTCCCTGACAATCTCTCACATGCAATTCTCCCTCATCAAAACAAGGAGGTATGTATGATTGTATATCAATCTTGTAATCTGCTTTCAATTCAAAATACAAGTTTTAACCCTCTTCATCTTAACTATTTTCTTAAGCATCAAATTAATATAATTGGCAGCATAGGGAGTAGCATTATCAGTCACTACTTAGACTACATTTTTAGGTCCAACCTCATCTACAATCTAGTCCATGTGTGTGCATATCAGTCATCTAGTATGTTTCTTTCTTGATATGTCAATGTTATATTGGTAAACAATGCCCCTAGGGAAACCTATTAAAAATTTGGCAAGATGCATGTGGGACATGTCCTTCCAACCGTATGTCATGATGGTCACTCTTGTACCTGGCCAACCGACCTTGAACTATGTAATATGCTTATCCACATCATGAACAACAGCTTTTAAACATGTCCCTGCAAGCTCCTTTGCAGTTGGGCCTCTAACACCTAGCCTTGCCTCAGTTATAGAAGATACCGTCTACGGATAAAAGTTCAAGCTCACAGAATTAAATGGCAGCACACTAGCATACCAGAACATGCTAATCATTTTTTTCTCATTTTCCATTAATATACCTGTTGATGAAAATTTTATTTATTTTTACGATATTGCGGTACGTTATTTTGGATGTACCTACATCCCGTACACAAATAAGAAGAGAGCTAGTGACAACCTAGTCCTGTTGGTGCCCGAGACACTGCCAGACCAAGGGAACACTGCAGAATAAGCCTAACACTAGGCAATTTGGGAAAAAGTGCCATCATGTCACAAAGAGACCTTACAACTAAAGCCCTATGCTAGGGGTTTGAAATAATACTAGACCACAGTCGTTGCATCCATAATGTCGAAAAACCCATAGCGATCAAATTTGGGCTCAATCGGACTTCCCAAGAACATTATTGGCCCAAATTACATCGAAAGGGTAAGTCGTACACTATTGCTGTGGCAGCTTCACCAAAATCAATCCCCAATCATGGAGACTGTGATCTTCGCCTCTCAGGATGACCTGCAAATACCCACACGTTGCTCGATTGAAGTTGAATCAAGCTCAAATTTGGGCAAAATAGGCCTCAACCACCTGGTCATTTTTACATATGCCACGTGTCATGACATGACCCAGAATCAAAGTTTTTCTAGAGAGAATATGAGCTCGAAACCATGGAAATCATAGGTTTTTGAACAAAAAGGTATCTTGAACTTCGTGAAGCAATAAACTCGAGAACTATACATTAGATCATCGAAAAGACAGGTCCGATGTGACCATGTCACGAAGGACTACAAACTGGTACAACTGTTACATTCAATCTAAGGTCAGATAAATTGTAAATTCCAAGGAAGAAGAAAATACAATCGCCTGGTGGCTGGAATCCCTTTTTCTGGTGATCTCCCGAAATCAAAAAGTACTTCAAGCAAGGACCAAAACAGATAAAAATTGGCGCAAAACAATTGTGGAAGTCTCCTCTCTAATTTGCAATCGAAAGAAAGATTTGAAACACCATAGATTGCATTGCAGCGATGGACAAAAGTTCACGATCTAGCTAGACTTCCACCGCTCAAGAAAAAGTCCACCTCAAGGCGATCAAAAGACATCAAACTCTTCAGAATCAAACAAGCATCAAGACTACGATGATCGATCGTCTCAAACACCGTCACAAGCATCCAAAAAAGCTTCCACAATCTGGCAATGGAGAGAGAGGGATGGTTTCATCATTAGCACAAAAGGTTTAAGGGGCATTTTGGTAGTTATTCCTAAATTACGGATTTTATTGTAATTTCTTTTAATTGTTTTTAAGCTTAGTTTAGAGCATCCACCCCTGTTCTATATAAACAAGCTCAGGTCAATTGTAAAATAGTTGGATCATTCATTAATAAAATAGCGACATTAAGCTCGTTTCTACCTGTCTTTTGCTCCTAACCCGTGGATTTAGTACCAAAGAGAAAGAAAACTTTTCAGAGAGAAAACTATCTCTAGGCCTCACTAGCCGTGCGGCTCCATTCCTTCTCTCCCTCTTCTTTCTTTCTTCTCTCTCTTCACAGGTTACTTGCCCCGTGCAGTAACCAGTATCAGCGGAGGATGCATGGCCGTGTCTCTCTCCCCTCGCATCTCTATCATTGACCCAGCAAGACTGTGTTACTGTATAGCACCATGTTATCCGACATACACTTGACCCAATACTTCTTAGAGTCAAACCCTCAAATCATCGCTCTAACTACCTCTCCATACAGTCGAGTTGGGTTGTGAGAGATGCATATTCTCTCTCCCTCAGTCACTCGAGAGGAGTCTTCCTAAGCAAATAAGTCAAGAGAGTTATAATCCTTCAATTGGTTTGATCACCCGAGTGCAGAGCATTCGCGTGGAGAGGGGAATCCTTATCACCTTTCTCTCTCATCCCTTCTTTTCGTCAGCCAGCCCTCGTTTGAGCAAGCCACTATAGAGGAGTACAACCGAGTCCATACTACAATTTCCATTGCGAGGGAGTGAAGCAACGAGTTGAAAAGCCTGAGGAGAGTCTGTGTCCAAACCATGTTGGTAGACACCCGGAGGGCTTCATAATTGTTCTAAGAGGGCAAAACTGCCCGGGTGTGTCCCGAACCCCAGAACGACGAGGTAAGCGCCTAAACACACCCTTGTCATAAAATCTATCTCTTTATTGGTTCCTATTCGCACGTAGGAGAGCATGTGTGCAATGTGCGTCGACCCTCTGCTATTGTTTGAGAGACGATTTTTCCCTCCGTCAGCGCGAAGAAAAATCTGGTCCCACCAGTGGCTTGTAAGGGTCAAGTCTAGAGGATTCACGAGTCATTGGTTGGTGAGTAGTAGATGGTCGACTATATGAGGATCGGTGATTAGAGAAACTACGCCTTAATCTACTCGATGTGGACCTAAGCAATGAAGGCTCGCACTCTCTCCTACCTGGTACTATAGGTTGTTGAGGCTGACGGATAGTGGATGCACTATCCCTTCTCCCATACATCTCTTGCATTTCCATTTGTCTATAATTCGGCTCTTGGAGGCTGGCAATCCTAGCTCGTTTTATTTGCGCCTCGAACTCTGCCTCTTGGTCCTCATCGTTATCTATGGGATTTTCATAGCCCCTCCCTACTTCCTCCACATCTCTTTCTCTCTGCAACTTTTTTCCTTTTCCATTAGTAATTAATTTTAACGTTTGTTATTTTATTGCCGGTGCACATCTTTACAATCGGTGATACTATCCTTTACCCAAGCAAGGTGCTCTTTTAGGCAATAAACACCACCACCCATTTCTCTGTTACAAAAATTATGTCGAACTATTCCCTTATCATTCACTTTTATGTCATACTACCCCTCCGCATCATATTATTTTCTTGTAAATTTTCCTGAACATAAAAGTTCATTAAAATATTTATTTTACCATTAAATTTTAATTTTTTTGTAAAATAACATATTTATTTGGGACATATTTGCCTCAATATTTTACCCAAGCAATGTGCTATTTACATTTTCGATAACCAAAAAACTAAATAAAGCCTTACATACTAAATGCTTGTATAGTGTTCAAATAGAAGAAAGAACCAGTGTATGCATGTATGCAGAAAGAACAAGGGCCAGATTAGATTCAACTAGTCATCATCATCGTTTCATATGGGCCATGACCACTCATGTTAACCAACATCATATCATCATATCATTTTTGCACATCCCTTATTGAATAGTGCATAATATGATATCATTCTTGAGAAAGTTCATCTGTAAAGGTGGTATTCAATCACAAGTTTCATTTATTCAAGTAGGAGGAAGTTTGCTAGGCTAAGAAGCCAGGAGATTATAGAAACGTTCTAGAAAAAGTTCTTGTGTAGAGGTGTTATTTAGTCTCACAAGTTTTATTTATTCAAGTGGGAGGAACCTTCCTGGGCTAAGATTGGAGCTTGGGTATGATAAAAGATGCTCTATTTATTCTTATGATAAAGATAAAAGATGCACTATTCAAGTGGGAGGAAGCTTGCTAAGCTAAGATGCACTATTCAACTGGGACGAAGTTCTATTTATTTGTTTGATAACAGATGCACTATTTTCCTCCATTATTACAAAGGGTGAGGTTTGTATAAGGTTTCCTCCTTATACTGTGCAAGTAAGGCACCCCTATAAAAATTTACTTAGAGATGTCTTTTCCATTTCAAAAACCTTATAATGGCTTCAAAATCTCTTTTTATCCTCATTTATAAAATTTAAAATTTGAAAAATGGTACAGATCGAGCAGATCAATGAACACTTCAAAATCTTGAAAATCGACAGTCCAGATAACTTGTTAAAAGATGCATTATTTCTTGGAGTTGGAATTCTTTTTTTCTTCATTTCCATTTACCTCAAGGTCGAGATGATGAGTTGGAGGGTTCTCTTATGCTGGAGCACTCACCACTGTAGGATTTTTTATGTGCACCTTACTTCAACAGTATAAGGTTGAAACCATATATAAACTTTTTCCTTATTACAAATACAACTACATCATGTATTTAATAAAAATAATTAAAAAGATCAAACAAAAAAAATCAAGCTAAAGATTAAGCAACATTATCATGAACTATATCATGCACTTATTTTACTCTTTTGTTAGAAAAATATATAACATTAAAAAAACGAATATAGATATTTTTTGTCATAATCATCACAAAAAAACACATTTTTATAACAAAGACATAATTTTATTGAAAAATAAAACTTTATTAAGAAGACCTAAAATCGATCCAAAATCATCAAGAACACTAGAATTAACCCAAAATAAAAAGAAACTCAATTCGTATGATAAAGGATACACTATTCTCTTCCATTATTACAAAGACAACTACATTATGCACTTAATAAAGATAACTAAAAGATCGAGCAACATTATCATGCACTCTATCATACACTTATATTATTTTTTTTAGAAAAAAATATAACATTGAAAAGAAAGAATATATATATTTTTTCTCATATTCATCACAAAAAAACATTTTTCCTTTTTATAAAAAAACATAATTTTATTGAAAGTTTTAAAAAAATTGAGCCAAAACGATCAAGAACACCGAAATTTTCAAGTCAAAATTAACCCCCAATCTTCCTTTTTCTGAACAAATTGAAATAGGGATATGATAGATACTTCGATTATGATTCAAATGCCCCAAACTTCATGAAGATCCATTCACTATTGAGATTGATCTTCAAAAAATGGCGAAGATTTAAGTTCATGAAATTTTCATGAAAACAATGCAGAAAAAAATACATATAAAAAAAAATAATCGATAATATATAAACATACCTACTGTATTTAATAGAAGAAGCCTCGATGATCAAAATACATAGCTCAGTTCAATAAAAAACAATCAATAGATCGATCAGAAGTCATTTTTTTGGATCGAACACAGTTCTTCAAGTAGCTGCATTTCGAGCAGAAATCAACCTCCAATATTCATCTTTTTGGACAAATTGAAATAGGGAAAATATTAATACTTCAATAATGATTCAATGCCCCCAATTTTCATGAAGATCCATGCGGCATCGAAGTTGGTTTACATACATTTTATGGTATACAACAATAAAGCATCGAAAAATACGAAGAAAAATGACGGAAAATCGAATCTAAATTGTTGTAAAAGGTGGATTCATATGTTCCGGTTAAATATAATGGTCCTTTTTCAAATAATGCCCGTTATTTTTAAAATTACCATTTTTTTTGCAATAAAACGCCCGTTATACTAGTTAACCGGTCAGGTTAGCAGAAACCGGCCAGTTTTTAATAAAAACCACCCGTTCGAGGTCTAACTGACCGTTTTTGGACGCCGATGTTTTTCTAAGAGATGGGTCTAAATACTAGTACCCGTAAAGCGGCCTTAACTGGAGTCGGTACCCTGATAGTTACGATCTAACCGGCTGGTTTTGTGAATAATGAAACATTGCTTTGTTCATGTGTATGTCCGCCCTGCCGAATTCTCGAGGCTATGTCTGAAGACCCGAGACCTCTACATGGCATGCGACATGGCCGATGGCCAAATGCACGCACTAGCCTAGCCCGTCCTTTGCAACATTAATAATAGGCTTAACAAGGCGTTTGTGGCTGGGAAGACATTGGGGCACACAGGCTTCCCCATTCATTATGTTTATGGGTGGCTTGGCACATATTTCCCAGGGACTTACTATTATTCCAATACAATCCTAGCCAACATCTTTCGTTACATGCTCCAAATCATGGGCTGCAGAGCTATTTTCCACTCAGATACAGTAGTTAGGAATGTACTTCCTAGTGACAGCTTCTTCTTAGACAATGTAGACATCCCCTCGAAATTTTGGTTAAGGGAATTCTTAAAACCCTGTTTTTGAGTCTAAATGACCACACAAACCCTAGTAGACCATAAAACACCTAAACCAAGTTTAATTATCTCAAAGCCACCAACAATGTAACCCAAATCAGAGAAGATATTGATAGCTTTCCAACAGTCCAAGATTCACACAATCGGACCTACATAATCAAAATGAGAAGCCTCAGAAGAACCATAGGACAACTTACCAAATGCCCTTGCTCAAGCCAAGCACACCACATGGCATGTCGAGCCGCGCCAGGCAGCTCGCCTCACGCATGACACTCATGACACGGGCCGCATCATGTCTCTCAATACGCCATTCCTCTTGCAGCCCGATGGGCCCGATACGCTGGGTCCTTTTTCATATTCACTTTGAATTGGTCAAAAGTCGGCAAAAATCTATAAAATTGACTATTTTGACTCAATTTGGAACCTTGGATCAAACCGATCTAATTTCAAACCTAACCCTACTTCAAAAAGTCCTTAAAAAATAGACAAATCTCCCTAGAAAATTCGAAATTAGGAAAAATCCAAATAAATAGCGGAAAAATCCAAATAAATAACAGAAAATGGGATAATTCCTCTAAAATTGCAAAAAATAGGTAAAATCCTGAAAAATTCAAGAAAATCAAAAAAATTGGATTTGATAATAGGAGCAAAGGCCTTATAAAATCAAGGAAAACCTCCTCCTAACTTTATGAAAACCAACTTTATGAAAACCTTAGGTAGACCCTACCTCAAAATCACATGCACTTCTCACAGCCTTAAGAACCCTAGATCAAGGTGAAAGAACATCAAAGCAATGAATTCCAGCAAGCAAGACGCATCCAAAATGAGATGGTGACCCGAAGGGCGGTATGATCCAAGCCCAAAACTCCAGGTTTCAAAGGTAAATATATGTTTCCCTATTGATTTTAGTTTTTTTTATCATTAATTTAGTTTACATTCTTTGCAAATTTCTATTATTAATAGATTTCGCAAAATTAAGAAGCATTTTAATGCTTAAGGCTGTATACATAGATCGTGAAGATAATGTTGTTAGTGGACTTAGAAAAAAATCATATATGTTTGGATCTATGATGTTTTTGAGCCCATAGTTTAAGTGATCCCATTCTCTCTATTTTTTCATAAAATTCATTCTTTTTGCAAAGAATGGGGTTTGTATCTTTGAGATAGCGCAAATCTGTGCGTAAAACGTTTGGTTCCCACCGTGGGGAAAATTTGTGTATTTTTGCCTTCAAACACTTCCTTAAATTTTACAGTAGTTGTTTTCCAGAAAAACAAAAAATCCAAGGTTTGAAAAACACCGAAAGAACCCTGAAAGCCCCAAAATTTAGATTGACATAGGCCATGTAGTGTTGTAGGAACTGCTTGAAAAACCTTACGGCAACCCGTATTCCACTTGTTTTTTCCTCTCGGTGATTTCTTGTTTTTTCCTCTCGGTGATTTTTTGTACTTTCTATTTCCCGGTTTTTATTTCCTCTAAATTCCAAAAGAAATAGAAAAACATAAGAAAAATTGGGTTTTAGATCTATGTTTGCTTTATCCCATCAGATTTGACTTTTTATCCATCTTAGTCTTATTTGCATATTTTAAAACTTAGATCTTACCTTGTTTTAAAATTATCTTTATCATTACTGTGCTAAAAGAATAAAAAAAAAATACAAAAAACAAGGAATAAGGTAGATTTAAAATGTTTTCTCTTATCTTCTTTCTTTGGATTAGATTTTTTCTCCTCTCTAAGATCTTATCTTTTCTTTGAAAAAACCTCATCTGCAGAAGTTTAAGATTTCTCTGTTGATTTTATCTTCCTTCTAAAATCATCTTTATCGTTTTAAAATAATAAAGACAAAATAAGGAAAAGACAAAATCAAAAAATTTTCCCTTATCTTATGTTGGTAGATTCAACATTATGTTATACGTTAAGATCTTGTTTTGATTTTATTTAGTTATTCTCGAAAATGTTTGACCATATCTTGTTAGAGTAAATCTTTTTCCATGCTTATCTCTTGCATTAGTGATTAGGTTACTTTTTGCAAGTACTTCTTGATCACAAGTCCTACACACAACACCGAGTTTTCATTTTCCACACTTACCCACATGCACTTCAAACATACCCTAAAATATTCAAAATTTTGAAAAACCCTACACCAAGACTAGAGTCAGAGTCATGTGGGAACCCTGTTTCATGTGTGGGGAATTGGGATGTGTCAATAATGGAGCAACACATCCATTTGGGAAAACTCGATCATGAATACAAATCCACTATAGTAAGGACCGGCTTTTTGTAGTCACGGTAGTTGAACCTTGGGGGTATCTATCAAAGCCTAACTCTTTTCATCTTTTTAATTAGCAAGGAACACCACTTACGCCAGCCAACGTATAGTGACAAACGGTCAAAAATTTTATTTCAAACCTATTTTGATTGATTCATTTACTGTATCTTTAGGTTTGATAGCTATGTCTGTAGCCTATAGTGGCCCTGATACTAAGTCCACTACCTCATCTAGACCCCTTAGAATGGCTTGAGCTGTAGGACTTTATAGCTTAGTGCCCTAGGCTTACCCTACTTAAGGTTAGTCTAAGTTAGGTTCCAGTGGTTCCATAATCGCACACCCTAGGCTCCACCAAGCTAGTCCACCTTCTGGCATGCCGAGCCCTGTAGTTCAGCAGGTCTGCAGGGCTCGAGCCACCTTAAATAGTCAGAGCATTCGACTTGGGGCTATGGATCTAGCTTTGCACCCTCCTTCAATATCTAAGTCTAGGGGAGATGCTGCCCAACTAGGGTCACACCCCACACAAACGTCTGAATTTAAGGGAAATGTTACCCAGTCATCCTCCATAATGGTCTAGGTCTAGGGGATATGTTGTTCAACCAAGGTTACATCGCCCACAAGCGTTTAGGTTTGTGGTAAATGTTGTCGAATCGATTGTACACCCACCATCGTCTAGGTCTTGGGGAGATACTGCCAAACTAAGGGAACATCACCCAAAAATGTCCAGGTCCAAGGGAAATGCTGCCGAAATTTACACCATCGGCAATACCCTAGTCCCTCCTAACTCTTCTGAATTGCGGTCAACTAGACCCGGGTCAACCTACACAAGGCGAGAGTGAAGCCCAAGCAGGCCAAAGTCGTTCAAAGACCCACTCTATCAGCTCTAAAGTGTCGTAGGGACTGCCCAAAAAAACTTACGGCAGATCGTCTTCCAATTGCTTTTCCCTCCTGATGATTTTTTGTACTTTCTATTTGCCTGTTCTTCTTTCTTCTAAATTCCAAAAACAATAGATAAAGATAAGAAAAATAGGGTTTTAGATCTATTTTTGCTTTATCCCATCAGATTTGATTTTTATCCATCTTAGTCATATCTACATAATTTAAGATTATGATCCTATCTCATTTTGAAATTATCTTTATCTTTACTGTGCTAAAAGAATAAAAAAATAAAATAAAAATTTAAAGCAAGGAATAAGGTAGATTTAAAATAGTTTCTCTTATCTTATTTTTTTGGATTAGATTTTATCTCCTTTGTAAGATCTTATCTTATTTGCATAAGTTCAAGATTTCTCTCTTCATTTTATCTTCTTTCTAAAAGCATCTTTATCATTTTAAAATAATAAAGACAAAATAAGGAAAAGGACAAATTCAAGAATTTTTCTCTTATCATATGTTGGAAACTATGTTTTATGTTGAGATCTTGCTTTGACTTTAATTATTTATTTTAGAAAATATTTGACCTGTTAGACTAAATCTTTTTGCAAGCTTATCTCTTGCATTAGTGTTTAGGTTGCTTTTTGCAAGTGCTTCTTGATCACACATACTGCACACAACACTGAGTTTTAATTTTCCACACTTGCCCACACACACTTCAAACATACCCTAAAATATTTCAATTTTTGAAAAACCCTACACTGACACTTAGTCATGTGGGAACCCAGTTTCGTGCGTAGGGCATTGAGATGTGTCAGCAATGAAGCAAAGCATCCATTTGGGGAAACTCGATCACAAATACAACCCCATTATAGTAAGGACTGGCCTTTCGTAGTCACTGTAGCTGGACCTTATGGGCGTATCTATCAAAGCCTAACTCATTTCAGCTTTTTACTTAGCAAGGAACACCACTTACCTTGGCCTACGTATAGTGACAAATGGTCAAAACATTTATTCCAAACTTATTTTGGTTGCTTCCTTTATTGCATCATTAGGTTTAATAGTCATGTCCGTAATCTATAGTGACTCTGATACTTAGTCCCTTGCATCATCTACATCCCTTAGGATGGCTCTACCTGTAGGACCTCATAGCTTAGTGCCCTAGGCATACCCTACTTTAGGTTAGTCTAAGTTAGTTTCTAGTGGGTCCATAATCCCACACCCTAGGCTCAACATAGCTAGCCCACCTTTTGTCATGTCGAGCCTTGTAGTCCAGCAGGTCTCCATGACTCGAGCTACCTTAAATAGTCAGAGCATTCAACCTAGGGCTAAGTATCCATGTTTGCACCCTCCAACAACATATAGGTCTAGGGGAGATGCAGCCCAACAAGGGTCACGCCCCACACAAATGTCTGAATCTAAATGAAATGTTGCCCAACTAGTAGTTCATCCTCCATAATGATCTAGGTCTAGGGGATATGTTGTCCAACCAGGGTCACATCACCCACAAATGTCTAAGTCTATGAGAAAGGCTGTCGAATACACCAGTCCCTCATAACTCGCCTGACTCACACGGTCGACTAGACCCTGGTCAACCTACTCAAGGGGAGAGTCAAGGCCAACCAGGCCAAGGTCCTTCAAAGGCCCACTCTATGAGCTCTAGAAATCATAACCCGAGTCGTCATGGCTCATTCCATTGGGTCATCCACCTCGAATTTCCTAAGTTTGATGCAAAACTTCTTGAGTTCTATGACTCCTTCACAATCGAGTGATAAGAACCTATCGTCAGTCCAGACTTTCCTGAGGTGTGCTAGCCTCCTTGAGCCACACAACCCACCTATGTTCTCAAATAGTTGCTCAAGTCAAAGTCAGGGTGCCTCTTCTACCTCTGACTAGTAGAGTCATCTCTGTTCAACTCTGTCGGTGGGCCGACACTGCCAAACCTCTCATCCTGAACCTCCCATCCTGAACCTCCCATAGAACTGACTCAACCACGAGACAGTCCGTCTCATAACCAATCCACCTGACCACCCTCCTTAAGTCACGTATAACGAACCATCAAGCTGCCCCTGTTCATAGCAGCATTCGCAGGTGGCTTGTTTAGCACCTGCACCAACCCAATATTCTCCTAATCAGTCGTACTAGTCAGCTCGATATCCTCTGGCGGCACCACTAACCTTTAGTCATCCCTACTAGGGACATGCTGAACACCTACCCCCGATAGTCAACTTACGGCCCAAGCTTATCTGCCCTCGGCTCATCCAGTTCAAGTCGCTCCTAAGATCTACCAGTATTCCTCCCTAAATCACACACCTCTACATGCACCAATTCCATGTTAGGTACCAACCATCCCGACACAGACCTCTTCTCCTATATCGCTTCCTAAACTTGCTTCATCCACTTCATAGGTCAGCCTATTCCTAGTCTGGCACAGCCCACATCACCTGCATATCTTGTACCCTAAACTATGCTATCAGTTATGGGCAACTAGCAAACCACTAAGGTTAAGACCCCCAAGTCAAATGAGCTAGCCCAACTAAAAGGTAAATTATCAATAGTAAAAGAGACTTTAGCTATGATCGGATTTCCTAACATACTCCGTCAAAGATATTATGTTAAAGGCGTTCCTTGGTATGTCGAACTCTTTCCCTTGGGTTTCAACTTCCCCAAATTCGAAAATAAGTTCAACGGGAAAGATGACCCTGAAAATGATGTCATTACATACATGTTTACTATTCTAGCTCTTGAAGAGAAACCGCTCTGTCTCAAGGCCATGTTTCAATACACTCTCGTCGAACAACCTTAAATGTGATTCTGAGAAGTAGTATCAAAATATCCCAACCAAACTCCCACTGAATTGTTTTGATGCTTTGTCGAATAATATTGCTAGACGAAACAACAACCAATGATGCTCGGGGAGTTGGCTGCAACAAAACAAAACGTAGGCGACTTGTTCCCCGACATTGCCAACCAATTCTAAGAATCTACATCAAAGGTTATTGATTGCGTACTTCTTGAGACTTCCCAAATGAGTATGGGCCTAAAGAATTCTCTACTAGAGTATATAAACTCTTTTAGAAACGAGCTACGACTTTTCACATTTCAACAAATGATTGACCTAGTCGCTCTATACAAAAGGTCAAAGGTTGCTGCCATTAATGTGAAACCAAAAAATCTGACAGGGGCCGTACCAACTCAAGCAAAACTGAAGGGCTATAATAACAACTAGAAAGATAATACTACTGCTCAGGTAGGCCAAATTGTCATGGTACTGTCTTTGCCCCAAGCACAAGAATAATATTCACCTTAGGGGCACCTCTAAAACCAATAATTTCAATAACAATTTAAATAATGGAGGCAAGGCGCCCTTTCTAGAAGTTAAGCTTTCAACACTACAGGAACCGCTCTCCACCATATTGACTAAGATCCTGCAAGCAAGACTCATTGTTCAACCAGACCCAGTGCAACTAAATATGAGGTTAAGGACAAGTCCAAATGGTGTGGTTACAACTAGAACGATACCCATAGCACCGAAGAGTGTTATAACTTGAAGAGAATTATCAAGGACCTCTTAAATAAAGGCTCCCTCTAACCAAAAGATGGACATATTTGCCAATCTGCTTCTGGATAATGATAAGAAACCTGAAATTGAACCCCATAAAGAGGGCAGACCTAGCTAAGTCGACATAGTGATGATTGAAGATGAGCCACTTAAGGGGGACTCTAAATTCTAAACTAACATGATACTAAAGGGAACCTCTTCATTTCCCCTCAGGAGCACACTATTATTAAAGATGGTATTTGATCAAAATATGTGCTTAAACATGATTTCAATCAGCCGAGACTACACCCCATCACAAGATTAGGAAAGTGAGAATCCAGATGAATCCAGACTGGGTGTCATCATTGTGGCCAATAGAGACCCTCAAGAGGTTGACCACCTCACAAAGAAAGGGAGTCATTTTAAGCCACAAAAATTAACAGCTAATATTCTAGAAGAGAGGCTTGGAAATCCTCCCAAGCCGACCAAAGTCCCGTTGTGTCCACTGAAAAAATGAAAGAACAAGGAATGGACACAACGTAATCCATCACAAATTATAACCTTTCAGCTCAATTGAGAAAAATTCCAGCATCCCTCTCTATTATGGACGTTCAAAACAACCCACTCATTCACCAGGCATAGATCGAAGATGTGCTGGAAATGATTCATGTTCCTACCCACATTAGTATCGAATAGCTGAGGAGCATGATTAACCTCCTAACACATTGACCTTATCACATTTGTTGATGACCCTCGAGGTTTGACCGTTTCCACACTCATCCACTCTATATCACTTCTTTTATGAGCGGTTATGAGATAAGGATAGTGATAATGGATAACAGGGCATCTGTTAACATCTACCCCCTAAAAACCATTCTACTGGTTAGATTATCCCAAATTGCCTTGAGGCTTTAAATATCTTAATTGCAGCTTATGATGAGGCTCAAAGAGAAGCTTTAGGGATCATTCCTCTAACCCTTAAGATTAGACTGATTGTCCAAATAGTCAGGTTCTAGGTCCTCGACATTGAACCCTCCTTTAATTTTCTTATGGGAAGGCCATGGCTTTATGAAAACCGTGTCGCCACAATTATTCTACACGAATGCCTGAAGTTCCCAACTATTGGACGGGTGGCTAGGGTATGATTGGACATTGTCAATGTACCGAAAAAGGAATTATCTGAAAAACTAAAAATCCAAGAAGTCCCTCCTTTGACAGCAAGAAAAACTACGCCATGATCCATATATTTCAAAAGGAATCATCTCCCCAGACAATCAATGACTTCAAATTGTCCGAGAAACTCAAAGGAGTAATTATTGAATCCCTTTAGGAACCAGAAGTAATTATTGAATTTCCCTCAGAGGAAAAGCCTTTAAACAACAACTGTCAAGGCTCACGGTTTGAATCGTCACTGTGACTACCACCTCCTTGATCCCTAGACCAACTAGGGCAATCAAAACTGAAAATTGGAATGTCACTCCCCTATCCATGGAATCATCCAAAGGGATACAAAGACATTTCCAAATACCTCTGCCAAAAAATGGGTTGGCACATAGTGCCTATGTAAACACCCTGCGAAGGGCACCTCCAGTAGCCACACTTCTCCTACCGTAGAAAATATAGTTCAAGACCCCTGATAAGCATGGTAAAATCTTGTGCCACATCGAGGAGGAAACATAAAATCAAAAAAATGAGGACTTATCTACTGATGAAAATCAAGAAGAACAAAATTTCGAGGTAGATGAAGAACCTCGCTTTGCGGAACTCATGTTCCAAATTGAACATTTTATGATAAGATTCGATGGTACTCCTACATTATTGTTGAAGAAACCTGAGATGCCAACTTAGGAATTGAGGAAGATCTGAAGATTTCTAAAATTAGATACTCTCTTGCACCAGTAGAACAATGCAAGATGATATCCCTCTTAATTGAGTATATAGACATCTTTGCATAGTCCTATGATGACATGTCTGGCTAAATCATGCGTTGGTACAACACCATCTTGTATTCCAAGTTTCATCTAATTTGGGTGTGAATAGAAGAAACAAGTACAAAATCAGTTTTTGGCCCAGGTTCTTAGCATGCCTATAGTGCACTATAGCTAGATGCGTACTCAAGAGACTTCTAGTGATCATGACCACCACCAATGGATTCAGAAGGCCAAAAATAGTCACCCTATCAAATTTTAGCTTAGACAAACCTTTCTAGATCCTACTTTCCAAAAATGGCAAGATTTTTAGTATTCACTTGTGCCACTTTGAACCTGTTACTACTAATAGTAACTATGTTTTCCAAAAACAAGGCAACTTGTGAAGCCTGGTTCCCTCTCATCTTGAAGCAAATAGACCCCAAATTTGACTATGTTATTCTCTCACCGAGATCTACATTTTGGCGAGTGGCACACACCATGCGGACTCTGAATAAGGAGAAATCTTTGAGAGAAGTTTATTAAAATATCACAAATTGCAGGAAATTCCATCAGCATATGTCATCGCTCCGACGACCATATCTCTAGATTTCAGACTCCTACGACCTCAAGGCTGGGTCCGTTGCGATTGTGACTCGAAGAGCTTCAGTTTTGAGTACCTATTTGTAGAGGATGAAGGAAAGGAAGGCATCCTATTGAAGCTCAAAGAAAGTCACAATTTTTCGACTGCCGCAATCCCATTTTCCAATGACCTTCAAAAATATAAAAGTGATCAAATGGATTCCAAATCTAGAGGTTTTCACTGCAAAATGATTAAACGACCTCCCCTTCAATTTGATAATAAAAAAGATCGAAAACGTGATAATATGTTCAAGATCGAAGATCGAAATGTCAAGTTTATGTGTTTGGCCGGATTTTAGGTTCATCATTAAAAGTTTGATTCAAGCCTCAAAATGCATATCAAATTGATCACCTCGAGACGACCAACATTTCTATGACATTGGAATGCTCAAAATGTTATTGAAAAGCATTGAAAATAGGCCTAAACGATAGGGAAGGCAAGAGGCCCCTTTTGAGGGATGGTTGTCATTTTTACAGAAGTATGAAGGGGTAAATTGGTCATTATGGCCAAAAACAAAAATCAATTTTACTTTCTCACTCTTCCTCTTTCTCACTCTCTCACCTCTCTTCACCCACGTCTGCCTCTCACACACTCATTCTCTCATCTCTCTTTCCTCTCTCTTTTCACCCTCTCACTTTTCTCGCTTGATCATTCCCAAGGAGGCTCTTCGGGGGTGTATTCTCGACGGGCTTGTCCCGCAAACTCTTGTCCTTTGAATCCTTTGAGGTTCCTAGGCCTCTTGGCTAGGACTTTTTTTGTAGGCTCCAGTAATACCTCCTAGGGGAGGTAATGTTGGGAGGCTGTCGGATTGGTTATTCTTCCTTGTCTCTTTTCTCCCATCTCTCCTACTATCATTTGTCTTCTGCTTCTCTCTCCTTCATCTCACCTCTTTCGACTCTTATTCGGACTAATCCTTAGGAGGCTCTTTGGAGGCATATTATCAATGGGCTCGTCTTAAAGTCTCATGTTTTTTTAATCCTTCAGGGTACTCAAGCCTCGCACCTAGTACCTTCTCTGGTAGGCCCCGGGCCCCGGTAATACCTCCTAGTGAAGGTCAGGTTGAAAGACCGCCAGATTCAAGGGTGGTCCTCTTCGTTTCTCTTCCCTTTTCTCTTCTCTAATCTATCAACCCAAAAACCTACACTCAAACTAACAAATGAAAGGGGCTCAGAATCCCAAATTTACATAATAAGGTGTGTAGACCGATCAGTGCAGTGCTTAGTGGAAAGGAAGCAAAGTCCAAATTGTGTCGACAAGGCTACGAGGCTTTCTGTGGAAAGGGAGCTGAGTCAGACAATTCCCCGAACCCACTGAGCAAGGTAGGTACCTAACTCATGTGCCACCAAAATTTCTCTCCTACTATTGGTATCGATCCACATACACGTGGTCCCACGATTTTTCGAGAGTGCGTCCTCGAGCTGGACCCCGGCCGAGTCCTCCTAACGATGAGGACGAGGCCCAACCAATAGGTCCTGCGATATTACTGGTATTCCCTTGGGAAAATTCTTAAAGAAAAGGGTAAATTTTTGGGTTTTGAAAATCAGAAAAAAAGCTTATGCCTAGAGTCTTGAGTTGTCAACTCTTGATGAACGATCAATAGATAACTCCTTTGGCGTAGGAGTATATATCCAAAGATTATTAACCAACGGTACATAAAACTCAAAACGAACATATCAAAGGAATGTTGTGCAATTAATAAATAAATATATGTGCATTGAAAGAAAAAGAAGATGCAAAATAAGAAAAATAAGGGGCTTTATTGATACTATTGTTTTAAGACTAAAGCCCTTACAATTTAATTCAAAAATATATATAAAAAAAGAAAATAGCTACTACGGGGCTAGAGGCTAGGGCATCACTCCTTGAGACGTTTCAATTTAGTGATCCTACCCACCTTCCGCTTGACAGAGGCCAAGGTTTCATTCGCATGGTCAGTTTCCCCTCCATAAAAATCATACATATTTGATGATGTTCTATCTCGTAGTGAAGCTTCTTCACCAGCCCCTGCAGGCGGGTAACTTCATTTGAGTTGAGAGTTTTCTTAAGTCCACCCTCTAAGGTTGCCTCATGAGCCCCTTCTTCAAAATCTTCTAAAGAAGAGGAGGATATGCCAATGACCCGAAAGTTGGAAGATTGGTCGTGGCTGCCCTCTAATCCAATAGCAGCTGAGGGAAAGTCTATGGTCCTTACTGCTTGTGATAGCAGCAGAAAGATCAGAATTCAAAGAGATAGAGAGCCAGCGAGGAAAGTTAAGGTTTGGAGAACTCATGTATCATATGAGTAGGGATCTCACCGTTAATAGATATTTATAGGCTTTCATAGGGAAGCCAAAAGAGAGATCTCTTGGAAATAAGGGAAAATGATGATAATGTATTGAGATGTGGTGACTTGATGAGTATTTGTCCCACAATTAATCCAGGACTCCTAGAATAAAGGAATTCTTTAGGGAATTGAGGCATGCATGCATGACCATAATGCAGGGATAATCAATGTCGGTAAACCACCAAAATCACTGAACATCACATGCCTTTTGGGATTCTCTTACGCATGCAACACCCAAGGCAGTTTTGGTGGGTGTGTTTTTAGTCACCATAGGAGACTATGCTTGACAGATACTTAATGAATTGAAGACATAATCATGAGGCAAGTATCTAATCGACACTAGATAGACGTCTTTACAAACAATCAATAAAATATGCAAGCACAATGACCATGATCCTTGGAGATATTTGTTATGATATGCCCTTATTATGATATAAAGATATGATATGCCCAGGACTCATTGTATGAAGGCCCCAATATGCCTTTAAAGTTATGTTTGTCAGTTAGCTCGTACAAGTCTTGACTTACGAAAAAAGATAACGAGAGGAGTCAAAACATCTCAATGTGAGCAAATTATAAGATACATCTACTCCTACGGCTCATAAATGCTTCTTCATAAGATATTGAAGGAATTTGATGCAGTATGACACCCTTTCCAATCTGACATCGGTCAAGTGTTCATATTGGCTATGGATTGATGAAAGAAGATATCCATACCCTCTCAAATGTGAGACCCCTATATGCCTCTCCATATGAGAGGTGGATGAATTTGATACAGAATGATAAGCTTCCTAGTATATCATTGTTCACACATGTACATCGTGACTAATGATCGATGATAAGAGACCATGACATCATCTCAATTTGAGATGAACTCTGGGATGCATATACTCCCTTGCCCCATATGATAGTGTATAAGAAACCAAGACTACTAAAATAGAACACAAGGGTACACGACTGATCAATGAAATTCAAAAATTTCAAAAATAGAACTCAATTTCCAACCCATATTTACAAATTTGCAGCAATGAGACTGCCTTACAGAGACTTTAAGGTTTCAAATATACACTTAAAGAGATGAGACAGCTCTATTTGTGTCCCTTACGCATCCACATAATCATTTCCATGAATAAAACTCAATACTACACATGAATTACACATACTTTAAAAATTCAGCAACATATGAATTTACAATGCTAAATTATACATCAACTATGACGTGAACATATAACCAAATGAAAAAACAGGTACCTGGACATGTGATTGCACAAGTATAGTGTGCAACAAGGCGATGTGAAGCCATCTAGAGCTCTCGGGTGCCCAGTTTACTGCCAAGGGTCCTATCTATGTTCCAGTGGGAGACATGTGATGGAAACTCACAAATTCAAGGGCCGATGAATCACCAAATCAAAGGAAGCCAAGCATCCACTGATAATCTCATCAAAAGCATGGGAGGTATCATCAAAAGTATAGAACTCAAAAATGGATATCGTGGGAGTCATCTGGGAGCATTAAACTCAAGACTGGATCTAGTCTCTTCTCAATTACTCACAAAATCAAAGCATACACTCTCTCTTGAAAAATCGAAGTATCTAAAATAAAACTAGGATATGGACCTCTAGCTCACTGATGTGAGTTAGATCTATCTCAGAAAATCAGGTAATCATACTTGGAGGGAATTCGAAATCAATCCATGGAAAACTAAGCAATTCTCTCATCAATCGATGACATAAAAGTATAGAACTATATAGCACAAATTTTTCTATATAAAATCAACTTGCTAAGGTTCATACGGATGATTTAGCTCACTGTAACAAGCTAGAATCATCTCAGAAAAAATCAGATATGGCACTCAACAAATCAAGGAGTCAAATCAAAGGAAATTATGTCAACGTACTTAAGAATCAAGCACCATTTCCCAATGGAAAGTTCGGCAAAGTTACTCCTTATCAAAACGAATCTTCAAGGCTCAAAAGGGTACTTCTAGCTCACTGTCATGAGCTACAAAATCTCAGAAAAAAACAGATCAACAAACCTTATAAAAATGTGGAAGCAAAGCAATCAAAACTATCTCAATTTGCATAGTAATGATTCATAATTGAGAATAGTTTAATATGGATTCAAATGGATCAATTGATCGAAGTATGATAAAATTGATCATGAAACAAAGCTGAGATGAAGAAATAATAACAGAGTAAAAGATCAATTACAGGAAAGAAGAAGATGATCTTAACAAACTATGGAGGTTTCTTAAGATCACTTGAGCCATGGAGCCATTTCACACCATTAATGGGGCTTATGGTCTGATAAATCTTATGAAGGAGATGATCAAAAAAAACATGAGAGATAAAGGGGCAAGTAATCCCACTTAGAGAGAGAGAGAGAGACAGCATTTTGGGCATGGGTTTTAGAGTGAGAGAAAGAGACCTTATGAAATGAGCAAAAGCGATGGATATTTATAAGCAATTTGAGGCACATAGCATGTGATGCTTCTAGGTGTTGAATC
Organism: Amborella trichopoda; assembly: GCF_054954075.1. Lineage (NCBI taxonomy): Eukaryota > Viridiplantae > Streptophyta > Magnoliopsida > Amborellales > Amborellaceae > Amborella > Amborella trichopoda. The sequence continues at coordinate 8,534,610 of NC_142345.1, forward strand.
TAAGCCCTCCATGTTTCAAACCAAAGGCTACAAAGAGAGGCTTGATCCTAGTCTACCATCCACCATCAGCCATCGTGATGTGTAATATGGATTTCACACCTTTATCATCCTTTAGATTCCCTTCAATATCCCATTGCAACAAAATTGCCTATGCTCATTAATTAATTAAAGTCATATGACCAATGTCAAGGGTATGCCCTTATTGTCATCTGTCCAAAGTTCTAGCCAAATGAATATTCCATATTTCCTTCCAAAATTTTTGACCATATGGGATCAATGATATTATGTCACGTAAGGCAAGTGATTAACTGCATAATGACCAATTACCTTTAGGGTTAGGATTAATATTTCAAACCCCATACGCCTTCTAGAAGGACACACACATGTGCACCAAATCACATACTTTAGGCAAGTAACATGTACCAAAATTAATTTCCAAATAAACTATTTAATTTAAATATTAAAATTCAAGCTTAAATAGGCATAACAACACAATGGTAAATGACATGGGGGTCCCCACTAGTGTTGACGTCACACCCACATCATCTTCATGTGGGGTGATATGGGGACCCCATGGATGCCACTTGGGCACCCGTTGGCAATTTGGGTGTCCACATGTGGCTCTGGGGGATTGTTCTCATGTGCCATTTTGCCCAACCAATACCGAAATAGGTTTTTTTGTTTCAAACAAATCCATAAAAATCTCAAAATCCCTAAAAATTGTATTAATGATTTTTCATCAAAATAAATTATTTTCATAATGAATAAAAATAGTTTCAATGGAAATTAGGATCCTAGAAACTGAATCATAACACGGAGCATTCCACTCGGCTAGTCTTGGAATCCAAAATCACCTTCTCGTAAATGATCCACGATGCTTAATTAGGGGTTCATGATGTTAATCATATCAAATTCAAATCGATGAGTGACCCTAAATCCAAGGGTTATGTGGATTTTAAGTGTACCCCTTAGAGGACATGCACACAATATATAAGGTGCGAGGGTTCCTCTCTTGGCACATGTCCATAGCTCAATTCCAGTGGATTTGAAAGAGTAGGCTTCACATGTATTACAACTGTATGCAAACTCCACGAGAAGGTTCTAAGAGTCAATGAATTAGACCAATGCCCTTGGTTGATCCAACCTTCTCATACACTTTCTATCATTGAGCTCATATATATATAGTATTATCCTAGGCATAATAGAACAACAGACCCTGACTAAGGAGTAACCTTTAACCCGCTTGATAGCTTCCATATATCAAAATTCTCTCACAACCATATCGGGGTTCCATGACTCTTGGTCCTAGTGTGTTGAGATCCCAAAGCCATGTCACACTCATACTCCCACTTACCTATAGAGCCATTGAAAATGTACAAATTTAAGGCCTTGAAATGACATAATTCCAACACCATATACACGTCTCTACATGACACTAGATGAGTTAGGTGAGATGCAATATGTCTCTTTGAACCTGTCGTCGGTCAAGGATAAAGTGTTTTACAAATGGAGTATAAGGAAAACCTCATCATATGATATCACAATGAGGTGCATCCTTACAAATATGATATATGAGGCCTTATATGCCTTTAAGTCTATGAATTGTACAAACTTGACAATATTCAGAGTTGGCTTAACCCCATCATCTGTATCCATAGGCGGTCAAGATATGCCTTGATCGACATTCCCAAACTTAACATTTGGGATTGAGCCGAGACTTCCATAGATTCTTATTTGAGGCATATATCCCTCATCCTAAAGTTTCACATTATTCAGAGACGGTTTAACCCCTAATCCATATCCATCGGCCATCAAGAGTTTTATGCGCTCTGTTAAAGGCAGGATGACCCTCGGTTACTAAAATTGAGGTTTCCCCTTATTCATGAGGAATTTTCTTATGGGACCAGGACCTTTGGATTTCTGACTTAATTCTCTATCACCTTAAAAGGTGTGGATATTGAATAAGGATGAGCCCACAAATTCCCTAATTCGACTTCGATGAACCATATCTCTCTCATATATCATTCATTGGAAGTGAGACTTGGACCATTGTGTCTGTCTATGAGTCCTTTATCATTTTCCGAAATTTTCATGATCAAAGGGTTTGTCATTAGGGATCAGTAGAAGAAATATGAAGATACAACCGAATTATGTTATGGCTTCTCGACCTATGACGGATAAGAATTATGTTGCGGGTTTGAATTAGAAAATTAGATGGATAGGCATTGACTAAATATGTCATTATCATAAGGATCACCTGTGAATGCATTCAAATTCACACGAAGCTACATGGTTATTGTCTCAAGCTAGATTGTGAAGGATAAGCGCGTGTGGTCAACAAATGGATAGAGGTCAACCCGTGGATACTTATATACACCTCGTTTCTTGGAAGGGCTCAATTGATCAGTAATTTTCTAAAGACTAAGACATGCACGTTACTCTGCCTGATATTTGAGTGAGAGAGAGAGAGAGAGAGAGAGACAGAGAGAGAGAGACTATATCCACTGTTGGTTAAGGAACAGCTTACGAATATTGTTGTTTTCTGAAGTACAGTGCAAGAATCTGATAAAGGGAGAAGTTATTAAACTTGGACTCACTTGATGCCCAATATCGAAGAAGGAGCAAACCATATGAAGGATACCCCTGCATTTAATTCAGATATATGGGCTCGTGATGCCCTTGGTATTGATTTATTTGATGTCTATATATTTTCTTTCCTAGAATCATATGTATAGGTTTCAAGGCCCAAATCAAAGGTATTCAGCGAAGCTTTTAGGTTGAACTAAATTGTAATAGAGATTTAAGCCGAACTCTTCCATTCCTAGCATGAAATGTAAACATTTGTGTTTCTAACATATGGAATACATGTGTGAATTTAGCCCCAAATGTATTTGCCCTCTAGTGATTTATTTGGAGTCACGATGTTTCGTTGAACATTTTAAATTAGTGGAATACTACTTTACATGTTTCGTGGAATACTCCTTTATATGGTCCAAGGCTTGTTGACATGCCTCATCTCAGTACTCTTTTATTTGGAGTCACAATGTTTCGGAGCAACCATTGAGATGAGGTATGTCAACAAGCGTTTGACCATATAAAGGAGTACCTTTCTAGCCCACCAATCTTGAGTCCACCTGATCCAACAAACCTCTGGTCCTTTACCTTGCTGTGACATATAAGACAATGGGGTCGATGTTAAGGCAGTATGATGACCAAGAAAATGAGAAGACCATCTATTACATCAATAAGAAATGTTTGACTATGAAATGCGGTATTTAGATGTGGAAAAATATTGTCTAACCTTGGTGTGGGTGACTCAAAAGCTAAGCCATAATGTAGTTTTTTATACCATCAAGCTCATATCCAAGATGGATCCCCTCATGTACCTATTGCAAAGACCTATTCTCAATGGGGGACTAGCCAAATGGAGGATTCTCCTAAGTGAATTTGACAACTCAAAAATTAGTCAAGGGGCAAGTAATTGTTGATCACTTAGTCGATCATGTGTTATCTGATAACGTACTCACCAAAACCGATCTCCCAGTTGAGGACTTCTGTGTCATCGAGGATCCCACATGGGAGCTACACTTTGATGGGCTTAGAAATGAATATGACCCTGGTGTTGGAGTCATCCTATGCTCTCCAGAGAGAAAACTCTTTCAAATAACTATAAGGCTCAACTTTCTCTGTACCAACAATATTGCAGAATATGAAGTCTTAATAGCTTGAGAACACTCATGAACTTTGAATTGATCAAATACGGGTCATCAACGTTTCTCTTCTTAAAAATAAATCAAACCAACTGGCATTTGAAGGTTAAAGACAAAAATATCTAGTCCTATAAGAAGATTTTCGAGCAACTTCCTTATCAAAGATGACATCCTCTACAAGAAACCTATCAAAAGAATCCTCTTAAGATATATTGACCAACCATAAGTCGATACGGTGCTCAAAGAACTACACGATGATGGAGAACACGCAGGGGCAGTACTCCCAGTTCAAAGAATTGAGCAAGCACATCGAAGAAAGGTGATACCCCAAGAATTTAGAGTCTAATTGAGAATGTTCATAAGTCGTAACCCAAAGTCATCCAAGCAATGTCTACAAACTCAGGAATCCTGAAAGACATGAACATAATGATCCTAGCAACGCTAAGTACCTCAAGAAATATGGAGACAAAGAAAAATAAAAAATGAGCTTAGCCAACCAAGCAAGAGATTGAAGGATTGGGAAGCTGAGAATGACTCTGAATCTGAAGATCAAGGTTCAAGTGAAGAAATTCAAGGAGGAAAAATTCACTGGCAGTTACGCAGCCACTGTCAAAGAAGTATTGGACAACAACTAGGAGAAAGGAAAATCCACAGATAACCAAGATTAGAACCTCCCTGCCATCTAGAAGAATGAAGAGTTATCGAGTTCTTATCTATTTCTAGGACAAAGTTCCCAAAAGGAAAAACATCATTGACTCTTCTTCTTCTCCTACTTTCTTCATCTTCAAAAAAAAAAAAAAAAGATGAAAAAAAAAGAAAAAACAAAGAAAATAAATAAATATGTAACGCTAAAAATACGAAAGGAACCCGAGCATTGGAAAAAAACGGCCACATGGTTGAATACCTAAAAAGAACCCATGGGCGATAGAAAAATGAATTTCTCGATCATATCGTCTCTTCTCCAAAATCTTTAGAATTCTTCTCTTCCCAAGTCAGAATGGTGTGAAAAATGAAAGAAATACAAAAGGCATCAATCAAAGTAAATATGAAGAACCTCGACTATATGTACTTCAAAGGGTAGGTAAGTGGTGGAACAAAATTGAAAGTCCAAGGAGATTCTGAGCACTCATGGACAGTATGTCACATTATCCAAGACAAAGGATAGCTCAGAAACTTCAAGAAAAACTCTCCCTTGAGTTGTATAACAAAGAGCCATGATTGAAATCCAGTTGAATTCATTTAGCGATGGCCTACCAATCTCAAATGGACTCCAATGTCACACGAGCCGAAATGGCTTACCAATCTCAAATCCAGTTGAAGATGTCTACCACGTGTGCCATAAAACAATCAGGAATTCAATCTCAAAATTAGCCAAAAGACATGTAGACCGTACGACGTGAAACAGTCGGGAAATCTCAATCAAAACATCAAATTCGTGTGATGTAAAAGAATTGAGATAAGAAGATGTCTAACCCGTATGATGCCAAAAATACCGGGTACCCAACATCAATTCAACATCAAACCTGTGCAACGAAAAACAGTCGGGGCAAGTACAAAAACATCCATCACTACATGACGTAAAAATGCTCAGAGGGCTCCCTAGTTTTACAATCTTAAAAGGCCATCAAAAGTCAAATATTTTCAAATTTATCACCCATTTTCGAAATTTCCCCTACCTTTTCCTGTGAAGATTTCAAAAACCATAATTTCTTTGGTTAAAAAAGTAGCCCAGACTCTATATCTATTTCAAAAATCCTATCTATCTTTAAAACCTTTTAAAATGTTTTAAAAAGAAAAAGAGTTTCAATGCGGCTAGGACATTAGTTTTAACGCCACTAGATCATGAATGCCATGCTTCCAAACCCTTAGAAAAGAAAAATCAAGCCGTAAGGTCCCAAAACAAAAGCGTAGACACCAAGAATGAGAATCAAAGGCGAACAAGAAGTTCAACTAGCCAGGAATTGATCATTTCTTCTAAATCAGAATCCCATTCAATTGGAATATCAAGACCCCAAGAAAAAGGTTTAAAGTCAAAGATGACTACACTGGTGTCTCAAGCAGGATTGGGGTAACTACAACAAAGAGTGTCACCGACTCAAAGGTAGCACAGTTCTTGTTGACTATCATTTCAGATCTTGATTGTCAGAGACCTGTCAACACTATTGTTTGATAGTGCAGTTTCAGCTCGATGTCTTACGGATCAAAATCATCCATCGACATAGCGTATCTCCAAAATGTATTGGTCATTCAAAAAGATAACACCTTAAAAAACTTTATTTCCATCATGTCCTAGATGTCTAGTTCTTTGCCATTTACTCAGTACCCCAAATGAATGCTAAAGATGGACAATTGTAGATACCCCCTTCAAAATTATGGCAAAGGGAATGCCTAAAAGCTTGATTATGTGTCCAACGAACCACACACACCCTAGTAGAGTATAGTACACATAAACCCAGTACAATTGTCTCAAAAGAACCTAAAACCTATCCTAGATCAAAGTAATCCTCAAGAGCTTTCCAACGGACCAAGAATCAAAGAAATCGGAACCCCGGAGCCCAGTTAGAAGCCTTGAGAAAACTAGTGAAAAATGACTAAAATAGCCATACCCTAGCCGTGCTCATCGCTCAGTGTGTCAGGTTGTGTGAGGCAGCTGACGTCTTACACGGGCCACATGACATGACCCGCGTCATGCCGCACCTCATGTAGCCTAATGGGCCTGACCCAACCAATCATTTCCTGATCAATTTGAATTACTCAAAGTAGAAAAAATCCTAAGAAAAAAAATTATTGAACTGATCTAATTTCAATACCCCATCTAAAATTGATTAAAAAGTACACTAAAAATATCTAGAAATCCTTACAAAATCATAGAAAATAGATTAGAATCCTTAGAGAATTTAAAATTAGGAAAATACCCAATACATCATAGAAGATAGGATAAATCCTTAGAATGTTTCAAAAAAAATTCAAAAAATAGGGAAAAATATCCAAAAATCTCATAACATCTAAAAATTAGGATTTACCATTAAAAAATCTCACAACATCTAACCCTAGAAAAGCCTAGATAGAACCCACCTAAAAATCCCTAGCGTTCTCTAAAGCATTAAGAACCTTAGATCTAGGTGAAAGAACCTTAGATCCACCGATTCCAGCAAACAAGAGACATGCAAAAGGAGATGGTGGCAACAGAGGGGCAGCCTGATCCAAGTTTGAAACTTTGGGTTTTGGATCCCTAAGGTGAGTGTTTCTTTCTCTATTTAATTTTGATTTATCTTTCTCCATTAATTAGCTTACTTTCCTACAAATATATGTTATATATTAGACTAGTAAAATTTAGAAGTACCTTTAAACAATATACATATATCATGAAGATGGCGCTGCCAATACACTTGGAAAAGAATCAAAATTCTGAACGCATTAGTTGAGCGACCCCATTTGCTCTACTTTTCATAAAATTAATTTAGTTTTGTAAAGATTTGAGTCAATCTCTCTCTCTAAGATCGACGCAAACCCAAGCATAAACAATATGTCACTTACATATTTGTATAAAACAAAAAGGGTACGTCAAGATTTTCATAATCATCTTTGCACAAGTGGCATATATTGCCCAATCAGAGTACCCATCTTTATACTATACTGATTGTGACCAGTCTCTTTTGGTAGGCTATGGAAACCATGAGGCATAAGGATGAATTGGTTTATTCATATGGCCATTGAGGTAATGTTCATCACCTATTTATCTCTTAGCTTTCCATGAGCACTTTGGGATTAATAATATATATATACAAAAATAACATGTATAATTTCAGTTGTCCTTTATTGTCATTGTAGAGATAATGTGGTCTACATTAAATATGTATTTATATATAAACCTTTTTAGGGTTTCATTCATGGTTAATGAGAATTGATCGAGATAGTTTCTCTATCTAGACTCTACGTCTTCTCTAAATCTAACATGGTATCAGAGCGACATAGATGTGATCATCTCTTCTCTATTGCTACTCACAGATTGTGAAGGTCAGTAATCCATTTTTCGTTCACTTTGCTTAATCATCCATCATTGGATCTCTCAATTTTCATATGCAAAATTTTCGTTGCAAATTTGCAACTCTTTCCGTGCATCTGCATATTTTCAACTCTTTGAAGCCCTTCGTCGCAATTATTTAACTGGGTTCATTGCAACTTGGTTCTTGGTCACATCTCTGATGAGCCTCTCTGTATCAGTGAAGGCAATGTAAGAAGGGGTTGTCCTGTTACCCGGGTTATTGGCCATGATCTCAACTCTATCATGTTGCCAGAAGCCAACACAAGAGTAGGTGGTACCAAGATCGATACCAATAGCTGGACCCTCTCTTTTACCTGCTATTGAAGAAACTCAATTTACCAACACAAATAGTTGTGTGTGCAATTTTTGAATGAAACCCAATTTACCTGATGGTCTCATAGAGAGAGAGTGCGAGATTGTTCTCTCGCCTTGTTTTTTATTTGCCCTCAAATATCTCTTTTGATATATATCGTCTACTTTTGGAGAGTCGTCAGCTCCTTAAAAATATTGGTTTCAATCCACTATTCAAAGCTCGGAGATACTAATTGTTGAAAGAAAAAAAAAAAAAAAAAGGCCGATATTTAGCCCATAGAGTTGGAGTTGTTTTGGTGTTTTAATATATAATATATTTTCTTTTGAGTTCTTCTATACTCTTGTATCACCGTGTACTTCGGGTAAGTCATACCTTATCATGGAATTAAAGACTAATACCGAGAGTGCTACAATTTGTATGCATCTTGATGGGAAGAACTACTGCTTGTGGTCTTTCTAAATGAGACGTTTTCTCATGGGACGGAAGCTATGGGGTTATATTGATGGTTCTTTTTCCCAGCTTAAGGTTGAGGATGAGCGTAGTGATTGGCTTGCCATAGATAGTTCTATTGTGACATGGATTATGAACTCAGTTGAGCCCAAAATTGTATGCAACCTCATGTATCAATCTAGTGCTAAAGCAATGTGGGATTATTTTCAGAAGATTTATTCTCAAGCCAATATTGCCAGTCTGTATACCTTAGAATAGGAGAGCATGAAGACAAAACAAGGGGACTCATCAATTCAAGATTATTTTAATACTCTTTCAGGTATATGGAATGAGATGGACTCAGTGGAGACAAAGCCACCCACTGAAGTTATTACTCAAGCACGAAATCGATCTCGTTTATTTCACTTTCTTATGGGGTTGCGATCGGAGTTTGAAAGCATGATAGCATCAATCCTTCATTGTACTCCTACTTCACCAGTAGATGATTGCCTCTCAGAACTCCTTGTGGAAGAAACTCGCTTAAGCTCTCTTGGGGTTTGCAAATCCACATCACAAGATGCCACTGATGTGGCCTTAGCCACATCCAAATTCCCTAACAAAGATACTAATTATGTTCAAGTGCAATGTTACATATGCAAACAAATAGGCCACACGACCGATCGGTGCAAGAAGTGCAGTTTATGTAATTATTGTAAGAAGTTCGGGCATGAAATAAGTGATTGTTGAAAATGCCCTCAAGCACGTGGGAAGCCTCATGTACCTAGTCAAACTAAATGGGCTGCAGTTGCCTCTATTCCCAGTCCCCCCAGCATGGAGGATGCCACTTCCAATCACTCTCATTCTGCCTCCACATCTGTTATCCATGTATCCATACTAGATCTTCGCTCTATTGACTCAACTACACTCCAACAACTTGCTCAGGTTTTGGCTGCCATGGGTTTTTCAGGTAACTCAAATCCTTTCTCAAACACTTGGATCATAGACTCAAAGGCATCAAATCATTTGACAGGACAACTTTCGCATTTATCCTCGGTAAAACCCCATTATAAAAATATGACTTATTTTATTGCTAATGAGTCTCCACTTCATGTTACCCACTCTGGTAGAACCAGTGTCCCTGGTCCATCTGGTAACTTCTTAGCATTGAAAGATGTTCATCATATTCCCAACCTTCCTTTGAATTTAATATTTATTGGCCAGTTAGTTGATAACAAGTGCCTCATTTATTTTTCTAATAAAGGTTGTATGGTGCATGATCTAGCAACAGGGAAATTGATTGGGAGAGGCACTAAGCAAGGTCGGCTTTTCACAATTAGTTTCAGTACAGCTCCTTGTCATCTTTCACAAGCTCTGCCAGTTTGTCAAATTTCCCCTTCTCCTCATGAAATAAGTCAATCAAATTCTCTTTGGTATGTTTGGCATTGTAGGCTAGGACACCCACATTCTCAAAACATGCTTTCTCTTTTAAACTCTAGACTTTTACCTGCCATTTTCTCTCACAGAAATTTAATAAGAATATTTTTTGTGAGAGTTACAAGTTGGCAAAACACTTGGCTCAACTTTTCCCTCATAGCAAGAATAAAAGTATCGATCATTTCTCTTTAGTACACTATGATGTTTCGAGGCCCTGCTCCTGTTCCTTCAATTAATGGATTTTTTTATTAAGTGATATTTATTGATGATTTTTCTAAATATATTTGGATTTATTTTTTCAAAAACAAGTCAAATGTGTTTAGTGTTTTTAAAAACTTCCATAATATAATAAAAAATCAATTTGAGAAAAACATTAAAGTTTTTAGGTCTGATTCTGGGGGGGTGTATCTATCTATTGAATTTCAAGCATATCTTCATACAAATGGCATTATTCATCAATGTTCATGTCCTCATACCCCGGAACATAATGGAGTTGCTCAAAGGAAACATCGTCATATTCTTGAAACCACTTGTTCTCTTCTTATTAGCTCTCATTCCCCAAAGAACATTTGGGATGAAACGATGTCTACTACTGTCTATCTTGTTAATCTTCTTCCTACTCCAATTTTGCAAAATGTGTCAACATTTCAAAAAGTTTTTAAAAAACCCCTTGATTACTCACATTTATGTGTGTTCGAGTGCACATGCTTTGTACTTTTACCATCTTCTACCCATGATAATCTCTCACCAAAGTTTGTCAAATGCATGTTTGTAGGTTATTCAACAACTCAAAAAGGATATCGTCATTTTGATCTTGCTATTAATCATATTATAATATCTCGGCATGTTACATTTTTTGAACACATACCTTTTCACCAACACTGCCCACACCATAATTCAACTACACATGGACCTAAGTTTTTTTTTTTTCCTTGTTTCGATATTCCTCGTCTTCATTATCACGCAAATCAAGGATTACCACATTCAGTAACTAACCCTGATTAGCCTCCCTTGTCAAGTGCTGATCATGTATCACCTCCAGTTGTTGATCCTTCTACTAGTCCTGTTCTCCTTCGATGGTCACTTTGAAAGCACATTCTACCTTATCGTCTTAACTTACCAATGGTTAGCCCATCACATACTTGTTCTCCTGCAACCATCACTAATCCATTGTTTGATAAGCCATCTTCTTATTCGCAGGCATCTTACTTCCAATGATGGCGTATAGCTATGAATGAGGAAATTGCAGCTTTGAAGGCCAATCACACTAGGGATTTGGTCCCATTGCCCCCAGAAAAGCATGTCATTGGTAGCAAATGGGTTTATAAAGTCAAGTTACGAACTGATGGCACTCTTGATTGGCAGAAAGCCCAATTAGTTGCTCAAGGTTATGCCCAGAAGCTTGGCATCGATTATGAAGAAACTTTTGCTCCAGTTGCTAAGATGAAAACTATTCGTACTTTTATTGCACTCGCTTCTATTTATGAGTGGCTCATACGACAGGTGGATGTCAAAACTGCATTCCTTAATGGCAAAGTTCAAGAAGAAGTTTATATGTGTCAACCACCTGGGTTTGTTTCTCAATATAAGTCATTGGTTTGTCGTCTTCGTAAAGCAATTTACGGTCTCAAACAAGCTCCCCGTGCATGGTTTGAGCATTTTTGGGTTGTCATTATTGCAACTGGCTTCACTCAAAGTGAACATGATCACTCCATGTTTATTCGTACCACATAGCATGAAATTTGTATTATTATATTATATGTTGATGATATTCTTATCTTTGGCAATGATTTCATTTCCATCAAGGATGTGAAGCTATGATTGCAAGAAGAAGTTCAAATGAAGGATCTTGGGGAAGTATCTTATTTTCTTGGCCTTGAGATCTCTCGCTATAAACGTGGTATTTACATCCATCAATAAAAGTACGCTCTTGATCTTGTTTCCAGTGCCCATTTGAATGATGTGAAGGTTATTGATATACCCATGGAACTCAATTTTAAATTTTCTCAAATGTTGGATATCCTCGTCTTGAGCCTACGTTTTATCGCAAACTCGTTGGCTCCCTCATCTATCTTACTATGACTCGCCCAGATATTACATATGTTGTCCATGGTGTGAGCCACTTTGTTTCAGATTCTCGACGACCACATCTATCAGCATTTCATCGAATTTTATGTTATATTCGAGGTACTTCCATTCGTGGATTATTCTTTGACTCCACATCTTCTTTAGATCTCAGTGCATATGCTGATGCAGATTGGGCAGGTGATCCAAATACTTGTCGTTCTACTATAGGATATTGTGTGTTTCTTGGGTCATCATTAATATCATGGAAGACTAAGAAACAGGATATTGTTTCCAAGTCAAGCTCAAAAGATGAGTATCGTGCTACGTCATCTGTTGATAGTGAGATTGTTTGGATTCATGCTCTTTTCAATGAGTTTGGTATCTCTATTTCAAATCCTACACCTTTATATGCAGATAACCAGAGTGCAATTAAGATTGCATGTAATCCAATTTTTCATAAACGCACAAAGCATATTAACTTAGATTGTCATTATGTTCACGATGGCTATCTTGATGGTACATTATCTCTTCCTTATATTTCTTCTACTGCGTAAACGATTGATATTTTCACCAAATCTATTATTCAGAGCCATCATGATTTTCTAGTGGACAAGCTAATGCTTTCCTCATGTCTGCATCAGCTTGAAGGGGGATAATAATATATAGAGTAACAATCCTATGAGTTCCTACCAAACCCATGTGTGTATGACCCTAAAAGATCACCATTAAATTTGGCACATATCTCTAAGAAAGTCAAGTCCCACACCCATGTGATAACTTTTCTAGAGATCTGTGCCAAATTTGATGGTGATCCTTTGGGGTCCTATACACATGGGTGTGGGAGGGTCTCATAGGACCATTACTCTAATATATATACAAAAATAATATATATAGTTTCAGTTGTCATTTATTGTCATTATATATCTGTATAGGGATAATCTGGTCTACATTAAATATGTATTTGTATATTAAATCCTTTTAGGGTTTCATTCATAGTTAATGAGAATTGATCAAGATAGTTTCTCTCTCTAGACTCTACATCTTCTCTAAATCTAATAGGGATGTGAAATCTCCATTATTATTTGGAACCTAAGTGAACCTTTCATCAGTCTGGTTCTGAAGACTATGTCTCATTATAAGTGGAAGGATTTCGTGACTTCCTTTCTAGGACAAATAGTCTTTTTTGGTGACATTAAGGACCTCTATATGAGGCCTCCAAAGATATTGTTTCCTCATCAAATCTTACCACATGGTGTGTTTAATTTTCAATTCCTGTCCAAGTTAAGCTAGTAGAGTGGTGTTAATGTCTTGAATAATTTTGATACCCAACCCACCTTCGATCTTAGGTTTATAAATAATACAGCATTTGACAGGGTTTCGGATCCCTTATGTTTTTTGGTTTCCCAAGATGAGGTTCCTACATGATCATATATGCATCTTAAAATCAAATTCCAAAAAAGAAATAGAAAAAGAACAGTAATTGAGCTCGAAATGCCTCATTTTCTATGTTTATCAAAATCGATTTTTCACTCTTGCAGTATAATTTGGTTTGAGGCACTTTTTAAATTCCTAATCACTTTTTTAACATTGATCGTGCTGTTTATAAGATGCTGGAGAGTTTCGGGGTCCAACCATACCCCTCAACAAGGCGTTGGTCGTGCAGGACCAAATCAACAATTTTCTCCCAAGAGACTTTGTAAACTATTTCCTTTTCTAAATAGTGGGTGGGGTGCGGTGTTCTGAATCGATTGAGAGCAGGGAGACCTAGTTCGTCTTTTTCTCTCATACTTGCAAACCGAGTTTCCTTTTTATGTTCTTTTTAATTATCATTTTGAAACTAAAGAAGGATCACAAAGCACAAATCCGGATTGTGTTTTTATGCACTTATTTTGTCAAACAAAATTGTACGATGCTCCTACATCCACTAGTTCGAGAATTGGATTCCCACTTGGTATGACCATAGTTAGCAAGTCGGAAAATAACAAAATTTGTCAAGTCAAAACATCGGTAATGAATCGATTTTGTTTAAAAAAGTCAGTGAAAGAAATCGAGTCAAAAATACGGATCGCCAAAAAATAAGATAAGTTAGAAAGTCGTGAATAATTTGGATTTGTCTAAAAAAGTGGAGTGAAAAAATTGGATATATAAAGATAACATAACATATGATTATGATTTGTAGTTATTGTATAGATACCTTAAATCTATTGAATAATAATTTTTCGACCTTACCTAGTGTCGTTAGAGTGATAATTGACAATTTATTGTCAAAACTTTCAATAAATCCAACAACAATGCTTATTTTGTTGTCACAACACCAAACATATTACAAATTTATTTGGAGCACAAAATTAAATATAAATAATACGTAACACAAGAACTACACTAGTATATAACAAGAACGGTAAACTAAGATATATATTATTGTTTAAGAAAAAAAAAAAAAACAAAAAAGACCTTCAGAATAGGATTGCACTTTGCTAAAACATACTACATACCCAAGTACGTAAAATAATCATCCATCCAAAATGCTAAGTTGTATACATCAATACATAAAAACTAAAAAAAATAAACTTAATCAAACTTCTCTCGATATAAAGAAAGCAACAAAAGGTTTAATCAAATTCGAATCTCACACTGAATTCCTAGCTGCTTAAATCTTTACAATAAAAAATATTTCAGCAATTTCGAATCTCATAAAAAAATGCTCATTATAAGTATCCATTGGGTTTAAAGAGAAAAAAAAAAAGAAAGGATTTTTCATTGGGTTAGTCTTCTAACTCTGCCTATTATTTTGAGATATATGATTGCCCTGATATCTTATTTTTTGGGGAACATATTCTTTGTAATTTTTTATAAACTTTTTTTAAGGGAAATTATTGGTGAAACATTCTATGGGATTTTACTTTAAATCAAGATTCTTAATTTGCTCCTACTATTAATTTGCTTATCTTTAAATAAAAAGTCAATAATATTAAATTAATGAAAAATAAAGTTATAGGGAAGAAGTTTTTTTTAAAAAAGATAAAATACGGTTTTACATCGGT
Source organism: Amborella trichopoda (assembly GCF_054954075.1). Lineage (NCBI taxonomy): Eukaryota > Viridiplantae > Streptophyta > Magnoliopsida > Amborellales > Amborellaceae > Amborella > Amborella trichopoda. The sequence goes on from NC_142345.1 coordinate 8,549,652, forward strand.
CCTATAAAAAAACCACGATTTTTTGAAGGTCTTTTGAAAAACTCGGAGTTCTAAACGGATTTAAAAAAAAGTCGGAGATTTTTTGAAAAAATATTGTTTTAAACGGAGACTTGCTAATTATGGGTATGGCAGCTCTTTCTCCCTCATCTAGTGTTTGAAACCACTGCTCAGGCTGAATACTCAAGCCCATGCTCGAGCCGAATACTGAGTCCGAATAACTCGACCCATTTAGGGTCGAATACTTTAGTAGAAAAAATTATTTAATAAAAGGTGAAATATATATTTACAATAAAATTAAACAAAAAATCTAAATATGGATAAAAAATAGCAAAAAATTGGTATTTGAACAAATCAATTTGTGATAGGAAGTATTTTAGAAATAATCATAAAAAAAAGGAAAATATAAAAATAAGTATGGGAAAAATAAGAGAATTTAAGTACGGATAATATCGGTGTAAGTAACAAAATGGGAACATGCTTGTCCCAAATTACACCCTTTCCCTTGAGATTTTTAGATTCCCTTTATCCAGAATTAGGGTTTCATGATTGGGGTTCCACTATAGGATTTGAGGACTTGGGAATTTAGTTTTTCGGTCTCTCTGTAAAATGCCTCCTACAAGCTTCTCCTGACTCCTCAAAAGCCTCTGGGAAATCCACACCTAAAACCTCTGCAAAGAAAACCGACCCCAAAACCGCCCTTAAAACCGCCTCCAAAGCTTCTGAGACCACCAAGAATTCCTGTGAAACAGATATCGACAGTGCCTCTAAAACCGTTATCGAAGGTTCTGAAACCGCCGTTGAGGACAAACCTGGAACCGCAGCGAAATCATCCGAAACCACTAATAAAGCGGACTCTGAAACCACCATCAAATCATCCCATGAATCCTCTGAAACCGTTTCCAAGTCCCCTGAAACTGCTGTTAAATCCACCATTGAAAACACCCCAATAGCCTCTAAGACCACGTCCAAAGTGTCTGCAACCACTATCAGAACCCCTTAAACAACTTCCGAGGCCTCTGGAGCCAACACCGAAACTACCACCAAAACCACGAAGAGGAAGATCATCAAAACCATTGTTAAAGTTAGGCGCAAAAAGGTATATCCTTCTGTAAGCCCTTCATTGGGCTGTAAACTACCCCAAGCTCTACTCTCTAATGAGGGGATAAAGGCGGTGAGGTAGGAAATAAAGCTCGGTTTATGGGCATTGGGCTGCGGCACCACGCCCTTGTACTGGGACGAAGGTAGCTTGCGGGGCTCCGCCTCAACGCAGCCCAAGCCTGCTTCCCATTCGCTGTAACCCAGAGAGTCCATCTTTTAGTGGGGGCCTTTGGAGATATCATCACTGTCGATTACAATCCAGGCCAGTTTCTCTGTTGAACGGGCGGAGCTCTCAGCCATGTCATTGCAACTACTGCTTGTCTTTTATTCTTACAAAATAGAAAGAACAGAGAGAGAAAGAGCTATATAGGGAGGGGTGATGTGTATACAGAGATAGCGAGAGGAGTGGAGACGATGATAAAGAGGAGTGGAGGAGTTTTTTTTTTTTTTTTTTTTTTTTTTTTTTTTTTTTTTTTTTTTTTTTTTTTTGTAACTATTGAGAGCGGTTGTCCGGCGATGAGAATGCCGGACGGTATTGGAATTAATTTAGAAAAATAAATCTGTCCGGTATTGACATTGCAGGATATGGAACAACTTAGGAGAAAAAAAAAATGCCGCTTGAGGTGGGGGATACCACCCTTAATCGGTAATTTGAGACCAACGAGATCTTATTTTGTATTTGACGTTGATACGTAAAATTTTATAAAAATAATCAAAAAAGAAGGAAAAATATAAAAATAAGTATTCAATAATCATTAGCCAAAAAATTTTCCAATCCCTACCCAATTGAAAGAAAATTATATATATCTATTAAAAAAAAGTTCCCCATTTTTTATATTTTTTAATATTTTTAATATCACTCCGTAGAACCGAGGCAACACGTGCTCGGTTTGAGTAAAACTCAAGCCGAGTAGAGTTGTCGAACGTTACTCTCAACTACATTCCTTTCTTTTTAGCTCTTTCGACCAAGGTCTCTCTCCAAACCAAGGTCTCTCTCCCCCAGTCCTTGACGTCTAAATCAAGCTTTCCCTCTTGTCACTCTCTCACTAGATTTCTAGGTTCCTCTGATTCTCTCCATTCCTCCCTGATCACAAATGTCTTTTCCTTTCTCTATGTTTGTATATTCCGCAAACAAGAAACTCTCTCTCTCTACATGTGCCTATATTATGTCAGCAATTTCTCATGATATTCTGCATCCTGTCAAAGCTCTCATTGCAGCATCTCTCATGGTCTTATACCTTCTTATGGTTTCATCTCATGGACAAAGAGGTACCATTCGCAGCGCTCACAATCTGTGCCGTATTACCTCATCATCCAACCCAATCAATTCATTCATCCCCATCTGTCTCTCTCGATCGCGAGAGAGAGATTTAGAGACAGAATTGCTGTATAGGTTGATACAAAACTGAAACAAAACTATGTACATAATAGAAATACACTTCGAGAGTGCAATAAATATTTAAAACACTTTTTCTATAAAGAAATGGAAATAAATACGAAGATAACAATCACCATGAAAAGGAGAGATAAGACCTTACGATTTAAATGCTATAAGAAAGCCTGCAGACAGAGAGAATCCTATTAAAGATCATGAAATGAGATAAGAGCAATATCGAGGCAAAAAGCCATTAACACACCTACATAGAGAGGAAAGAGTGAGTGGTCAGAAGGCAAATAAGTACCAAGATATGTATAACTCATCCATGAGAGGGATGAAAGAGAGAGATTTCTCTTGCTTGAGCCCCTTTTTAAGGCTGGTTCGACCTTGGGAAGAGTTCTTGAAGCCTTCTTGAAGCCGAAACGGTTAAACCAGGTTTAAATTTAATTTTTTTGTATTTGACTACATAGCTAAATGCCCTAAAGCCTTATCTTAGGGGCTCAATGCAAAATAAAATAGTTGTGAATAAAAAAAGCGTGTTGTTTGTATAGAGAGAAAAGTAAAATCTCGCGAAAGAGGAGAGCAAGAAATACGAGATTACAACTTGTGTAGAGGGAGTACGAAGCAGTACCCACAAATCCAAAAGCACACAGGAGGTGAGAAAAAGTGAGAGAGAGAGAGGAAGAGTTCCGGCAGGTCAAGTTCGGGTCCAAACCTAGACCCGAACACTATTCAGGTCTGGGTTTGATTGGATCCGACTCGTACCCATAAATAGTTTGTGATAAAATACTTCAAGCCCTATTAAGAATCATATACAATAAAAACGCATAGTCATCTTTGGCTATTAAACGACAAAATCATAATTATCTAATGGCATGTAATTGTGATGTAGTATAAACTTACCAGCAAATACCATTGACAAAAATAACCACTTCTAAGATAGAGAAATAAAAATCCAGAAGAAAATCACAAGAAGAAACAATAAAAACGGGTGGATATAAATATTCCAGCGCAGGCCCGTAAACACAAGAGAAGAATACCCCAAAAGGCCATCTCTCTCTACAAGAAACACTTTCTTTATTCCATAAAATTCCATCTTCTTTAAATGTTGCGTGTATCCCTCTTTTATACATTCAAATTATTATCTCGACTATAAAAAGATAACCTTTAAAAACAAAATATGATAACTAACCAGAAAAAAAAATCTATCTCTAGATTCTTTTTATATTCTTCCATCCAATTTTCTAAAAGATAATTAGGATTCCCTATTTCAACTTTCAAACCTAGGTGACTAGTTTCTACTTTCAACCCATCCCAAAAAGATAACACCCCTTTTAAACTAAGAAACAAAATATATTTCTTAAAAACTTAAGATAAACACTTGTACTCCCAATTAATACAAGAGATAACCATTTTTAAACCTAAAATCGGTAGCCACCTATATTTCTTAAAAAACTTATGCATAAGAACGGATCTAGAAAAAGACTTGTACTTCTAAAAAAAAAAACACAAAAAAATGCACTTGCCTAAAATAAATAAACTTTATCAAATTGACCTACAAACCCTATTAAATCCTATTTCTAAAAATTAAATCCTCTAATAAATAAATAAAAGTCCACCCACATCTTTAAAAATAAAATTAACAAAAATAAAATTTAAAATTTATAACATCCAAATTTTGATATGCATCAAATTGTGACATTGTAGCCAAAAATATTGGCATATGATGGTAAAAAATAGGCCAAAAAAAAATGCAAAAAAAGGCCAAAAAAAAAAAAAAAAATTCATGTGGGGTTGGCAATGGACCCGACCTGATACTCAACAAGATAGGTTCGAGACCCGACAAATATAGATATGGATTCAACTTTTGGACCCAACAAATTAGGTTTGGATGTAAATTTGAACTCAAATACTACTCAAATCTGAATCTGAATTCAAATACTATTCGAGTATGGGTCTATGTCTAGCCGAATCCGACACATACTCGATCCATTGCCATCTCTGTTAGATAGCAATACTTACCCATCCAAAAGCACAGAGCAAGCAACCACGTAATGCTTGCCTGCAACCTCAACCTCAACCTCAACCTCAGGAGCCAACCAAAGTACCAAACCATACTTTTGGGCCGTTGTCTATTCAACCTTCCTCTTTCTGATAAAGACTTGGTTTCCTCTCATGTAATCATGACGCCCCATTTCGTTAATAATCTCAACTCAAGATTAAACAAAGAAAAAAAAGTACTGTTCCCAAATACGAGGATTACTTCTCTCCCGAAATTCTCGAACTCTCCACTTTCTCTCTCTACCACCATTAAAGATCATCTCAACTATCTCTCTCCACAACCCTGATCTAGGCTTTCTCTCTCCCCATCTTCAAAGATATTTATGAGACAATGAATGATTTATATACTGATACTAAAACTTTAGGTAAATTACCTAATGTACTACTTAATTGGTAAAAATTGTAAAGAAGATCCGTCAACCATTTTTTTATTTTTATTTTTTTTAAATTGTTTTTTGGTCAACTTAAATTTTGTTTTTTTTTTTTTAATGAAAAACTAAAAATAAAATAAAAAATTAAATTGATCAAAGGATAATTTTGAAAAAACAATTTAAAAAAAAAAAAGTTAACCGATCTTTTTTTATAATTTCCATCAGTAAACAGAGTATTTTGTACATATTCGCTCAACAAAAAGACAAAACTCTGAGATATAGGGTGGCAATCGACTAGGCTTTTAATTTAACCCAACCATTTTTTTTTGTTTTTTCTTTTGATTTTCTTCATTCGCGTTTTGATGGGCCGTAACAAGGTCGGGACCTCTTCTCACTTGGCCAACCGGGCCCAGTAGATCGGCACCCTACAAAGACAGTGAATGAGGAAATAGAGAGAGAAAGGGAGGAAATGAAGAGAGAGAGAAAGAAGACGAGCCAATGGGCCTCGGGAAATGCGGTATACGAAGCTGGAAGGATGCAAGGGACGATCCTTTCTCCTTTAGGAAACTGTCCGCATCGTCACATCAATTGCTCCTTATTTACTACTGACTGCGACTTGTGATGCAGCAAACGTCCCTCTCTCTCTCTCTATCTTTTTGAGTTTCAGTGTCCTTTTCTTCTCTCTCTCTACATTTCTTTCGAGTTCCAATCTACCCCTGTCCTTTTCAATCTGCCTCACCTTTCTCTGATTCTCTCTCTCTCTCTAAACGTTCAAATGAAAGTGCATAATTGCTAGTGTCCAATGACATTACTGCCCTTTGTTGTTGGATATAGTACGCTTGGGTTTCCTAATATTAAACATTTGGTTATTTCTCTTTGTTGCCTAGTGATGGGCAATCCTTCTCTAACGGAATGAAACAAAATTGTTCAACATATGAATATCTAGTTAACATGAATGAATGTTACATTCGCTCAAAATATATATATATACATAATGGAAGAAAATACTATAAAAAACTTTTAGGCGAAAATGAACAATGATTTCGCTTACCTTCATTATTGTCCAAAGTTCATCGCAAGGTCATGATTGTCGGATAGTATTTTATTTTTCATTTTTTTTTCTACAAATCGAAACATCCTGAAATTTAGAGTGTGTGTTCATCAAAAATAGGAGAATCTATAAAAAATATCAAAAAAATATTTTACATTATTAGGTGCGTCTCACTAAGATATACACAAGCTCCAAATTTCAGGTCATTCTGATTTGTAGAAAAAAAAATGAAAAATGAAACACTACCAAACAATCGTAACTATACGATGAACTTTGAATGGTTATGAGCGTAGGCAAAATCACTGTTTATTTTCGCTAATAGGTATTGGGAAAAAATTTTCATATATATATATAGGACCCTCCCCTACCCATGTGTGTAGGACCTCAAAGGATCACCATTAAATTTGGCATGGATCTCTAGAAAAGTTATCACATGGGTGTAGGACTTGACTTTTCTATAGATCCTAGTCAAATTTAATGGTGATCCTTTAGGGTCCTACACACATAAGTGGGGCAGGGTCCTATAGGATCATATATATATATATATATATATATATTGGGAAAGTTTATATAAGGTTGCAACCTTAAAAGGTAGAATCACATATGCACATAAAAAATCGATCAGAAATGTTGTTTTAATGTTGAAGAAACTCTAATCGATAATCTCGACATCGAGATGTATGAATATGAAAAAAAAAAAGTTTTTGAGTCCCGAAAATAGTGCATCCTACAATACATTATTTGGACCTTCCATTTTCAAGATTTTCATATATTTATAAGTCTACTTGATTTTAACCATTTTTTAAATTTAAAATTTTCTATTTAGGTATGAAAATTGATTTTAAGATAATACTAAGTGTTTTTAACCACAAAATTACACATGTTGTATTAAAACTTTAAGGTGCACCTTAATTGGATTGTTTAAGGTTGCAATATAAACCGCAACCATATATATTAATCAGAATGTTGATTTGCTAGAAAGTGGCCGGACTGGTTCTATCTTTTGTGGCACAACTTGATGTCATTTTAGACTCAATTGTCAATTTTGTCTCAGGAAATGTTTTGATAGGGCTGTAGTGCTATAAAAATAATGTGAAGTCTCACCTTGAAACCCACTGAAACGGGAAGGATTGGCATTTGAAAACTTTCAAATCGATCATATGGGCTTCCACATTATGCCCCAAAAATAAAATTCAAGCTCTAAAACTAGTCTATATTGTCTATTTCACTGTAAAAACAAAGGCTCCCAAATTTACAATATCCATACAACTTTTTAGCTTCAAATTTCATAACCATAGTTAGAAATTGATTTTAGAGTCATCATGGAGATTTCTAATGCCCAAACTGCTTTTCGGACAAATATTTGAGGTGAGGCTTTACGTTGTTTTAATAAAGCTTAATCCTTATAGAAAATACATCCTTTAGTCTCAAATTTAAGAGTTCTTAAACAAATAAAAATTATCGATTTAAATGGTAGACTTAGACACAGTTGGGACAAACTAGGCTCTTGATTCTGGCTGCCTTTTTTGACTCAGGTAGGGGAATTTTAATAAAAATGTAAATTAAAAAAAAAAAAAAGACACTAATGGGATATGAGTTATTCCATTGTTTATCAACCAATGATGGTCGGAGCTGTAAATTTAATCAGCGGGACTTGGGTGAGGAATGAGTCTGCTTAGTGATCTTTTAATCATTGTGTTGTGCCTATTCTTTTTAGGTGCGGTTTGTATAAGGTTGCAACTTTATTTGTAGAAATAAAGTTGTGATGCCCTACATGGTCAATTTTGTTTGGACGGTACAAATTTAACACATCTTTTAATGCAATACATGGTGTGGCTAATAGTGTGCAATCTACATAATCCAAATAAAATAAATAGTATAAATTAATGCAACCTTATTTTTACACTGTCTAATAGTGTCCAATCCACATAGTCCAAATAAAATGAATATTATAAATTAATGGAACCTTATTTTTACAAATAATGTTGCACCCCTTATATAAACGTTTTTCATTATTTTCATGGAAATCTTTACATGGTACATACATCTCAAAGAAACTTCCTTGTCCAAAACAAGACATTGCACATTATGATGATGCCATGAGTCAAATTGTAGGTATGGTATGTGGCATTTAATCTCTCCATTTTGGAACAGACAGCTAAGATGCTATTTACCTACTACAAAATATGCAACATGATATATCATAGTACATGGTCTTGGCAAAAAATTGCCAGAGATGGGAATTTTGGTTGGAAAGCTTTAAATTGGAATGGAAGAAAGAATCTCTCTCTTCTCTCTCTCTCTAACATATGAGTGGGAATCAAATAGTTAGTTCATATGCATATGTTGGCTCTAAATAGTAGTTGTATACAAGAAGGCATTTACCTGTCAAGAATGAAGGTTGCAAGCACACCAAGATGTTAAGATATGTAATTAGATGCTATAGTGAGTTTTTTTTAAAGAAAAAAGTTTATATAATGTATACTGTGAAGAGAAAGGTGCATCTAAAAACCCACTAGAAAAGGTTGTTCCATTGCTGGAAAACCTTCAAATTGATCATCTCTACTTCGAGATTTATAAACATGAAACAAGGGGATTTCTACTCCTAAAAATAATTTATTTTCTGACACATTATTTGGACCATCTATTTTCAAGATTTTCAAGTGTTTACAGATCAGCTTGATCATCACCATTTCTTAAAATATAAATTTCATTATTGAGGGAAATAATATATTTTCATATCATCACAAGGCAATAATATGGCACCGAAACTGTATTTCCAACATAGTTTTGAGGTCCACCTTACTTCAATAGTATAAGGTTGACACCTTATACAAACCTCACCCTTTTTTAAAAAGCATTTTATGGAGCTTCCTTACACCCCCCTTACTTGTCCATATCTTAGCTCACGAATGAGGGTGATATTGACTTTATTGTACTAAAGGTAAATAATCACTTATTGTTTTATACTCTTCTATTGAAAGGGAAGGGATAATATTCACTGAGGTGTCACTTTTTTATCACAAATACCTGAAGCTCCTGAATGTAAAACATGTCATTTTGCTACACAAAATCTGAAGAAATTTTCTTAAGCACATCCACAACTTCCCAATTTGACAACCAAATAACTGTGACTTTTTATTTGCAAAAGGCAACCGTTGTGCAGTTCTCATGATTGGGAAAATAAAATTCATGAAAAGGTAAACATTTTCTGAAATAAGCATATGATGTTCTCGATGATAACATGATGGGGTTTGTATTAAGCTGAAAATCCAAAACCTTCAACATCTTTGGCCGAAGTGAAGCAAATGTAATAATACTCATTTGTACCACAGGTCCTATCGAAAGAGCATGTGGTTGCCACAAAGGGGAACAAAAGGGGGTGGTATGATTAAGGGTATTTTAGTCATATGAAAATATAGGGCACCAGCCTCTCCTACAAAGAAGAACAAATGGGTGATTTCCAAATGACAACAGTACTTTGAATAAGGAAATTGACTATTCTCTAGGGCTGGCAGCCGGACAATTTTTTTCTTCATTTTTTTCGCATTTTTTGCTAGGTGCATTAGGACCAGCCCGGCTCAGCTAGGGACATGCCTTCTTGGCCCAGGCTAACAAAAGCGGGCTTGGGCAAGCCCCATAAGGATCAGGAATGGGCCAAGCCCAAGCCCGTCTAATTGCCCGCCCTAATATCCTAGTAGGTAAGGACTAAGGAGTTAAGGACCAAAGGGTGAGATTAGTGAGACTAGAGGGAGTGGGGCATATTCGTCATTCAGGAGCTGCAGGGCATTTTCGATAATATGGAAGATGTGAGGGGCCAAGAAGGAAATTTGAGGGGCCATATTTTATGGAGCATGTTAGTATAAAGAAGCGGGGGAGGTGGTCTCTTTGTTTTGAGGTAGGAAAAAAGCATGGATTTTCTTCCGGGATCCACCGACCATCTTTGCTACGTTCGCTGCAACTTCTGCGACACCCTTCTCGCTGTAAATTCCTTAACCCTCTAGAGAGAGAAAGAGGTAGAGATAGAGATTATTTTGTTTGAAAATGATAGGGATACTGGTCATATGATTTGGAAAAGAGAACCTCTTCATTTAGAAATCAGAGAGAGAGAGAGAGAGAGAGATACTGGTCATATGATTTGGCAAAAGAACCTATTGATTTGGATATGAGAGAGATATGTTAGGGAACTGGTCATATGATTTGGCAAAAGAACCTATTGATTTGGATATGAGAGAGAGAGAGAGAGACTGTTGAACTGGTAATCACACATTTACAATAGAGAGAGCTTATTATTTTGTAAGAGAGAGCGAGAGAGAGAGAGGGAGATGATTCTATTATTTCACCTATGAAACATTATTTCATCTATCATCTGGCTTCCTGGTTTTATCCAACACTAATCTTATTTCTTCTTGCAGGTTGGTGTTCCATGCAGAAGGTTAATGGACACAGTGACAGTGAAGTGTGGGCATTGCAGCCATCTCTCATTCCTCAGCGCCAGACCCCTTCTGCAAAATCAGTCACTTGAACTCTTAAGCACTCAGGTGAAACTATCTTAGTTTAAAACCAAATTCATTATTGCAAAAATATTCCTATTAGTTAGTAGCAAAATATTAATATTATACACTAGAAGTAACACTCCCTTTAACTGCGTGGTTTGTGTTTATTTCCTTGTTGATAGAATCATAATTGTCTTCAATTCCTGGTGCAATTTTCCTTTTGGTATATGTTTTGGTTCCATCTTTCAAACTTCTTGGCCACATTTTTCTTTTGCTATATTATAACCCCAATAGCATTTTTTGCTAGAGTTCTTCCCTTTTCCTTGTGTTGAACTTGAAAGAACATGGACAATAGAAAACCCTGTTCTTATTATGCTCATTTATTTACTCTTCTTTATTTTTAATGTATTTATGACCAAAACTAGCAGACCCAAATAGTTAGGATAAAGTTCTGATGATTAATAATCAAAACTACATGACCATTATGATGTTTTATTGTGACAGATGATATCGACCATGAAGGTCATTACATTGTTGGTGACCACGATTAAGAAGTCAATCGCTAGAATAAATTCAGATTAATATTAATGTCAATATAAAACTAATGACATTCATATTATTAGAGTAATCCGTTTTTATTGGTATTCACATTCAACTAAAAGGTGTAATTGCGGAATTTAATGTAGCATCTGTCTCTAAATTACTGTTGTCATGGTTATAGTTCATCGATACATTATCACTTATACCGAAACTTTCTATGCCAATAATGAATGTCCATGTTTATAATGAATGCAATTATGTGTTAGTTCTACTCATAGTTGTAACTGATTATTGGGTTTTTTTTTTATTATTGTTATTCCTTCTTTCTCTTCTTTTTCGTCAATGAAAAAATCCAGAACTTTTGCGGGGATAACAAAAAGAGCCAACAGTCTTCTTCCTCTTCTCCATTGACACCCAACCAGCAGGTTGTCCCAAAAGTACCCAATGTTGTAAAGCGTGAGTGCATTTACATTATCCTCTCTCTCTCTCTCTCTCTCTCTCTCTCTCTCTCTCTCTCATAAATTGCATTAATTTACCATTTGGCTTTGCTCTCTATGGCAGCTCCTGAGAAGAAACACAGGCTCCCTTCAGCTTACAATCGGTTCATGAAGTACAAATATTTGAAGATACTGCCGAAAACTTCTATTTATTAATTAATGTTACAGTTCTAATGATTTTATTGATTATTGAATGTGAATTTATGTAGGGAGGAGATAAAGAGAATCAAAGCTGGAAACCCGGAAATACCACATAGAGAAGCGTTCAGCATGGCTGCAAAGAATGTAAGCTAAATAGTTGTAATGATGATTATGATAATAAAACGACTTATTTATGCACGGATCTTAAAATTCTTTCTAAAATACGAAACGCTCCTAAGTGGAAATTACAAAGAAATTCGTTCAACCCGTTTTTTTTTTTTTAAATTCAAAATTGCCTCTCAATCCAAAGTTTTTTAAAACCGAAATTTAATTGTTTTTTGTAGGACACTACCCTTAAGCTAGGGGCACCGACTAATAAAAAAAACTAAATAAAAAAAAATAAAATTTCGATTGATGACGGAGAGGTAATTTTGAAACAATAAAAAACAATAGGTTGATCAAACTTCTTTTTAATTTCTGTCTATAAATGAAGTATTTTTTATTTTAAATAACACATTTGGATCCATACGATAAATCACTCTAATAAAATCACAATAATAACAAGGACAAGGTGAACAGGAAGGCCAGGAACGGCGGACACATAATGCTGAACTTTTTTAGAACATATCCATTGGTTCTTTTTTATACAATGCAACTACAAGGGACATTATGCAAACATTGGGGCCCATTGAACTCCTACTTCTTTCATAAAAATGGAATTTTGTAACACGTAATACTGGCCGTTCATTTTGGATCCTTCAATATGGGCCATATTTTTTATCCTTTAATGTGCGCCATTGGGACCACTACTTACCAAGAGTTATGATCATTTTTCTTCTTCTTCTTCCTCTCCTTCTACTACTAAGTAGTAGTAATAGTAGTAGTAAAATTTTAAATCATGGATAGTAATAATAAAATCATGGATCGGACGGTAATAATAGTAGTAATATTTTAAATCGTGGATTGGTAGTATTTTAAATCATGGATAATATAGTAGTATTAGTAATAGTAGTGGTAGTATTTTAAATCATGGATAGTAATAGTAAAATCATGGATCGAATAGTAGTAATATTTTAAATCATGGATCGGGTAGTAATAGGAGCAGTATTTTAAATCATGGATCGGGTGTATGGATCACCCACCAATTGGAACAAGTAGTAAAATTGTGAAGGATGAAGTTTCTACAAGGCCTAGGCTTTATGAAAACAAAATAAAGCCTCACCTCAAATTCTCATCCGCAAAGTACTTTCAGCATCAGAAATCGCCCTCTCTATTTATTAGGCTTATCTATATATATATATATATATATATATATATATATATATATATATATATATATTTTTTTTTCTTTGCTATGATGTTTCAAACAACGTACCAAATATTATTTTTTAAGAAGTTTAGGATAGTCCGATAGGCCAAAGGGTCATCTTGGGGTCAGTCCGATGTTTGAAACATCGGGCAACCGTAAAAGTTTGGTTAATGCAAATATTTTAGATAGGTCTGATGTTCAAAACACTAGACGCCTTAGACCTAGAAAAAAAGGAAGTTCAAAATGCAATGCGATGTAAGAAATATTGAACTGCATTTGTACCTCATTTTTTAGGGTTTAAGGCATTCTGCTTTGAACATCAGACTAGTCTTAAAAAGATTAATAATAACACAACTTTTAGGTTGGTCTGATGTTTGAAACATTAGAGAGATTACACGATGGGTCCCGAGCCTATGAGATAGTCCGAACTTCAAAAATAAAATGAAAAATAAAGTTAATATTTGGTCTGTTGTTTGAAATATCGATCAAAGGGCAAAGTTCAAAAAATAAAAATAAATAAAATAAATGCCAGGCAAGACCTCTGCATAGATGACACATTTATGGATTAGTCCATTATATCAGAAAAAAAAAAATTGTACCGACGTAGTTTTTCTTAATAAGATGATAATGAAAACAACAATAATAGTTGTAATAGTAGTATTGTAATGATAACAGTAACTATTGTTGGTGCTGATAGTAATGATACATTTTGCCATTGGATGAGAAGGATTTTGTTTAGGGGTTGGTTGGTGCAGCTATGAATGCTCTAGTTTCACTTTTAAATGGGTGTTTAATGACAGTGGGCCAGGTTCGATCCTCAACTGCTGCATGGCTCAACAACTTCTACACAAATTGAAAAGCAAGTGAAACCAAACCAAGAGATTCATGTATGTTTCGTAACCTGATTTTCATTTTTCTTTCAGTGAAATGTGAAGCGCACACTTTATTCAGGGCATAGTTTATTTATTTTTTTATACAAGAAGGTCCTAATTACTAACAACCATTTAATATGAAATTTGATAGCTTGGGCGTGTCATAAAGTTTAAGAAAGTTTTTTTTGAAATTTACGCTTAGTCAATAGAATATGTCCAACCATCTAATTTCACATCCAATGGTCAACTTTAATTGTAACCACTTTGTACCAAAGATAAATAGTCTCATAATATATATTTTCTATATATATATATATATATATATATATATATATATATATATATATGGATATAGTGTAGTTTGTATAAGGTTGAGACGCTAACCAATCAAATTATGAGACAAGTTCAAATAGTGCTGAAACATGTTGTTTCACTATTAGCTTTCATATCTAATTATAAATTTTAAAGATTAAAAAATAGTGTAGATCAGACAAATCAATGAACACTTTAAAAGCTTGAAAATTGCTGGTCTCAATAATATATGATAAGATGCATTGTTTCCAAGACTTGAAATTTATTTTTGCCCATGTCCATACAGGTCAAGATGATCAAATTGAGGGTTTCTCAGCATCGAAACAACCCTGTCTAGTGAATTTTTAAGCTGCACCTTAATTTGATTGATTAATATAAAAACGTTTCCATATATATATATATATATATATATATATATATATATATACCCGAAAAAGCAATTGAAAAAGGTTGTTTTAATTTTGAAAAAATAATTGATCATCGCGATATTGTGAACTATGAATATGAAAAATAAAAGATTTTGAATTTCAAAAATAGTGCATCTTGCAACCGATTATGTAGACCATCCATTTTCAATATTTTCATATGTTTATAGATCTACTTGATTTTAACCATTCTTGGAGTTTAAATTTTTATAATTATAGATTTTGAGATAATCCTAAGAATTTTTTCATCAAAATTACATGTTATGATAACATTTAGAGCTGCGTCTTAAATGGATTATTTAAGGTTGCCACCTTTATATATATATATATATATATATATATATATATATATATATATATATATATATATATATATATATATATATATATATATATATATATATATATATATATATATATATATATATATATATAGGGGAATGATTTCATGCAACGGTTGCATAGTAGTATAATGCAACCATCTTCAAAACCCATGTTAAAAAAAAATTTTGACTCAAATTTTTAGATGTATACTCTTTTCATTCCGAAGAACAATCACAAAAAATAAAATTTTGAAAAAATGCTCTAGAAAGTTTTCATTCTAGCCCAATTAATATAAGCCGTCCATTTTATTGGGATGGTTAGATATAGGCCTCAGAAGGATTTTTTTATTCCAAAAATTTTTATATAACGTTATCATCATTAGTTTAATAATGCTAAAAAAGAAAAAGGTGATTTTGAGTTTGTTAAGGCCTAATGGATGGTCGAGATTCATTGTTGGATGGGTACTAATTTTGACCATATCTACAGTACAAATTGAAATTTATTTTTTCGTAGGTTTGATTATAAGGATGAAGAGGATCTGTGTGCAAAACTTGGGGTCATACAAACACCAAAAATATGGTTTTCTAGAGGTGTGGTTGCACTATACTACTATACAACCATTACATTAGATCATTTCTCATATATATATATATATATATATATATATATAGTGACCCACTGCCCACTGTTCACAAAGTTGGTCAGGTAGTTTCTACTAGGCTCAGGCCCTTGCTGAGCCTGAGTTGGTGTCCAACTCGGGGATATTTAAAAAAAATCTATTTGAGATAGGTTTTTTTGTGTTTTATATCATTTTGGCAAAAATTGGAAAGTGATTTCATCATAAATACTTTTTTTTACATTTTTCGATTTTTTTGAGATTATTTCAAATATACCCCTAGTCACATGTTGATTTTTTAAAATCTATGTTTTAAGTACTTTCAAATATACCCCTAGTCACATGTTGATTTTTTAAAATCTATGTTTTAAGTACTTTCTTAACCTCATTTTGATGTGGTTTGCTTAATCTTACTTTAAACGTATCTTTCCTTTTTTTTTATGATTTTTTTATATATTTTGTGTAATTTTGAACAGTTCTTTTGTTGCTATACTACTCGACACTACTCGGGCAAAGTTACTCGGACTCGGCCCGAGTTCTCAGATCGGGCATGGGCCGAGTGCTCTACCAGAGTTGTGGTTTCCAACACTGGTCAAACCTCATGAGCCGATCAAAAAAATTTAGGACAAAAATCCTTACAATGACTTGAAAATCTATTTCGACCATTGACTAGGAAATTTGAACAAAAAAACGCTGCATATTTGGCTAATCTATGAACACTTGAAAATAGAAAGTCTAAAAAATATATTTTTAGACATACTGTTTTTAGGGCTTGAAAATCATTTTGTTTTAAGAAAAAAAAAAAATCCCTTTAGCTTTTGTAATAGGCCATGTGGGAATCCTTTGGAAATATTATTCTTTAGGAATGAGACGTTTTTATGGGGCTTTGGGGATGAATGGAAATTAGGGTTTGAATGGTGCAGGAGATGGTGACCGCTGGGGGAAGGGTCAAACAAGAGGACATGAGGCAATTGCAAGCTGCTGCTAGGTCGCAAATTACGTAGCCTGCTTTCGAGTTAAATAATTACGCATTTGTTCGTAAGGATTTATTGTGTTGATGAGTTATAGTTTTTAATGACGAGTTCTTGATGTTTTTAAAGTCTTTTATTGAAGAGTTCTTAAGGTAAGGGTATCCCATCTTATTTTTATTCAAGGGTTCTCCGTGTAAGGGTATCTCATCTTATAGTTTTCATAGTTTATGCCTTCCTCTCTCTCTTGTTTTTGTTTTTGTTTTTGTTTTTTTTTTTTTTTGGTTTAACACAAGCCCCTCTCTCTTTCCTTAAAAAAAAAAAAAAATGGTGTCGGGCGCTGCTGAACTGGCCAAGGCCCAGCCTCGGGCTTTAGTGCCCCGGCTCTGGCCCAACCCTTGAGCCACATTTTGTAGTCATGGCCATAATTTTTTTTTAGGGCTGGGCTTCCCCGCCCAATGCCACCCTTAGGTTCTATTCTCTATTAATGGTCTTTGTTGTTGACGCTGAAAATAGTCTTTTTGGGTATTATAGAACAAATTACGAACTTTCTTGTTCGAGGTCTATTTTCGAAATTCCTAATTGATCTTAGAGGTCCCTTCATATCATCTCACATAATTAGAAGTGACTTGGTGATTAAGAGGTTTTGGATGTCTAGTAAAGCATTTTGCTAGATTGGATAATTGTCATTTTCTTTTTCTTTTTTTTTTTTTAAGCAAAAAATTATGTTGCTGGTGTGTAGGTTTAGAAGGGCTTTATTCAATTTCAGTCTTGACATGTCTCCTAATTTAGAGATTGCATGGCTCGCCTGAAGTGATTTCCTAAACGCTCATCCACATAGATAAAAGAAGTTTAAAATTTTTAAATATGGTTCTAAACACAGTGAATAAAGGGAAAACATTATTGTAACCCCAAAAAGACTCAGTTATTCCACGATGAACCCCATCATTTTATCTGCATTAAGAAGTTTGCAAATAATTCATTTCACCCCATCTAGTTTTCCTTGTAGTTCTTTTTTTGTTTTAATCCTCACACAAATTTATTATTTCTCAAAACCCATAATCGTAGCCCTTTGCGTTCCTCTTGTCTCTCTTCACACTATGTAGCATGGAGTCCGTTGGTTGTGATTCATGTGTTTTTTGTGATTAACCAAAATACAAAATTGAGTTTGAGGATTTTGATGAATAAGAAATAAAGAGATAGTAGGGAGAAACGATATTATAGGGCTAATACTGATACTTTTACTCGAATAAATTTGACTTTATATCTAAGTCGTCTATAGTGTTAGGATTTAAGCCCTCTTAGATATGGAAACAAGAATCCCAAAAGTTGGATCCCACTAAGATATTGTACTTATCCGGCTAGAAACAAAATAAGAAAGAGCATGAGCCATAATATGAAAAATAAAGCATGAAGCACTCACGCTACAAAAACACAACGATTTACATGGTTCATCTCAAGAGGGGCTACATCCATGATAACGACAAACTGAAATTCCCTAAACCAATGAAAATTACCTCTTTAATTCTAAACAAAACTTAGTCGAGCAAACCCTTTTAAACTCGCTCTCCCAATCAATGCGACCCACCGATCTCTTATCTCTATTCCACAGCTAAACCACTATCCTAAAAGAGACTCATCTATATTCCACAGCGAAACTGCTATCCAAGAAGAGACTCTAGAGAACAACCAAGACTCTCTCTTAATAAACGAGAAGACCACCCAAAATCTTCATGAGAATCATTTCTCAACAAGAAACCAGCCTCTCAATCTACAGGTAGTATTTCTCTCCATAGGAAGCTCTCTTCTCTCTAAAGGGAGGTGTTGCCTATGATGTAGAGGAGGACTTGCCTCTCTATTTAGAGGAAGCCACCTTTCACATATGGTGATCCAAATAGGGCATACATATTCTTACTTTTTTCATCCCATATATATAAAGTTAGAAATCCACATCAAATATGAAACTTCCTATTGATGTCATATATATCTAAAAACCAAGAGATATATCCAAAAGTCCTAATCTTTTCAGATTTCTATTTCCTTTAAGAAACTTATCAATATCAATATCAATCCCCCATAATATGGGATTTTCTTATGTGAGTGAGTTTAGATATCACCGTATCCAACAATGTCTACCTTGATATCAAAAATCACATGCTCACCATACCAACATCAAATGGATAGATTTATGAATTCTTCATCTTTTTCCAAATAAATTCATTCATCATTCTTGTTGAAAAATAGTGCTTTCTATCGTATTTCTTCACCTCAAATGAAAGACTCGCATACTTTGTCATGTCCATTTCTTCAATGGAATACACAAACACAGCCTTATACTGAACCATGCACTCTGATATCACTTGTTAATATTTAAGAACTCTCTTAGATGCAGAAACATGAATATCAAAAATTGAATCGTACCATGATCATGTACTCATCTAGCTAGAAATAAAATAAGAGAGGGCACGCGCCATAATACGAGAAATAAAGCATGAAAGACACATGTCACAAGAACACAAAGATTTATATGGTTCACCCCAAGAGGGGCTACATCGATGGGCATGACAAACGGAAATGCACTGTACCAATGAAAATTACATCATAGATTTTAGGACATAGAGTTACCTCTTTAACTCTCGACAAAACCCAGTCTAGCAAACAAACCCTTTTATACCCGCTCGCACAATCGCCTCGACCCACGACCTCTCATCTCTGTTCCACAGCTAAACTACTGTCTAAGAAGAGACCAATCTCTATTCCATAGCTAAACTGTTGTCCAGGAAGAGACTTTTGAGAGCATCTAAGAGTTTCTCTTGCTAAAAGGAGAAACCACCCAAGATCTTCATGGGAATCGCTTCTCTACAAGAAACCGGCATTTCAATTTACAGCATGCACATCGTGGTATTTCTATCCATTAGAAGCTCTCTTTTCTTTAAGGGGAGGCCTTGCCTCTGATGCAGAGGAGGCTTTGCCTCTCTCTTTAGAGGAAGTCACATTTCCCTTATGTTGACCCAAATAGGGCACACATATTATTTCATCTTTCATCCCATATATCCCAAAACCAAGAGATTTACTCAAGAGTCCTAATCTTTTTGGATTTCTATTTCCTTTAAGAAATTTATCAATCTCAATCTTAACCCCACATAATATGGGATTTCCTTATGCGGGATCTAACAGATAGGTGATGTAAAACTTTCAAATAAGTCTTTTACAAAATTTCAAAACATTCATTTGAAGAAATAACATTCATAATCTTAAAATATTATAAAATATTTGAAAACATACAAAATTATAAGTAAATATAAATTGATACAAGGTTGGCAATGGGCCATACGCCACATCTTACCTTGCCGACTCAGCCCAAAATAGCCTAGGTTTTTGTTGCTCATTTTGGCCTGAGAACAAAGAGTAGTCCTAGAAGCTAGGCCTTGGGCGGGCCAAGCTTCGGCCGAGGGTCTTGCCCATCCCTTCTTGGCCCTGCCTAGCTTTTCTCTCTTTTTTTTATGAATTCAAAGGAAAATAATGGGAAATTTATTAAAGTATACCAACTTTTCAACAACTTAACAATTTATCCTTTTTCAACTAACTCTCATGTAGATTTTGATGAGTTTTTTAAAATTAAACCAAAAAATATAGATAAAATATTAAATAATTGAACTCCCAAAAAAATGAGTAAGACCTGTTAAGTAGCCCAAGAGTAAAGTCTGGTTTGGGCTAGGACCCTTTTATACCAATCCATGGCCGGCCTAATTAGTCTACGAGGGTAGGATCAAGCTAGCGCTTCTTTGCCCTGGTACAAGTCTATCTGGGCCTAGGCAAGTCCCATGGAACCTGGTTTGGATTCAAGCCGGCCCAACCACTCTGCTTTTTTATGTTTTATTTATTTTTAATGTTGCAGCTACCCTTGATTTTGTAATTAGAGCTCGATAAAACGCAGCACCATTGGCTTGTTCGTGTACTACTATGGGGCCATGTGTATTTTGTGGTGAATGCGTCCACGCTAGAGGGCCATGCATGAGCATGTTTGGGTGAGACCTAGGACCTAGAATCACGTGTATACATGCTTTGAAAAACCCTCCCACAAATGTATAATAGTATATTTAAGCTTGCATCGTTAGTTGATCAGCATCGGAAGGCCCAACATGTTTATATGACTGCGGATTCTTTAGCCAAAGCAACGGTTTCTATAAATGAAGCAATTATATTGAGTGTTCGCCCTCTTGATTTTGTATGCCTTACATTTCATCTGATGTTGCTAATGTTTCCTTGCCAAAGATTGTATTAGATTGTTTATGTAATACCTCTTTTTATTCTTTAATAAAATGGGTAGGGCCTGATATCCTCACCTATTCACCCAAGAAAACAAGTGTATAATAAATGTGGCCAAAAGAAGTTCTACTCCCGTGAGAGTGGAATGTCTATTAGTCAGTCGGTTAGAAGCCCACCTAGAATTAATTTTAGAAGCTCTAATTTTGGGGATGTGACCCCTTCATCCCATTAGATTAACCTCAATAAAAAGACCTATACTTTCTGTGCACCTGAAAAAACAATGTCTCGAAGATTGAATAGAGATCTAAGCGTTAAAACCTCAAGTTTCATGTTTTTTTTTTTTGCGATTAATCATGTAGTAAGTCGTAGTTTGCAAAATTTCAGATTGAAAAAATCATCCCAAGTAGGTCTTCTATCTGAGGGAGTATAAGTAAACTATGCTCCTGAGGAAGCATAGTGTTTGTCTCATAAATGTGATCATGGTATTGGTTCTGTACAATCACTCAGTGGGGTAAAACATATATTTTGGATATATACGTTTTTAGGGAAAAAGATTTAAAACCTTCCTCTAATATTATAATCGTAAATAATAAACATCCACGAAACCCCTCACGTTAAATAAAAAAATTTAATCATCTCTTTACCTTTTTTATTATCCAAATTAAAGAATCTATCTTTCTTTTCTTCTAAATTATCATGTTAGATCTCTTCCTCCTCTCTCTAACAACTTTCCCTAAATACTTATCTCTCTCTCATCTTGTGAACCTCCAAAGTAAGTTAAAAGAGGTGTCATAAATTCCATGTTTATGATGAGCTTATTAGAAAAAAGAATATACATTCTATAATTTAGGCAATGAAAAAGTAAGGAGGGGGTTAACTGAAAGAAAGACCTATGTGATCTTTTACATCGGAATACATTTTTTCCTTTTTTTTTTTTCATCCTTTTCTTTTGGCAAAAGATCACTTACAGGTAGTCATTAATATAATAAGATAAATTTTGAAATAAAATCAACATAACAATAAAACCAAGACCTTAACAACTTGATGCCATTGAAACAACTATGCATTATGTTTGAGAATAAAAGATAAGATTTCAAGAAATAAAAAGGATAAGTGTTCGAGATTACCTCAACCAAGCTTATAACACCCCAAACCGAGTCACCACCATCCGATGGTGGGGGATCAATCGTCTAGCTTCAATCTCAAACCGGAAAAGCAAATTTCAGCCAAGCCACACCAATGGAATATGAACCCTTTTGATCACAAACTCAAACCCCAGGTGAATTCTCTTAGTAACCTAGTTTGAGAGAGATGGATTCTCTCTTTGCTAAACCCTAAAACCCTTAGTCATAAATCCATATTTGAGAGATAGGAGAGAAGAACTCCATAACCTAAACCTTTAGGTTCTTTCACAATGAGAGAGCCATTATGTAAGATGCATGAACCATTATCCCCCTTTCCTAAACCATTTTCCCATCAATATATTTAAATAAAATAAATATCATGCATTCCATAAAATTCGATGATCCATGTCACATATTCCATAAGGATATGTCAAATAATATTAAGTAGATAAATACTACCAAATATAAATAAAATAAGATCTATATCAATTCAAATTGACCATATCTCTTTAAAACAAACTTGCTACAAAATAGATAAAGGCATGGTCAATAAATCCCTTCCAAGATTTGACCACATGCCACAAATAAAACTAACCTTGTCTTAAAAGCAAACAAGAGAATCCAAAGAGGGTAGGGCGTGCCACCCTTTTGTGGCACATGTGGACCCCCACCCACATGCCACATGGTGGGTCCTTTTGCACTATAGGCCCCCATGGAATGTTATAAAAAAATATTACTTTTAAAATTGAATAAAATAATTTAAAATACATATTTGAATTTTTATAACTTTGTAAGAACAATAACTGTATTTTTATGAGTCCAAAAATCACAAATAAAATATTGAGAGATTCATAAAATTCAAATAATAAAACTAAAATCATTTCAATAATAAAATGAATACAATTAAATTAATATGATGGAAAAAAGATCTATATGGTTTTAGGAATCCAATCTGTAATAACGGGGTACTCCACCTTCAACTGTGGACTACAGATCATACTAATTTTATCGAACCGGCCCAATGTTTCCCATGACCCACAGTCTAAGCAGGGCCTCACTAGTGGGTCACCAAAGTCAGGTCGATGAATCAAGGAGTCGCAATCCCAGTCTGTGGATTACAGGTCTTCCGCTAGAGATGAGTCAAGGTCACCACGACCTGATGTAACCACAGCTCTATGGCACATAGGGTATCTCTCGCACATGCATATGCTTCACCCAAAGGTGGATATCTTGTATCCCTAAATGATCTATCAATATATATGCCGTTTGACGGAACATGGATGAGGTTTTGACCCCGTCTCAGTAGGTATCACACACAAGGGTCACACAGTCCCTCGGCTTACTCATCCGGGCATGTTTTTCGACCTCATCGAGGGCTGACACATAAACCCTCATCGGTTTGTTCTTTATGCCCAGGTAACATAGGTTTGTTCTAACCGACTGGTCTAGATCGTTAAGCACAGATTGGTATCAGCAAACCATCGTTTACTTAATATGGTCCACGAGGGACCACACTCCCATTGAGTTCGTGTTCCACTATATCATTTCATTTTACAAGCACCGCATTTAAAGGCCACATAAACCCAACCTAAACACTTTTTTAAAAAAAAAAATGGGATTTCATGGGATATTTACAAGATTAGGGGGTTGTTTGAGATTATAATTTCTAAAGGGGTTTATGTCTGTTTGCCTTTTTGTTGTTATTTGGGCTTTTAGGATGAGATGATTATTTTCAAATAAAAAACGAAATAAATTCTGAGTTTATCAACAACGCATCTTGCCCACCAAAAATTGGACGTTACTTGTTCATTCTCTCGACGTTATTTTTATAAGCATAAAGAATATGCGATTTTTTCAGGCAGATCACTTTGCTCAAGAGGTTACCTCCCTGAAATTTGCAACAATAAAATATTGCTTGAGATTTATCCGAGAGAGAAAATTGACAATATGCACCCGTAGAAGCAGCATAATCTTTAATTTATTTTGGAGTATCGGCTTCCCCAATTGTAGTTGTGCTGCACCAATTTTATCTTTATCTACTTGCATAAAGCCACTAGACTTAATAAATTTTTTTATGGAAAATAATAGAACGCGATCATTTACTTTTGATACAAGGTGGTCATATTTATCTTGACTATTGCATGTGAAATTAGGTGGCTGCAATTAATCCATTAACCAAGTTCATACTTTAAAAGAATTATTTTCGTTGTGATGCGTCTAAGCTATCAAATTTCATATTAGATGGTTGCAAGTAATTATGACTACCTTGTATCAAAGTAAATAGTCACATTGTATACAAATTTTTTTTTTTTTTTTTATATCCCTGCTATAACCCG
Organism: Amborella trichopoda; assembly: GCF_054954075.1. NCBI lineage: Eukaryota > Viridiplantae > Streptophyta > Magnoliopsida > Amborellales > Amborellaceae > Amborella > Amborella trichopoda. The sequence continues at coordinate 8,573,840 of NC_142345.1, forward strand.
AGAGAGTGATGATTTGAATCTCCACCTTGCCTGAATTTCTAATAGAAAAATTAATCACCTCTAAAACCTAATGAAACATAGATGGTGAATGCTGAATTGAAAGCTCTGTATGCTCATTGCCTAGAAATAAAGTGTCCACATTCCCAAATGCGGTTATTAGTCATTTTCCTTGCAAATTAGTTCTTGTGTGTGTCTATGAAGGCAAACATGCATGCGTGCATATTAAAAACTCGGACAAGCCAACTCGGACTCATCCGAGACTTATACTCGTCACTCTAGTGTGTCCGAAATATCCCTTAGTTGGGTGGTCAACTCAGGAAAAAAATTCAAAATAAATTATAAAAAAATCCTAAAAAAAAAAATTTATTGATCATATTTTTTTCTAATATTTTCTATCACTTTGGAAAAGAATGGAATATATTTTGGCCATGAATACTCATTTTTTACTTTTTCAATTCTGTTTGGATTATTCTAAAATACCGCTCACAATAAATTTATTTTTTCAAAATCTATTTTTCACTACTCTTTTAACCTCATTTAGATGTATTTTGTAGTATTTTATTTTTAAAATATTTTTGCTATTTTTTGAAAATTGTTTTATATTTTTTATTATTTTTTTACACTTTTTGTTTAGACTTCAACCCGAATAACTCAGACGCGGCGCGAGTTTTTCAACTCGGGTATTAGCCAAGTACCGTTCCCGAGTCGATGTGTTCAACGCTGATTTGAACATTCCAACATGCATAAATGTATGGGTCGTTCACTCACACTTGATATGCAACTAGGAAAGAAGATCCATCGTCTAATATCATCCCATCACTTTCTTGTTTTAACACCACCAAAATTTACTTAAAGGATTAGACCAATTTCTGGCATTAAGAAATACTGATATGACTCCTTGGCCACTTTATCTAGACCATAGTTAGCAAGTCGGGATTATCAATAAATCGGCTGACCATAAAATAAGAAAACATTTATTTTTATTTTAAAAAGTCGGATGAAAAAATTGGGTAAAAAATACAGATCGGAAAAAATACTTCATATAAAGATATAACAAATATATCGGATTAGGTTCAAAAAATCGGAATAAAAAAAGTGGATAAATTAATAATATTAGAAAATTTGAAATTCTTAAAAATAAAAATTATGTCAAAGCCATCAATGACTAATTCATCTATAAAAACTTTACTAGACTAATATAATTAAGTCAATTAATTTAGATGCCTCGTGATTCTTATGCAATCATCCAATATTAAATACATAATTAACTAGCATATACCAAAAAATTGTACCATATAAATCTACCCATTACATACTTTAAGAAACATCACACCTATTTATTGCATACCAAAAACAAACATACTATATAAATTTATTTATTAAATACTTTAACTATCATATGGTGACAAATATACTATATAAATTTATTCATTAAATACTTAACATCACACCAACTTAGCAGGTAAAAAAAAAAAACACACGATTTTTGCTTTCTCATTACAAGGATTTAACTATAGTATGGTGACTATGTTCACTCCATAACTATGGTTAAAGTTTTATGAATTTCTTTAATTGAAAAGAGGCTCGTAGAAATTTGGGTCTCATATCTCTGTGTTTAGGGTTTAGAGAGAGGAGGAAGAAGGAAGAGATAGAGAGAAGGTTACGGTTTAGAGAGAGAAGGAGGAAGAAGGAAGACAAAAAAATAGGGCTGGGCTCATAGCCAGGGTTTATCGAGAAAGAAGAAGGAAGAAGGAAGAGGTCATGCACTTCACAAACCCTAATAGAAGAGGCCCTAACTGATTTTTAGAAAAAGAAAAGGAAGATGGGATGCTGATTTGGGATAGTTTGAAGATGGCTTTTTTTTTTTATTTGGGATGTTTTTTTAGAGAAATCCCTAACTATACTGATTTGTCAAGAGGCCTTAACTGATTTTTGGAAAGATAAAAGGAAGAGGGTTTTCCATTTTCTTGGAGAAACAGCAAGCAGAGTTGAAGGATTAGGTTTGGGAAACTAATGCTATATGTACAATTGCTTGCTCCTCTAAGTTTACAATTTATACTATATTGTTTATCTTTGTTATCATATAATCAAAAGCAAAATATTGATTACATGGTCCTGTACACACTCTCTGCTTCTCATTGATCAGTAAAAGACTATGTTTTGAGCTTTAATTTATGCCATAAATAATATTTTTATAAAAACAATTATCATAAATAATAAAAGAAATCTGCATGTATATGATTTTCTTTACACAATGATTTACTTTACAAAATAATTTGCTATAAACGGTATTTCATTTACACAATGATTTTCCATAATAACACTGAAATCTGCATCTATTTGTTTCATTTCACAATTGACTCAAGATTTTAAAAGATATTTTGGAGCACAAAAATTGTAGATTTTATTTCTTCTAACCCCCTGAACTAATTTAAATATGTTGTTTTTAGGCCAAACAAATTTAAAAAGACATGTCTTTTCCAAAAGCCATTCTCTCAAATTTCTAGCGAGAGAGAAAAGGGCTTCATGGAGGTGAGAGGTTACTGGGAGGAGAGAGAGAGGTGTTTGGAGAAACACTGAAGGAGAGAGAGCGTGAGAGATGCAGGAAGATAGAGAAAAAGAGAAGTTTGGGGTATATAAGTGAAGAGAGAGAAATGATTGGGTTTAAAAAGTGCATATTTTTCTCACATTTGTTTAGGCTTAAGGTGGCAATGGGGTTAGAAGATACCTTTTGAAACCTTGGGTTTATCAACAAATGAAATCTAAAAATAAAAAATATGAAGATATTTTCCTAAAAATAAAAAGATGAGCACTCACATATTTTGAAATTTCAAGGCACGAAAAAAACAAGTGGAATTTGTCTCTCTCATACTTAAAAGTTTCAAAGCACAAAAAATCGTGGAATTAGTATTAGGCTCTCTCTCTCTCTCAAAATTGTTTCTTGCGATGGGGACCGCATTTCGATCGAAAGAGGTAAAAAGCATTCATATTTGAGATGGATGCAAATAGATGGTCCATCTAAAAACAATTGAAACTAACTGTCCGAAATGTTTTTTTAATAGAACTATTATTTTCAAATTACATTTCTCAAAAACTTAAGTCCAAAAATTAATAAAAAAATAAATTTTTAAAAGGTGACTCATTTCTACGTAGGCTCATAGAAATCGTATCTGTCTCTCAACAAGTGGAATTAGGCTCTCTATCTCCCTCTCTCTCCCTCATACTTCAATGTTTCCAAGCACGAAAAAACTAGTGGAATTGGATTCTCTCTCTCAAGTGTAACTAGGCCCTCTCTCTCTCTCTCTCATTCATGTGCCCACACAAACCCTTTTGCTTTTCATGTCAATTAGGCATGGGCAACATTGAGGCATTGACAAGTACCTTTTAAATTGAATAATCATCTGGAGAATCATATTTATTTATTTTTATTTATTTTTTAACAAAATCATCTGGAGAATCATTTGTAAACCAAATTCCTAAAAGAATTGCGATTACCTCCAAATATGCAATGGAATCTTATGATTTTTTCCGTTTCTCTACGGATTTCTTGAACCTGGTACTCAACTTTGCTTCCCCGAAAACTCAAAGACGGCCTGTATCAGTACCATGTTCAAGAAAGCCTGTGGAAAGCATGAACAAATCAAACCTTCCATCTTCTAAACTTTCTATAGAGAAAAATTCTAGAGAGAGAGAGCAGTTTCCTTAAATCTCACGAAGAGAGAGGAGGACGAGAGAGAGAGAATGAGTTTGTGACGGGGGTGCATGGAGGAAGGCCCTTTTTATAGACAAGTTAGGGTTTCTCACGCATGAACCGGCCTACGTTCCCCTTCATGCGGCACTTCTACAACTGCCCTCCCTTTTTAGGAAAAGTGTCTTTATGGAAGTCACGGGTGGCAAGGGATTGGATTGGGTGCAGGTCGACCCAGATTCGGACCCGGCCTTACTAGATTTCATTTGGATCCGGACCTGTCTTTGGATCCGGACCTGTCTTAGACCCAGGTCTAGGAATTTTAAAAATTAAAAATTATTTATATTATTTAGAATACATTATATATGTTTTATGCCATCTCAGGTCGGGTCCGTTGGGTGGGGTGGGGTGGGGTGGGGTGGGGTGGGGTCATTCCCAACCCTGACTTGATAGGGTCCATGCTGGACTACAAACCAGACTCTATCCAGGTTGGGTCTAAGTCATTTGGACTAGGACCCAACTCGCAGGCCAATCCAGGTTCAACTGTCAACCAGGTCGACCAAACCCGATTGCCACCCATTAGAATTGAAAGAATTATACTTTAAGGACCCACTTTCTATGCGGCCAAGCCCGCATACGTAGAATGCAGGATTATTAATAAATCTAATTTTGAGATGGATTTTTTGACTTAATTTTTTAAGACATGTAATCTCTAACATGGAGATCATGAATATGAAAAAATAAGTAAATTTTAAAAACTAAAAATAATAATTCTAGTAAGAACGTATTTGGACCACTAGTTTCTATTGTCGTTAGATGGAACACTTATTTACATCCATCTTTAAGATGGATGCTTTACACTTTTTGGATTGTATATGTTAGCCCGTATGAAACAATTTTCAATATTTTAATACGCAATCATAAAAAATATAATTTTAAAATTAAAAAAAATGAAAACTCTAGTGTATAAATTCTCACCGCAATATCATAAAATTCCCGTCCTAAGAATAGAGGGAAGGGAAAACCTCATTTTTTACTGCCTTAGTTTGTGAAACCATAGAACAAAACACCATACCAACCTTTCATGCACTTCAAAACTAGGTAAATTTACATTCAGATCAAAAAAAATATCGTCGTTATTATGGAATGGTCCATAGATTTTTCGAATTTAAATGGAGGTCCTTTTTATCGCCATTTCTTTTATTGCAGTATTTCCACTAGTCTAATCCTTATTTATTTTTTATTTTTTTTGTGGTAGATCACTGCCAAGAGTATCAGACAAACCCAGTTTTAGGGCGATGTGATATTAGAACATCGGGCTGCCCTATCTCTCACATAGTGGGTATGAATGGGGCGATTTGATATTGGAAATATCATTCAACAATATCGTTCACATAGTAGATATGAATAGGGCGGTCTAATGTCCTAAAGATTTGATTGTCATATATATATATATATATATATATATATATATATATATATATATATATATATATATATATATATATATATAAAATAGAAAAAGTTTATATAAGGATGCAACCTTATAACGTAGAACTACGGATGCACCTCAAAAATCCATCAGCAAAAGGAAGTTTTAATGTTGAAATTGATAGATCATTTCGACATCGAGATGTAGGACCATGAAAAATAAAAAAGATTTTAAGTCTCAAAAATAATGCATTTTACAACATATTATTTACACCGTCTATTTTCAAGGTTTTTATATGTTTATAGATCTACTTGATTTTAACCATTTTTTAAATTTAAAATTTTATAATTAAATATAAAAATAAATTTAAAAATAATCCTAAAAACATTTTACATCAAAATTATATACCATAATAAAATTTGAAAGTGCAGCTTACCTCTACCGCTTCTGATTCTTCCGTATGCCAACAGCACCCATATATAATCGAACAACCCAAAAACCTCAATTTGATATGAAGAATGACATGCGACAATCTCTCTCCATCCGATGTTTCTCACTTATGATTTTGGTAATTTTATATTTACATCTTTTAACTTCGATAGATGCTGAATTCATACCAAGCCAATCTTGCGATAAAAAAGTTTTCCTTCATCATTTTGCTCATGTATTTTTTCTTAAAAGAAACCAAGGTGGTTAACAATTTAAAAGATTAACATCTTAAAAGTAGTGTGTAGCCTCGACACTATAATGTTCCAAGTATCATGTGTCAGTACGTGATGACACATCGACCCGCCCAGACCGTACCAACACCTGACCGTAGGTCCTAATGACATCAACAACCCTGAGTATGGTATCAATGCCGTTTATAAAAAAGTGCATTCTACATCAATCACATTTATTAAAGCGGGCAAGTGGTAGCATGAGCATTTCACAATAAGAAATAGGATATATTTTCCATTGATAATCAGCAAATGTGAAGTGTTCTTCTTCACCAAGCTCGCCTTATTTGAAGTGGCCCTTTCTTTCTATATTAAAGAAAATGCCAGAGACTTTGAGTTGTTGGGCTAGATTTTGACATTGTGGTTGAGGCATCTTCTTCTTTATCTCTCAAATTTTACTTAAAACCAAAGAGTTGCTCTAAACCACCAGAACACAAAGATTTATATGGTTTACCACAAAAATAGTGCATCCATGAGCACGGCAAACTGAAATTCAATATAGCAAAATAAGTTTACTTCTGGCAACCATTACCAACAATACTAGATAGAGAAGCGAGAGCAACGAGAAACTTATTTTCTCTCTAACTAAAATGGAAACCACCTAACATCTCAATGGGAACCGCTTCTCTACAAGAAACAAGCCTTTCAATCTTCGGGAGTCTAAAAGAAGCACTATCATAATGTTTCTCTGCAAGAAACAAGCCTCCCAATCTTTGGGAGTCTAAAAGAAGCACCACCAAATTGTTTTTGTCCAAAACAAGCTTTCTTCTCTAACAGGAAATAGCATCTTATGCACAGGAGGCTCTAATGCACTCTCTCTCCAGAGGAACCATCATATGGTGACCCAAATGGGGCACACGAAAATTCTCTACACTTTCATCCCATATATATAATTAGGAATCTACACAAAATACGAAACTTCCTGTTGATATAACATGTATCTCAAGAGACCAAGAGATAAATCCAAGAATCCTAAACTTTTTGGATTTCTATATTTTTTAGGAAACTTATCAATATTAATCTCAATCCTTAAGAGAATATCTCAATCCCACATGATATGGGAATATCTCAATTCCACATAATTTGGGAATATCTCAATGTTGGTGATTTTGGATAGCACCAAATCCAACAGTTTCTTAATCTCTAATTAGGAGTCCACTTAGGGTTTTCTTAAACAATAGTTTAGGGTTTGAATTCTTGGTTTATAGAGAATTAATGCCAACTAGCCTTCTTGGAATAAAGCCCTGACGTTTCTAGCATTTCTAATGCTAATGAGGTTAAGGACAAGAATTCTAAGGTTTCTAGGTTTCTCTGATGGGTTTTTTATCTCTCCAAATCTCTAAGGTTTCTCTCATCTTTAATCCCGTCCTGGACTCCCACTTCAAAGAGGGTATTTATACGTTAGGAAATGAGTCCAAAATATGTAGCCAACATTCCAAAAGCTTTTGGACTGTTGATGAGTGGCACTGCCAGCAATGTGGTCCACGTTGTTGATCTTCTCTCTGCTCTATTTGAAGTTGAGAGTGCCCGCAGTTTGATTCTGTGGCAATCTAGTTCATTTTGCATTCTTTCTCGAGTATCTAATAAGGGATTTTTCCTATTAGGATTGAAGCCTGTCTATTATAGGACTTGGTTTTCTACTTGATCTTGGATAAACTTGTATAATTCTAGATAGATTTGGGATATATCTGGATGGATTAAGATAATTTAAGATAGATTAGGATTCTTCGTAAGGATTTCCTAGGAATTATGAAATATGGTTCATGGTGTAGTAGGGTATAACACAGTAATGTAGTGCCTCATTGTAATACACTAATGTTGGGCTATGACAGATTGGGCATGTTGTTGCCTACGACTTGGGATTGTATGGGACCTTCCCTCTTGATGGAATGGCTACCTTGTTTGTATTCTCTGTTCAAGGGAATAGTGGGATACTTAACGGAAAGGGAGGACACAGTGGAGCACGTTCAAACGTTGCTCCAGAGTGCCCTCTTGGGGAGCAACTGAGAGGATCTATGCGTTGCTTTTCTAGTTTTGAGGCCAAAATTCAGGGGATTGTCTATATACTTATTGATGGATTCAAAGTCAGCATGATGCATGGAATTAAAATGATAGATTTAGGATTTTTGCATTATTTTTTTGGTCTTGAGGTAAAACAAAGAGAGCTTGATTTTTTTTTTTTTTTTGGGGTAATTCAATGGGGAAAGACAGGCTCCTACCCGCATTTTCAATAGATTAGGGAGTTACATTTTAAAAGTGTTTTCTTTCAATAGATTATGGAGTTACATTTTAAAGGTGTTAAATTTGTGGTGTCAGCTGTTGGAATAGATACCATGATGTGGTAACTAGATATGGGGACGCTACCACCACGATCCCAACATCTTCAATACACAAATAAATGCAAAAAAAAAGTTAATATTTAAAGATGGAAACCAAGGGGTAGATGAACGTATCTTAGAAGTCACATAACTCGACATAATATTTTTTTGGTAAGTCTTGTGTCAAGGTGGTTTCATAATATCACTAAGCGTGATATTGGGGGCAGCTTAATGGATATATCACTAAATTCCTGGAACATCAAGTTATGGATTTTTGTATAGATCTACTTGATTTTAACTATTGTTTAAATTTAAAATTTTATAATTAGATATAAAAATAGATTTTGAGATAATCTTAAAAACATTTTACATCAAAATTATATACCATGATAAAATTTGAAGGTGCGCCTTACCTCTACAGCTCACCCTTGAATTAATTGGCTATATTAAAAATGATTGGGTAGATTATTTAGCTGAAATGAAGAATACTTCTGGTAAATCCTAGCTTTAGAGCTATTTCATGGGTATCAAAAAAAAACAAGCAACTGCAACATTGCCTTCATTAGAGGTTGATTACTTAGCTGTCAACTATATGTAGACCTATATGGTTGAGGAGAAATTTAGGAGACCTCGTGATGATCAAGAAAAAGTGGCCGAAATATTTTTTGACAACAAATCAACAATTTCCATGACAAAAAAGAAAATCCAATATTCCTAAGGAAAATGAAGCATATTGAAATCAAATATCATTTCATCAGAGGCGTGGTGTGATTGAGATGCAGTATCTTCTCATAAAAAAGTTAAGATGCTTATGGTTTCAAAAAGGGATTCTCATTTGAAAAATTTGCTTTTCAGAAAATTACTTGATGTAAAGGATCATACAATAATGATGCAAAAATGTAGGAACCATTAAGCTTGTAGAGTCACATTCAAACTGGCGTAACTGCTCATCTCCCTTGGTGGCTATGTTTATTCTCCTTCTAAGTAGGTTAATAGCTATCTCCTACTATTTCCCTAAGTTAGCTTTGTAAGTGGAGTCATGCACAGTGAGTTGTGAGATGCTAGTTGTATAAAGTGGTTAATAGTTATCCTCTATTTCCTTTCTCTCACTAAATGTAAGCGGATGGTTGTTATTCAGTGGGATGTTTCTCAGGTTCCTCTGTAAAGATAAATGGTTGTCGAGAAAAGATAGAAAGCGAGTTTATTGGAGTGTTTTGTGAACTGTTTTTGTTATTGGATAGCACCTAGTGAAAGAGTTTTGAAGATAAATTTTGATGATAGTTCTCTAGGTAACTCTAGAAATGGAGGCATAGGTGAGACAATAAGAGATATTGCTGGAAATGTTCTTTTGAAATATTATGGTCCTGCTTGGAATGTGACTGCTAATGAAGTTGAGTTGAGGTCGATTTTGCAAGGGTTGAAGTTAATAAGGGAATTAGGAATAAGTTCATTATCAAAGGTGATTCTTTGAATGTGATAAGTTCGTGTAATAAGCAGAAAAGTGTTCCTTCGAAGCTATAAAGTTTGATAAGGGAAGTTAAGGATTTATGCAATGAGACAGAGGTTAAGTTTGAGCATGCGTTGAATTTTTCACGCTAAATTTTAGCCAGATAAATTTCAAAACAAAAAAAATCCTATATTTAGAACATCCCATTCCATAGTGGATGCTTTTGCAAAGGAGGGAGCTCCCCATATCATCGTATCCCTAACTTGGCTGTGATTTTGGTTTAGTAGTATGGACTCATTTCTTGTATTCCCAAACACATACATCTAAAATAATATTGATAGTATGGTGGAATTCCAGTCAGCAATTAACAGAAGAAGAAGAAAACACAGAAAGAAAATTGGTGGGACAAATCTATGGTTTTTGGACTGTAATCCCACGCATTTTGAGGAAGAAATAGTCCTAAGTTTTTTTTTTTGGGGCTTTTTGAGGTGAGAAATAAATGATCTTGTTGGTGCTTGTGAAGTAACTTTGTATCTTCTCCAAGTTATTGACTCTCATTTGATTGTAAGCCTCAAGTTTTGGGCAAAAAACCTATATTGTAACCCTCATTTGATTTTAGTGGATTCCTCTCTCGAATTTACCCCGTGGTTTTTCCCTTAACATTGAAGGGTTTTCCACGTTAAACCTTGTGTTATGATTGTGCTTGGTGGAACTTTCTTTTTTGTGATTTGTGATTTCTATTTTCTTGGCATTTAGCAAATTGCCGTTTTTTCGGTATTTGCACAAACATACATTGTGCGATGTTTTTACCTTTGATTCACACATAGAAGGGAAGAGCATTGCTTCCCAACACCTCTCTGCCTAAAATTTCTAGAAAAACTTCTCTTTTTTAACTAACTTTCTCTCTTTAGGTAATTTTAGAAAAGGTCGCTTTGCAAATCCATATTTGGTCTTCCCATGGCATGGAGATGCAATCGGAGAGCACACCAACTGTTCCGGTTTTCCAGCTGAGTGTTGAGCATGAGATATAGCAAAAATGACCTCTAGAATGGTCTAAAACAGTGATAGAAATCTTACTGCAAACCTGCATTTTTTTCTCTCCAAGAACCTTCAAAGAACCCTATCCTTGCTTGAAAAATGGTGTCTCCAAAAAAAAACCCCTTTTGTTTTGTCTTTTAAAACACCCGCTATGTTCTCTCTCTCTAAAAACCTCTCTGTCTCTCTCTCTCTAAACCTTTTTTTTGTGTTGGGTTTTTTTTTCTTTCACTTCTTATGGGGCTAGACCCCACAAGGGAATCACCCCAACAAACTCCCCCTCCAAACCCATGAGGAGAGCTCCCCCATATTGGATGCTCACATGGCACCCATGCCTGCAAAAGCTCTGCATAACTCATGCTTCTCCTTTGGCACTATCTTTGTCATCATGTCTGACGGATTCCGATCGGTATGGATTTTGCAAATCTTCATCAACCTATTTTTTAAGACATCTTGAATCCAATGGTACCGCACCTCAATGTGTTTAGTCCTAGAGTAAAATGTAGTATTCTTACTCAGATCAATGGCGCTTTGACTGTCACATCTAACTACACACTCTTTTTGCTTTAAACCCAACTCCATAAGAAAACACTTCAACCATAGCATCTCCTTACAGGCTTTTGTGGCAGCCATATACTCTACCTCTATAGTCGAAAGTGCGACACATTTTTGCAACTTTGATTGCCATGAAATGCTTCCTCTTGCAAAAGTAAACAAGTAACCCGAAGTAGACTTTCTTCTATCAAGATCTCCTACTATATCTGCATCTGTATAGCCTTCCACCAAGCGTGATGAGTTTCCAAAACATAGAAAAGCTTTAAATGTGCCTCTTAGATACCTTAGAATCCATTTTACAGCTTCCCAATGTTGTTTGCCTGAATTTGCCAAGTATTTGCTAACTACACTAGTGGCATGTGCTATGTCAAGCCTTGTGCACACCATAGCGTACATCAAACTCCATATAGCTGAAGTGTAGGGAATCTTCTCCATTTCCTTCTTCTCTTCACTGCTGGTTGGAGATTACTTGGCACTCAACTTGAAGTGACTAGCTAATGTTGTACTGACTGGCTTGACATTCTTCATGTTGAATCTCTCAAGTACCTTCTTAATGTACTTTTCTTGTGATAGCCACAACTTTTTGCTCTTCCTATCACACTTGATTGTCATGCCCAAAATTTGTTTTGCAGCCCCTAGGTCCTTCATGTCAAAAACCTTGTTCAATTCTTTCTTCAATATGTCAATCAAATTAGCATCTTAACCAACGATAAGCATATCATCAACACATAACATGAGAATAATAAAGGAAGACTCAGAATACTTTCTAACATAAGCATAATGGTTTGCAGTGGTTCTAGTAAAACCATGACTCATCATAAAAGAGTTGAACTTTTTGTACCATTCTCGTGGAGCTTTCTCAATCCATACATGTTCTTCTTCAACTTGCATATCATGTGCTCCTTGCCCTTCACTAGGAAACCTTCTGGTTGTTCCATATATATTTCTTCCGTTAGATCTCCATGCAAGATAGTTGTCTTGACATCTAACTGCTCAATCTCTATGTCTTAACTAGCAGCTAGACCTAGGATGATGCAAATAGAAGTCATCTTCACAATGGGATAAAAGATTTCATCAAAATCAACACCCTTGTTCTGCCCGAATCCCTTAACAACCAGCATTGCCTTGTACCTCATTTTCTTATTGTCATCTTCATTTTTCAACCAAAATACCCACTTGTTCTTCAAAGCTTTTCGTCCATTTGGTAGCTCAATAAGTTCATAGGTTTTATTCTTATGTAAGGATTCAAGTTCTTCTTGCATGACTTTCTTCCATTGTTTATTTTGCTCATATACCATAGCTTCTTTAAAACTTTATGGTTCATCACTTTCAGTGAGTGTGACATACTCTGATGATGAATATTTTGTTGAGGCTTCTCATTCCCTTTGTGACCTTCTCACCATAGGTGGTTCTTCTTGAGGATGATACTCCCCCTGCTCAACATTACCGTGTACATCATCATTTTGAGGAGTCTCTGTTGGAAGATATTTTTCATCATCATGGGGACCCCGCTTAATAAAAGCCTAGCAAACAGTGGAAATCCTGACAGTCTCAGAATAGCCCTAGAACTGGTCAAGATCTTTATAAGGACTCTCAAAAGACTCTTGCCAAGTTTCATTACATTCCGACATATCTAAGGTAGTGCAAACAAAAAAATAGTTCTGGCAAAATCAACCTCTAGCACCTTTAAATAGACCCTATAACTAGAGTTACATTTTGGGTGCCTTAATTTGCGGTGGGACCACCCCCATTGGATCTGGTACGGTTGAAAAACCCTAGGGGTCAAATTTCAGCTTGAACGAGCACTCCAGGAAGAAGTTATAGGCAAAAGAGTGAAACAGGAGAAGCCGCACGCTATTTCCGTGAGGCCACCTTGCAACTCCACACCATTGAAGGGACAGTCATGATCAGTGATTTTCAACACTCATATCTCACTCGTACAAGGTCAGATCACACCCAAATTTTTTGAGCATATTCGTTGTATCAAGACGAGCGTTTCGATATGTGGCACGCCCCATGACGACCCCCAAGCGTGAAGAAAAGCTCAAGAGAAGTTGTTGATCCGCGAAGAAAGTGTAAGAAAATCAGCAGCGTCGTGTTAGCTCAAGCGACCAAATCACACAGCTCGTAAGCCCAGTCGACATGAGACCAATTCCATCGCGTAAGTAACGCGTAAGTAAGGTCTCGAGCTATCTCTGACCCGAACCCCGTCCAGGATGAACGGTCGGATTTTGCACACGAAGCCGACAAAGTGACCGCAAATTTCGTCACCGAAATTCCAGATTCCGGCCAAAATTCCAAAGTTGCAAAATCTTCGTTTGGGCACGGAATCGAGCTGTGTTTGTTGCCACGTGATCGTAATGGCATGCTCAGTGTGATCCACTGAAGAAATCACCGAAAAAAATCAAGAAACGAGCACACTATCGATCCGAAGTTTCAAGATCCATTCAAATTTCAAGTTACATGATTGTGCGCTGAAAACACGATCCATGGCTCGAAGTTGGTATCAAAACGATCAACATGTCGAGCCCTACAAGAAAACAGTCATCTTTCGATCGACCGGGAATCAGAACAACCCCAGATCATCCATGAAAAATCATGCATGTTTTAGGGCAATACTGGGACTGTTCTAAAATTCCACAAATTATTAAAAAGGGGCAAATATGTCATTTTACACCCTATTTTCTAATTTCTTTTAATTCAATTTAGTCTTAATTTATAGCAATTAGGGTTACTTTTGATCATCCACCCATGTTTGGGGTAAATTCTATATATACCACGTACCATCATTGTACGGAGGGGGCAATACACACACACACACACAGAATACACAAAGAGAGAGTTTTTACTAAATAAAGTTTCTCTTTCTTCTCATTATTGGGTCACATTTGGAGAGAGAGAGTAAGACAAGAGAAACTTTTGGACTAATACCCCTAGTCTCAAGGTAATCCTTCTCTCTCTTTTTTTTCTTTTCTTCTTCTCTCTCTTCCTCTCTTCTTCTTCCTCGTCTCCGTTTGAGCTCCCCTCAAAGGTCATGCACGACAGTGGCAGTGTCGTGCATGCCACTCCTGTGGTCTCCTAGGTTGTGCATGGTGATGGTAGTGCCATGCGCGATCCTCCTTCTCCTTCTATTCGTCCATCTCCCCGCCCCCCCCCCCCCCAGCGAGGCTTACAAATGGCGCTGCTCATCGTCGTCCGCAGATGCGTCCTCGACTCCTCAATAAAGAGCATAGACGGCGAAACTCATTGTCGCCCGCAAGGGTCTTTCCCCGTCATGCGCCTATCACAGACGGCGATGCTTATCGCTGCCCGCGAGAGGTTTCAACAGTGTCCATTGCTGCTCGCGAGCTTTCTTCGCGTGCACGGTGCCTATCACCATCAGCGAGCCTCCTTCGTACATTTAGTGCTCATCACCGCTTCCCTTATGTCCCACGCCTGCCACCGTGTGCCTCATGAGAACTATCACCACTCGCTTCGCAAATGGCTATTTCCATGTGCTTCACGAGAGGCTATCATCGTCCGGGCTGGGGTGCACTGCCTTCTTGTGTTGTCAACGGCAATGCTTAGTGTTGTCCGTAGTTCCCTGCTTCCCCTCATGCCACGAGTAGTAGTGTCTAGTGTCGTCCAAGGGCCACGACACTGCTACTCCATGATCGCGGTTGGTGACGCTTAGCGCCGTCAGGACCCTATCTCTCCACCATCTCGTGCTTTCTATTCATTCTCTCCTCTTCTCACTTGATTGAGGGTTGACTTAGTCTAGCACCGTCATATCGGCCTCAGTTTTGAGTAGTCTTGTCGTCGTACTGGTCCTGAGAACCATGCTTGTCTTGCGACCACTTAGAGTCGGTCACTGTCCAACTATCAAGCTAGTCTCGTCCCTTCATCAACTTTTCTTCTCTTTCCAACCTATGCTTTAAACTTCCGCTCCATCATCCTAACCTCTCACATTCTTAGCCACACGAATGTGCATTGGCCAAAGACAATAGTGGGTTTTCTTCGACCTACTTGTCCTGTAAATTAACTATAGAAGTGTTGTGCAGAAAAACAACGAGATTACAGGTCAAGGGAGGCAATTCCGAACTAGCTAAAGCAGTTGGGGGACTTTCTGATGTGATCTAAGAGGGCGCCTATACGAGCCAGCTCAAGTAAGTCCCAAACCCACCTTAAATTCCTCTCTCATCGGTTGGTATACTTGCCCTTGCTCTTTAGCAAGGTTCCGAGAGAGCGATCTCAAATCCCAGGTTCACTAAAAACCCGAGATACGTGCCGCCAGATCATCTAGATCCGAAGGGTGAGATCGAGGCACCTAACAAGCTTGGCGAATCCATTGGGGACTTACTACCCCTTAGTCGGTCCGCTCTTATTTAACCAATATCCTCTTTTACTTTCTGCATTAATTTCTATGGCATCTGGGTTATTCAACCCATTCATCCGAGTCAGGGACTTCCTTATCCCTATACTTGCGACTTTCCCAGGGAAGCGAACTGCTCAAGCTTCATTCCCTACTCTCTTGCTAGGTCGCGACTCACAGTCCAGCTCCTAGGTTCTTTCCTGGGTTGGTGCGAGAGGGGACCTAAAGGTCCTTGACACCCTGTTTCTCCGTGGTGGACCCTCCACCAAGGCCCCTTGCATTGGTAGCACATCTACTGCACACAGCACACACCTTGCTACTGATAAATCTCTTGCCGGTTATATTGTTGAGGCATGCCAGAAGGCTGCCCCCACCACTTTAACGAAAGGCAAGCAGGTTGCCATCGCTTTGAGGTTTGCAGCAAAGCAACCCCCTTACTCCTTCACCACTTCAGACCCCTACACCTAGAGGCTCGATACACCGAGGCAGAGACCCTACGGCCTCTACCTCTCCCACATTCCTACCTTCTTGTGGTCCATCCACTAGAGCCGCACCTCGGGGCAACCTTCACATCACCTTGAGCTCGCGTCCAGGGCTAGGCCTTCACGGGCCGAACCCTGCATGCACCATGAATTTGCTTTCCACAGCTCGAGGCAGTGCTAGCTCTATTCCACCGCGAGCAAATGAGGGCTGATCGATCCATTCTCCCTCCCAGCACATAGAGTTCTACTCTATGAGATATGAGCTTCTGCCTCGTCCCTCACAGACACAAGCTCATGGGTCTCGACCTCCCAAGGTCGACCAATTGACAGAGCCCGAGTCGACCCCCAAGTCACCCGGATGGCTAACCCTAAAGGTGCACAGGCACCACCTCTGCAGGTTCCTCCCCGGTCCAGACTCAAGTGGAGTTATAAACCAGCTGCCTCCTCTGTCGCTCTCTCAACACCAGGCAAGCACCTCGTGCCCTGGTACTCAAAGGTCTTCCCTAAGAGCACCATCTTGAGCCAGACTCAAGTTAGCCACCACCTGGGCCTCACGTAAGGGCTTCGGGGCAGCGGCCTAATGTCCAACAAAAGCCTCCAGCCTCTAATGCAGAAACCCAAGCTGCTTTCTGTCCTTGGTCCCCACTCCCTGCTCCAACTCACAGATATGGCCCTTGCATGTTCAAAGAAGCCAGGGCAGTTCAGGTCTCAGGCTCGGTTATGGAATTAAGTCCACAACAGGCTCGGGATTACGCAGAAGAGAGGTCTTCAGATCTTGACCAAATAAGCCTCCAAGGCAGTTGAGGTCACCACCCTTGATGACCTCCTGCCTCGTAACCCTTTTTTCCCTCTTCAAACCTCAAAACCCGAGTGGGTCCAAGAGTATTGCTGGGTCGTTACTACCAAGAAATCATGGTCCCAAGACCGTCAAGAATCGGTCCTCACAAGATCGGCATACAAGGCTCGAGTCCAGTCGGGGCAAGCTGAGCCACTGCAGACTGACTTGCCACACCCATCTCACCAACCTCAACAGTCCACTGCGCGACCTGGCTCTGATCTTCCAGAAGAAATAGTCAGTGTCATGGTGATCAATGATCCGGATTATGCTTAGGAAGAGCGGATGAGCAGGTTCGAGGTAATGGTCCAATCCATCCTTGAAAAGATGGAACTCTTAAAAGCCTCCAGGTCCCCTTCTTCTCACTATGAGACTGATTCCGACCGGTGAGGACACAGATCTCAAGAAAACTCCCCCATCGACTTCCTAAGACATTTCTGCCTCTCGCAGGGTCTCCCAAACCGACATAGATGCCATGATAACTCATAGTCTCACGAACAAGGTCTCAGGCATGCAGGAGGTGTCGCTCTACCAGAAGCCATACCCCTCGTGTATTAACCAGGTGTCGTTTCCCCCAAACTATCAAAAGGGAAACGCCCCTTGTTCAACGGTACTACATCTTCTCACCAGCATACTGCTTACTTTCAAGTAGCATGTAGGGAGACGGCAACTAATGAGCAACTTCTCCTTTGTCAGTTTGTCAAGACTCTCAAAAGGCCCAGCCTTCCAGTGGTATGTTAGGCTGCCACCAAACTCGGTGCACACGTGGCAAGAAATGCAACAATTGTTTTACCAACGCTTCTACGAAGTCCAAAGGAACGTGAAAACCATCGCACCCTTACTCTGATGCAAGACCCTGGTGAGCTAGTTGACAAGTTCATCGCCTGATGGAGAGAGCTGGCAACCTTCTATGCAACTCCCATGGGTGAGAAGGAAGTGGTCCAAACCTGCATACAGAATATGCTTCCCGAGATCGCCCGGCAAGTTGAGGCATCCAATCCACCTTCCATGTCAGAGCTCATCTCTAAGGTAGTTTGTATTGAGGGATTGTTAAAACACTATGGCAGCACTCAACAATAACCCTCCGACTCAAATTCTCGCTCCAACAGTCGGAGCAACCAAAAGGTAGTGATCAGTTCGGACATCACCGTGACTGACACTAAGAGCGTGGCTCCTCAAACCTTGGACATGTCCAAGGCACAAAAGCCTCAGGCCCGGGGAAAGCAGTAGTCCTACAATGAGGTCCCCCTTCCTAAAAATTTTAAGCGAAATGACTTATGGATCCAGCACCAGAACAAAGTTTACGCCTTCGACAAGGAGTGGACTCCTGCACTGCTTCGACTGCTGTTAGAACAAAATATGATCCAGCTGCCGGAGGCCAACACCAACGAGCCGGTTGGTGAGGAGACAAATGAGAGGTACTGCTCCTATCACAGGAGAGTAGGCCACCCTACTCATGACTATTATAAGCTCAATGACAGTATTGAAGCCCTGATTAACAAGGGTCAGATAAAGCTTGAAGAGTTAAAGAAGGCGTTCGGGGCAACTGAGGCTTCTCATATAGTGACAATCCAAGAGGGTAACAACGCACCCGCTATCCTCCGTGCATTTTTCTCCGTAAGGCTCAAAGAAAGACTTGTCACACTCAAGCCGATAAGGCAACCTAAGTTCCTGTCTCCAAGAACCGAGAACCTCTAGTGTTTGTACCACCAGATACGAGGCCATGACGTTAGCGAATGCACTGGCTTCCACGAGCTCTCGGCAGAGAAGATGCAGCAATGCCAGGAAGTTTAGGGTAACCCAAAATGACACCCTCAAGTCCCTCTCCCACCGGTTCCAGAAGACCTTCCGACTCAAGCCGAGGAAAGCACTGAGCAAGATCCTCGACAGGCCATCTTCAAAGCGATGATCCAGCAGGGTCTCGTCACTCCTAAGCCCGCCAGGCAATCGACGCGTCTTACCTAGGACACAGAAAAACTTTGGTGCCCATATCACCAAGTATGGGGCCACGAACTCAATAAGTGCTTTGGTTTCGAAGCTATAGTCACAGAGAAAGTCCGGAAAGGCCACATCGTTGGGGCAGTTCTCCAAGAACGCTTCCAGGTCGTTGCTCCCGTTCAAGAGGAAGCCACGCTACAAGCTCCTCATGAGTATATAGTGGTTCAGAGCCCTCGACCTCTCAACCTTGGGAGGTCTACCATGGGAGAAGTAGGCTCAAGTCCTTAAAGCGTGAGGCAGTCCACCAAGCTAGGCTACTCACCAGCTCGATAGGGCTATCGAGACACCGCCTCAGGGGTCCAAAAGGAGACAACGAGCACCTAGGTCAGTCTGCCAAAGGAATCCCATCCCTCAGCCACCAGTCGAGGAAGAATTCCTTAGGCCCGTTCCTCCACTGCTGACCTTGCAAGACTTCATCCCAAGCGCTCTCTGCTCATCCTTTCGTCCAATCAGGCGGACATCCCTGAGTCATCAACAGCTCGGGATTCCTCCAATATGGGTGACGACACTAAAAGCACCCCTCAACAGTCAAAGCTGGGGCAAGACTTAAAATGTCCCTTTTGCACGTCCAATTCCGGCGATGACGTAAAAAGCTGCCCGTAATAGTCTAACTCGTCTCCTCCCTCCTCTTCTATTTCTTCCACAAGTGAAGGTCGACAATGCCTAGACTTCGACTCTCTAATCAGGGAGATTGGAGGTACCAGCCTCAGCGAGTCATAGCAAAAGTGCCTCAGATAAATGCTGGCCCCCAAGTGGTTGGATTCTCGACAGTTGTTGGTGCCCTAGCAGCCCTAGCCAAAACCGAGTCATCTTCAGGCTCATGCTCCCACAACGCCTCCCACATGATCCAAGTGCATGAAGCATCCATGTCACACCCCAAGAAATTTCAATGCAGATATTCTTGAGATGTGACAGTCCAAAACATATATACATCTCTTGATAGAACAAATTTACAGTGGCGAGGTCTTACAAAGTAAATAAAGAAAGCTAGCACAACAACAATATCTTACATGGTTCTATTGGGCTTTGAAGTGGCAAGGGCCTTGGCTTCTTGTTTGCCCATTCAAACTGTTGTCGATTAGAAGGTGTGGGTCTAATATGGCTTTTCTGATTTTCGTCTTAATATTTTTCGACAATTTGGGCTCGATCCACTATTTCAGCATAAGTTCTTAATTTCAAGACTGATATCCTGCTTCTGATAGCTAGCCTGAGACCCCTTTCAAATTTTTTCACTTTTCTTGCCTCATTGTTAATCATATGTGGTGCAAACTTGACCAATTTAGTAAACTTGGCCTCGTACTGTGCTACTGTCTGATTTCCTTGAATTAATTCCAAAAATTCCATTTTTTTTTTTTACGAATAAAATCTGGGAAATACTTTTCATTAAATGCCTCTCGAAATACTTCCCAAGTCCAATACTCCTTTTGCCATTCGCCACCAATGTTGTGCTTCACCTTCTAATATAAAGACTGCCAAGGCCACTTTCCTATCATCAGAACATTCCATTACCTTGAATATTTTCTCCAATTGCATAATTCATCCATCGGCTTCCAGTGGGTTTACAACACCCTTAAAAGAAGGTGGGTTCAATTTCTTAAATTGCTCGATATTACTCCCACCATTTCCTGTAACTGACTGCCTGGGTGGATTGTTATTTTCCATCCGATGTTGTATTAGAGCAAGCATATTTTCCAAGGCTTTGTGAATTCCTTCCATATTGGCTTCAGCTATTCTGGATCTTGACTTTGTCCCGGTCTATACACATAATAAATGTGATTTTAAGTACATTCTTTTTAAAATTCCTAAGAATCTTAAACCTATTGCTCTGATACCATAATTTGTCACACCCCAAGAAATTTTAATACAGATATTCTTGAGACGTGACAGTCCAAAACATATATACATCCCTTGATAGGAAAAATTTACAGTGGCGAGGTCTTACAAAGTAAATAATGAAAGCTAGCACAACAACAATATCTTCCAAGGTTGATCTTGACTAGCACTCAAAATGAATCCGCAGTTATCCTGAAAAAATGTTTACCATAGTTTGATGAGTTTGGCTATTCAGTAAGTGATCATCATAATCTTAAAAATAATCATGGTTGAAAGATATCAATATTTTCAAAAAGGAGATTTATTAACAGAAATGCATCAGAGATTTATTAACAGAAATGCATCAACAGTTTTACTTTCAATAAATGCATAATTAAGTATAATCCGAATAATTGAAATGCATATAACACTTTAACGGTAGTGCATAATTCAAAGGATTTCACAAAATACCCTACTGGCGTCCCAAGTAGGTCACCTATATACCCCATCAGCGTCCTGATGGGTCCACTTAATCTTTATCGGCGTCCTAGATAGGTTTACTTAATCCCTGCAGGTCCACTTATACCTCACCGGCGTACCGGATGAGTCCACTTAATCCCTACCGGCGTCCCGGATAGGTCCAATTATACCTTACCGGCGAACCGGATGAGTCCACTTGCATACTTAAATTATTTCTAAATCTCTTTAAACATTTGAAAGCAGCAAATATCATGTACTCAACATATCATTGAAATCATTAATATGAATTTCACTAACACTATTAAAAATGTCACTTTCAATAACGTTTGAACTAATCAAATATTTTGGGCTCAAATTTAGAAAGGTAGCAGTTCGTAAAGACATTCTAGCATAATTGCCAATCTAATATGTACATAAAAACTCTTATAGAAATTCAAGAATACGGAATTATCACAATTTATGGGATGTTAATTTGCAAATAAACATTTCACAACAATGCTATAATCAAATGCAAAAATATCAATTTTCAGATAATAAGGCATTCATTTGCACATGAAATTTACAATGTCTAAATATTTAAAAACAGTAGAAAGAAATCTCACAATTTTACTAAAAGCAGAAATATCACATTTATTTCTAATAATTTGATAGTATCTAAAATTTTCTAACAATAGACAAGAAAAATAAATAAATTTATTTTTCTAAGAATTTACAGCATTTAAAATTTCTAACATAGATAAAATATCACAATTTTTATTAAAAAGATTATTTTTCAAGATAATGAGGTCGTGTGCCCATAAAATTTATCGCGCCTAAAATTCATGATAATAAGAAAAAATAATTATTTCATTTTATTTTTAAAAAGAATGGATTATTTTTTGAGACAATGAGGTCACTTACACACAAAACTTATAAATAAAGATCCTGGATGGAAATATCACTATTATTAAAAACAGACTATTTTTCAGGAAGACGATGTCACTTACACACAAATGTTTGAGAGGGAGCTTCCGATAAAAATTCGGCTAGAGAGAGGAGTTCACTGTGTTTCGACCAGAGAGAAAAATCTCATAAGTTTTCTAAGGTAGGAGTCCTCACCTCTCTGAATTTAAATTCTACTAATATATTATTTTATTCTTTTATTACGTTACAGGTGTGAGGGTTAGCTTACGCTTTAAACATCTAAAGCCCACGTCCTTTAGTGGACGTGGCAAGAGCAAAGAAGCAACAAAGCTTTTAAACCAAAAGCTTTTAAAAGTAACGATGGTCCCTAAGGACCATCATGTTCAAACGAATTGTCATGTATTAAAAGTTTCTTCTTTTTTTTTTAAAAAAAAGTTTAAGATTGTTACATTCTTCCCCCCTTAAAGAAATTTAGTCCTCTAAATTTATGTACCTGATTACTGAAAAAGATAGGGATGTTTTTATCTGATATCGTCTTCTCGTTCTCAAGTCGACTCTTCTCTTGAATGGTATTGCCATAATACACGGACTAAAGGAATCTCTTTCTTGCGCAACACTTGAACCCTTCTATCCAATATCAAAATTGGCTGCTCAATGAAGGATAGGTCCTTCCTGATCTGTAAAGGTTCATATTTCAAGATATGAGATGGGACGGGCTAATATTTTCGTAGTGAAGATACATGAAAGACATTATGGACATTTACCAATTCGGGTGGTAAGGCAAGTCTATAAGCGATACCTCCGATTCTTTCCAGGATTTCAAATGGTCCAATGTAACGTGAGCTCAGCTTTCCTTTCTTGCCGAATCTCATAATGCCTTTTATTGGTGAGATTTTTAGGAAAACTCAATCACCTTCCTCAAATTCAAGATCTCTCCGTCGGTTATCGACATAACTCTTTTGCCGACTCTGAGCTATCTTGAGCCTTTCACGAATTAAAGATATTTTATCTGTGGTTATCTGGACAATTTCTGGCCCAAAAGCTTTCTTTCACCAACCTCGTCCCAACAGATGGGTGACCTACATTTCCTTCCATATAGGGCTTCATACGGTGCCATCTGAATACTGGGTTGAAAGCTATTATTATAAGAAAACTCAATCAGGGCTAAATGGTCATCCCAACTTCCTGTAAAGTCAACAACACAGGCCCTCAGCATATCTTCCAAGGTTTGGATGGTCCTCTCCGATTATCCATCTGTTTGAGGGTGAAAGGTAGTACTAAAGGTGAGTCTCGTCCCCATGGCTGACTGTAGTCTAGCCCAAAATTTAGAAGTAAACCGAGTATCCCTGTCCGATACAACACTGACAAGAACTCCATGTAACCGCACTATTTTCTTAATGTATAACTAGGCCAGTCGATCCAAAGTGTACGTAGTGCGAATCGGTAGAAAGTGGGCAGCTTGGGTCAACCGGTCCACAATGACCCAATTGCTATCATGTCTTGAATTTGTTCTAGGCAAGCCAGAGACAAAATCCATAAAGATGTGCTCCCACTTCCATTCTGGCACGGGTAAAGGCTGCAACAACCCAGCGGGCCTTTGATGTTCAGCTTTTACATGCTGACATGTTAGGCACTTAGATATAAATAGTGCTACCTCTTTTTTCATATTATTCCACCAAAAGGTTTTCTTCAAGTCCTGATACATTTTAATACTTTCGGGATGTATTGTATAATGAGAATGATGTACTTCTTCCAAGATAGCTTTCTTCACACTCTCATCATTCGGGACACAAACCAGACCTTTGAATCTTAGCAAATCCTCCCTACATATAGAGAATTCATCTCTCTTTCCTTGCTTCACCTCTTCTATAATTGTTATAAGCTGAGGGTCTTTCTTTTGTGCCAATTGAATCTGTTGGATTAATTGGAGTTCTGCCTTAATGTTGGCAATCATACTTACCACACCATTAATGGACGAAGTTGGATGTCAATCCACTATTTCCTCTAACAATCTCATTTCTTGGATCATTAGATGAGCTAAGACTCCCGTAGATTTTCTACTTAGAGCGTCAGCCACAACGTTAGCTTTTCCTGAATGATAATGGATTGTACAATCATAATCTTTTAAGAAATCCATCCATCTTATCTGCCGCATATTTAAATCCTTCTGAGAGAAGAGGTATTTCAAACTCTTATGATCCGTGTATATTTCGAATTGCTCATCATATAGATAATGCCTTCATATTTTCAAAACGAATATTATTGCAGCTAGCTTCAAGTCATGAATTGGATATTTTTTCTCATATTCTTTCAACTGTCTAGATGCATATGCTACTACTTTCCCATATTGCATTAATACACAGCCCAAGCCTTTATGTGAAGCATCACTATAAATCACAAATCCCCCACTCCCCTCAGGAATAGTTAAAATAGGTGTTGAAGTTAATAGAACTTTTAGTTCTTGAAAACTCTCCTCACATTCACTTGTCCACTCAAATTTGACATTTTTCTGTGTCAATCGAGTCATTGGGGTTGCGATTCGAGAAAATCCTTCTACAAATTTTTTGTAATATCCTACCAATCCCAAAAAGCTTCAAACTTCAGTCATATTACTTGGTTGTTTCCAATTAACAACGGCTTCAACCTTTGAAGGATCAACTGATAGACCTTCCTTTGATATGACATGTCCTAAAAATGTCACTTGTTCAAGCCAAAATTCACATTTACTAAGTTTGGCATACAATTTCTTTTCTCTTAATATTTGCAATACCATTCTTACATGCTGCTCATGTTCCTTCTGATTCTTGGAATAAATTAAAATATCATCGATGAATACCACAATAAATTTATCCAAAAAGGGCTTAAAGATCTGATTTATCAAATCCATAAATGCAGCAGGTGCATTGGTTAATCCAAAAGGCATAACTAAAAATTCATAATGGCCATACCTTGTTCTGAAAGCTATCTTGGGAACATCTTCACTTTTAATCTTAAGCTGATAGTATCCAGATCTAAGATCAATTTTTTAAAACACTTGTGATCCTTGTAATTGATCAAATAAATCATCAATTCTAAGTAATGGATACTTATTTTTCACTGTCACTTGGTTCAACTGTCTATAATCAATACACAATCTCATAGTCTCATCTTTCTTTTTGACAAACAGTACTGGAGCACCCCAAGGTGACACACTAAGCCTGATAAAACCTTTATCTAACAATTCTTCCAATTGTTGTTTAAGTTCCATAAGTTCTACAGGTGCCATTCTGTAAGGTGCCTTGAAAATTGGTGCTACCCCTGGCAATAATTCAATGGAGAATTCAATTTTCCTGTCAGGCGGTAATCCTGGCAATTCTTCTAGAAAAACGTCGGGAAATTCTCGGATAACCGGAGTGGTATCCAAATTTATTTATTCTTTCCTATCTTCTTTGATATAGGCAAGAAAGTCTTGACATCCTTTTCGAAGGAGGCGATTAGCTCGAATACAAGAGATTAAATATGATGGGGAGTCTTCTTTGACACCATTGAAGTAAAATACTGGTTGATTCGGAATGCTAAAGGTAACCATTTTCTTATAACAATCCATACTTGCATGGTATGTAGAAAGCCAATCCATGCCTAAGATTACATCAAATCTTGAATTTTCAGGAGTATTAAATCAACCAACAGTTCCTTTTCTTCTATCTTTGTTACACATGATTTGTACACTATATTGGTGTTAATTGAATTTCCCATCGGTGTGGCTACCTCTAGAATGTATTCTAATTGTTCTGGTTCTACCTTTAAGTGGCATGCAAAGTGTGATGATACAAATGAATGAGTAGATCCAGGATCAATCAAAACATGAGCTACTTTTTGAAAGATAATAAGAGTACCTTACATCACTGATTTTGAGGCCTGAGCGTCTTGCTCGGTGATTGCAAATACTCTTCCCTTCATCTGCGGCTTTTGAGCTATATCTCCCTGCTTTGGAAGCTGTTGCATCTGTAAGCTAGAACATTGTCTAATCTCGTGTCCCAATTTTCCACATTTAAAACAGGCTCCGGTATTCCAATAACAAGGGCTGGATCCATGGTTTTTCCCATACTTCTTACATGGTTCTACTGGGCTTTGAAGTGGTAAGGGCCTTGGCTTCTTGTTTGCCCTTTCAAACTATTGTCGATAATATGGTGTGGGGCTAACATGGCTTTTCTGATTTTTCGTCTTTTGGTAATCTTCAAAATCTTTTTCGACAATTTGCGCTCGATCTACTATTTCAGCATAAGTTCTTAATTTCAAGACTGATATCCTGCTTCTGATAGCTAGCCTGAGACCCCTTTCAAATTTTTTAACCTTTCTTGCCTCATTGTTAATCATATGTGGTGCAAACTTGGCCAATTCAGTAAACTTGGCCTCGTACTGTGCTACTGTCCGATTTCCTTGGATTAATTCCAAAAATTCCATTTTTTTTTTTTTACGAATAAAATCTGGGAAATAGTTTTCATTAAATGCCTCCAGAAATACTTCCCAAGTCAAGAGTTTATTTTCTTTGACCAATACTCCTTTTTCCATTCACCACCAGTGTTGTGCTTCACCTTCTAACATAAAGACTGCCAAGGCCACTTTCCTATCATCAGAACATTCCATTATCATGAATGTTTTCTCCAATTACATAATCCATCCCTCGGCTTCCAGTGGGTTTACAACACCCTTAAAAGAAGGTGGGTTCAATTTCTTAAATTGCTCGATATTACTCCCACTATTTCCTGTAACTGACTACCTGGGTGGATTGTTATTTTCCATCCGATGTTGCATTAGAGCAACCATATTTTCCAAGGCTTTGTGAATTCCTTCCATATTGGCTTCAGCTATTCTGGATCTTGACTTTGTCCCGGTCTATACACACAATAAATGTGATTTTAAGTACATTCTTTTTAAAATTCCTAAGAATCTTAAATCTATTGCTTTGATACCATAATTTGTCATACCCCAAGAAATTTCAATACAGATATTCTTGAGACATGACTGTCCAAAACATATATACATCCCTTGATAGGAAAAATTTACAGTGGCGAGGTCTTACAAAGTAAATAAAGAAAGCTAGCACAACAACAATATCTTCCAAGGTTGATCTTGACTAGCACTCAAAATGAATCCGCAGTTATCCTGAAAAAATGTTTACCATAGTTTGATGAGTTTGGCTACTCAGTAAGTGATCATCATAATCTTAAAAATAATCATGGTTGAAAGATATCAATATTTTAAAAAAGGAGATCTATTAACAGAAATGCATCAACAGTTTCACTTTCAATAAATGCATAATTAAGTATAATCCGAATAATTGAAATGCATATAACACTTTAACGGCAGTGCATAATTCAAAGGATTTCACAAAATACCCTACTGACGTCCCAAGTAGGTCACCTATATACTCCATCAGCGTCCTGATGGGTCCACTTAATCCTTATCAGCATCCTAGATAGGTCTACTTAATCCCTGCAGGTCCACTTATACCTCACCGACGTACCTGATGAGTCCACTTAATCCCTACCGGCGTCCCGGATAGGTCCACTTATACCTTACCGGCGAACCGGAGGAGTCCACTTGCATACTTAAATTATTTCTAAATCTCTTTAAACATTCGAAAGCAGCAAATATCATGTACTCAACATATCACTGAAATCATTGATATGAATTTCACTGACACCATTAATAATGTCACTTTCAATAACATTTCAACTAATCAAATATTTTGGGCTCAAATTTAGAAAGGTAGCAGTTCGTAAAGACATTTTAGCATAATTGCTAATCTAATATGTACAGAAAAACTCTTATAGAAATTCAAGAATACGGAATTATCACAATTTATGGGATGTTAATTTGCAAATAAACATTTCACAACAATGCTATAATCAAATGCATTTAAGCCATGTTGAGCGTGCGCACCCATTATTCTTAGAGGTATTCAAGAAGTGTATTGCAGCTTACACAGTTGAGCAGTTTGAGGCTGATTGGTTGGCTATGATTAAAAAATATGATATTCAAGAGGAAAGTTGGCTCAAGTGGTTATATGTTGTCGCACTCAATGGGTTGATGTATACATAGCTGATAGGTTCATAGCCAGCATGAAAACCACACAACGAAGTGAAGGGTTCAATCATCATTTAAAGATGTATGTCACTTCTAGTACAGGTTTGCAAAACTTCATGAATGCTATTGAAAAGTTGCAAAACAAGAAGTTCATCAAAGAAAAAGAGAAAGACAGTAAAGATCTTACATCCACACCTATTCTAAAGATAGCCTTCTTTATCGAGGAGCATGCAGCAAAAACATACACTCAAAAAGTATTTAGAAAGTTCCAAGAAGAAGTGGTAAGGTCCTCAAATTGCCTTAGCAAATTAATAGAAGGCAATGATGAATTTTCCAAATATAAGGTGGAAGACATTTTCGATATGTCAATCCCTCGGATGGTTACATTCATTGAATTAAGGAAGAAGTGTACATGCACATGTCAGTGCTTTGAGAGTGTTGGATTCCCTTGTTCACATATGCTCAAAGTGTTCAACATGAGGAATGTATTGAAGATCCCACCTAATTACATTTTGAGCCGGTGGACAATGGATGCGAAGAAGGGTGTCAAAGACAAATGTGGTGCTAGTAGTTTGACTATATCTAAATTTCTGAGTTTCATTTGACGTCATGAGCTTTATGACCTTGTGAGAACGATTGTAGAGCTAGTATTAGAAAATGATGATCTATTTGAAAAAGTGAAGTTGGGTTTCTCCAAGTTAGCTTAGGAGGTCAATGCAACAAGAGAGTCTTTGTCGAATACTCATGCACCATCAGCCTCCACTCATTACAGTGCCGCAAAAGATGAAGTATGTGGCAGTATTAGATCAGTTGATGACACCTCCCTTGTATTCAATCTACCATATGCATGGGCAGTTGGACGACCAAGGACTAAAAGGATTAAACCTTCATGGGAGGAAGGGCCAAAAGCTTTTATACAAAAGAAACAATCAAAGGAAAGGCCACCCACTAGAAGGAAGTGTAAAGTTTGAAATAAGAGTGGACATGACAGAGTAACTGTCCGGTGAGGGCTCGTGGGATGTAAGTGCTTCTTTGCTTTACGTATTAAACATAATAAGCATAATTATTTCTATTTAACATTGGTTTTCATTTATCTTTTGTTTTACGTATCGGACTTACAATACATCTTTATCTTATAGAGCTACTGCGGACCTCAAACCGAGTTGAGGCCATGACAAACAAAGGGGCTGCAATTGCATGGAGGACATGACAAATTGTGAGACTGCATTCGCATCGAGGTAATGGCAACTTGCAGTGGTTCATTTGCACATATATTCAAAGACATGTAAAAACCCATTTTTGTAGTTGACTTTGGAGGTTATGTGAATATTCAATGAATTTTGCGGGCATGTAAAAGACCTATTTATGAGGCATGTAAAGGACTTGACTAATTTTTTGAATTTTGGAGACATGTAAATACCCCTTTTTGTAGTTGATTTTGGGGATTATGTGAATATTCAACATTCAAGTAATTTTGTGGGCATGTAGAGGACATCTTTATGGGGGCATGTAAAAGACCTCTTTATGGGACATCTAAAGAACCCATTTGGTGACTTTTTGGTAACATATGTGTGACATGTCTTTCTTTTCTATGTATGTCATTAACATGTGCAATGTGGGTTCACTTGGATAGTGAAATGTATTATACATTCTCACCTTTTATGGATAACCTGTTCTCTCTCTCATAGGCCTCAAATTTGAATGATGTCTCTCTCTCTCTCTCTCTCTCTCTCTCTCTCTCTTCTCAACCAAATAAATGAGCTTATGTTGTTTCATTGTAGCTGATAACCGGATCACCCTCCTTCCCTCTCTCTCTCTCTCTCTCTCTCTCTCTCTCTCTCTCTCTCTCTCTCTCTCTCTCTCTCTCTCTCTCTCTCTCTTTGTGTGTGTTATTTTGTGTGTATCAAAAAAAAAAGACATAAACTAAATAATACCAGAAACCAGATAATTTGATTCATAAAATATTACCATTAATTAAACAATGACCAATTACAATCATTTACAAACCACTAGAAAGAGACAAGGAGGTTAAACACCTCATGAAATAGGAAACAACCATATACAAATGAAGCTTAAAATAGGTAACCAAAATGAGCTGACTCAACCATCAACAAGTAATTTATTTCTTTTTGCTTTTTCAGTTTCATTGCTCCATTCAAATGATGTAGCGAAGGCCGTCCCTTTGAGTGTGTATTCAAAAGTCATATTGATCTCTGAAAATGAGATTGAATGTGTGATGAACTTCTCCATGTGACAAAGCATCTTCTTCATACATTTGTCGACAATAGATAGAAGATCAAAATGTGGCTTATAGTTTCCAAAGAATATTTTTCATACTCTTTGACTACTTAAAGGCATTATAGTACCTTAAGGCAACCTGTAAAAATTTGCATCCTGGGAGACACTTATCAAGCGCAAGGAATTTTGTGATGAGACCATCCTCCCCATGTTGGACAATAGGTGGAAATTTGCAATGCAAATGACTAGAGAACCAATACGCCGGTTTCAGTTTCTCGAGAAACTCTACTTCAGGCTTACTGCACAGACTTTTCTTCATAGACTTTTCTCCTCTAGAGACGAGTTCATGTTATTAAGACCGAATACAATCACAGCTCTATGGCGAATAAGGGCAATCTCTCGCATATGTGCATGTTGCACCCTTAATGATGTCTTGCTTTCCTGATACAGCTATTCTATGCACATATTGTGTGATAGTTCAATGTTGAGGTTTTGGCCCTCGTCTCTAGAGGTTAATCATCACACATAATGGTCACATAGTCCCTTGGCTCACTCCCATAAGCAAGTCCCACCTCATCAAGGGATAACCCATAAACCCTCATCGGTTGTGCTATATGCCTAGGTCTTTCAGGGTTTTTCCGACTTGATTGGTCTAGCTCGTCAAGCCAAGTTTGAGTATCGGCAACTGGCATTTGTTTATCTCAATCCCTCTGGACTATAAGCTCTTAGTCCCTTAGACCACAATCTCTTGATTCTTTGGGACTATAATCTCTTGGTCCCTTAGGACCATGCTCCCACTGGAATTCTTTAATCCACTATATTAAATATTGATTACATGCTCTCATAAGTCCTTTAATAGCCACAGAAACCCTATACATGCAACATTAAGCTGTCTAGTATCGTCAAGATCGTACAAATCGAAAAATTCCATTCGGTTTTGATAACATTGGATAAAGCGTCAACAAAATAAAGTGCCAAGGATACGTAGTTTCGCATCCGTCTAGTGTTGTCATTGCCAAGTGGAGCAATTATGGAAAAAAGTAAAAGGTGGGGGTAATTATGGAGAAAAAAAAGGGACACATGTGGGATGTGGTATCCACATAATATTTGGGAAAATTTAACCCATCCAGTAATATAAGGCTTGAGATACTGTTTGTACGTAATTTTCAAACAAAAATAGGTCTCTCTCTCTCTCCCCATCTATGTTTTTAATGAAAAGAAATCATTGCCCAAGGTTTTGGGCTTGGGTGGTTCGGGTATTGGCGATTGTGACACAACTTGTTGAGGTCGAATCTCATCAATGTTGCTGCCAAGGCTTTCAGGACCATCCAATTTCCAAAGGAATTGTGAATTATATTTCCATGCTATTTAAACTCAAATTTGTCTTTTACTTTCTCTCTCCAATAATTTTGAATTCAATACTTATCTTCCTTTTTTTTCTCCCATCCTTTTTCTATCTTTGGTTCTCCAATAATTTTGAATTCAATATTTATCTTCCTTTTTTCCTCCCATCCTTTTTCCATCTTTGGTTAATAAGGAAGTCAAATACCTAATCATCGAAACCACCTAACCTCAAGAAGATCCTCTCTCTCTCTCATATAAGAGGATCAGTTGCGGACATAAATTGGTTTGTGGTTTCAAGGTTTCGGTCATGGTATTGGTGAGATCAAATTTTTGGCTTATTCTGAATTTTAATAGTCCAATATAGATAAAGGAAAGAAAAGTGAACAACCTTGGTCTTATCTTAAAATTCAACAAAATTCCAAATCACAAATTTGATCCAGTTCAGGGCCAAATATTGGACTGATGCGTCGGAAAAATGTCCATTAGTTTTGGTGTAAATTTTGTCCTTGTTTATATAAAGCCATGCATTTTTAGGTATGGATATCGGTTGAATATCCCATTCGAATGTTGAATTTCAAGGGTGTATTTGAATTTTTCTTTGTTGTCAATCAAATTTGATCAAAATTTTATTCAATTTTTTCAGAAAAAAATGTCAATCAATTTTTGACAAATTCCTTCATTAAAATAAAAAAGAAAATTGGAGACCTGAAGTACAAATTAGTCATTAAGAAGGCTAATGGTTATTAATGGTTTATAGGCTACGAGATATTGATTGGGATGTGTGTCATATCGGACAAAAATATGAGTATTAAAAATCCCAACCTTTAAAGTTTTTGAAATAAGGTACATCTATATATCATTTACAGAAGGAGGTGGGTTTTATATGGGATTAAGAATGATTTTTTCTTTTAACTCAAATAAAGGTATATTTTATACAACCCTTAAGATGGCTTGACAATAGTGTACATCAAATAGATTTATAAACACTTGAAGAAAGACAGTCCAAATAATTTGTTACAAAATGTGTCATTTTTAATACTTAGATTCATTTTTTTTATTATTATTCATATATCTTGACCTCAATTAGGATATTTTCAACATGGGACTAAACCTTATTTTTTCCAGCTTTTGATGTGTGCTTTACTTTTATATTATAAGGTTTGCGTCTTATATAATTTTTACTTCAAAAAACTCATTAAGTTTCTAAAACAGTATTTTAATAATCATCAAGACAACCCACAATCTGTTTTTTCAAAACTTACCCCAAACTATGCAATTCTCGTGTTTTTTGCTATACATGCTTTGCTCTATTACCAGAATGGGACAAACTATTAGGCAAAGCAATTAAATATTGTTTCCTAGGTTATCTTGACCACCAAAAGTCTATAGATGTTATAACCATGTGACTAGGAAACTTCTGGTGTCCCGACATGTATTTTCTGAGCATATTCTTTTTCATTCCCTTTCACCACTCTTTTTCCATTTTTTTTCTTGTCCCTTTCTCTTAGTGCTCCAATTTTATAACTCTCAAATATTGTTGGTGAACCACTGTGATTCGAAGAAGAAATGACAAGTTCATATCTCTGACAGTCAGAATGGGAACTTGTTAGCTTCTGACGCAAACATAGATAGGCATATGATCAGCTTCTTCGAGAACCATCTTACTCAAGAAAATGATATTGACCCACTTCTAGCAGATCAATTTTTACCACCATGCTCAATAACTGTAGATCAGTCGGCAAAATTGGCAGAAGCAGTCACTATGGAGGAGATTAAGGTTACTATCTGGGACATGAGAAGTGAGAGTGCTCCAAGGACGGATGGCTTTCCAGTGCAATTTTATAAATTCGCTTAAGAGATCATCAATAAAGATCTTTATAAGGCCCTCTAGGATTTCTTCAGCAAAAGTAAGCTCCTAAAGCAAGTTGATTTCACTTTCATATGTCTGATTCCAAAATTGGATGCCCCTTTTGTTATGAAAGATTTTAATCCTATTTGTTTGTGTAATTTTCTATATAAAATTATCAGAAAAATAATCTCAAACTGTCTGAGAGTTGTTCTTGAAAAATCATTGATCCTAGGCAGGCTGCTTTCCTGAAAATTTCAGACAATATTCTAATAGCAAATGAGATCATCTCTCTTTGTCATAAGAACTCAATGAGACCAAAAATGTGCTTGCAGATTGATCTGAACAGTGTATATGATAGGGTCTCCTGGAATTTTATTATGAGTAGGTTACATGCTTTGGGTTTCTCAAACCTCTTTATCTCATGGATTAATTTATGCATTTCGACTACTTTTTCTGTTTTGAGAAATTGGTCACCTAAAAGTTTCTTTAAGAGAAAAAGAGGTCTGAGACCAGGAAACCCTCTATCTCCTTACTAATTTATGCTAGCCATGGACTTCTTTAGTAGGCAAATAGATCAGTCTATGTTGCAGGGATTGATAACCAGAGCCTTCTCCTCTGGGTGTGACTATGGGGTGTCTCACTTATTCTATGCTGATGATATCGTTATATTTTGTGGGACAGCCTATATCTCTGCCAGTACTATGAAGGCGGTTATCACTACTTTTGAAAACATAACTAGTCAGATGTTAAATTCTGTGAAAAACAAGGTTTTCCTATTTGGGTTACAAGTTAATCGAGCACAGATTTTGAGAGAGTTGGGATTCAGTGAAGGCTACTTTCTGGTGCAATATCTGGAGTTACCACTATTTCATGAGTATCTACGACACAATTACTATTAGAGCTTGGTTGGAAACTTGATTGGTAAGATAGGTACATGGCAAGCCTTATGCTTATCTTATGCAAGATGTCTTCAATTGCTTAAATCAGTTCTTAGCTTCTGCATATGGTCATTTATACTATCAAGGAAAAGTTGTAATATGATAGAGTCTTCAACGAAATTTTCTATGGGTAGGAGTTGTAGAAAATAAGAGCGTCCATCTTCTTAAATGGAGGACAATATGCCCTCTTCAG
The DNA here is from genome assembly GCF_054954075.1 of Amborella trichopoda. Classification (NCBI taxonomy): domain Eukaryota; kingdom Viridiplantae; phylum Streptophyta; class Magnoliopsida; order Amborellales; family Amborellaceae; genus Amborella; species Amborella trichopoda. Next base: position 8,608,526 of record NC_142345.1, read on the forward strand.
GAGGAGGGTAGGCTGGGGGTTAGAGATTTGACAGACTTCAATACTACAGGTATGATGAAACTTGCCTAGAGGATTTTGGCAAATCCATCTTCTTTAGTTGCTCGTTTTTTCAAGTACAGATTTTTCAAAGTGTGTTCCATTTGGGAGGTTGTAGCTAAGAGGTGTCATTCTCATGCATGGAAGGGCATTCATTTTGGATTATCTCAACTCAAGTTGTTCAGTGGTGCATTAGTACTGGGCAGATGGTGGATTTCTTGATGGGCCCATCACTGTCAGTACAGTCGATTTGGGATTTTGTGGATGATAATGGACATATAGATTTGGGGAATCTTAGAGGGCAAAATGTTTCTGATTTTATTGATGGTTACCCCCAATCATGGGTATTGCCTTCATCTTCCTCCACTTTGTTGAACAGTATATGGAGAGATGTGGAATGTCATATTCTTCCATTGCAGCATAAGAAGGATTCATTGGTATGGATTCATTATTCTAGTAGAACATTTTCAATCAAAGAAGCATGGAACTTTATTCGTTTTAAAACCTCACCTCAGCATGTATTTCTTGCTCTTTGGTCAGCCAAATGTCATACACGAGCCAAGTGGTTATCCTGTAGCTAAGCACAATCGACTACCAATTATATCTATATTTCAGAAATGGGGTATTCATATGGCTACTATCTGTCCTTTTTGCAGGAACAATGATGAAACCCTATGTCATCTTTTGTTTCATTGTACCTTCCACAGGGTGTTTGGCGGTCTTTAGCTTGGAAGTGTGGCAAGAGATTTACGCTTGGAACTTCGGGCCATGATACTCTTCATAGTTGGCTAGCCTTCAGATTCAAATCAGATGGGTTTCTTAACATGTAGATGGCTATCTTCTTCACGACAATCTGGTTTCTATGGGAGGAGCGAAACAGAAGAATCTTTCGAACTAACGCTTCAAGAAGAGAGCATCTTGTCATTTGGATTGCTTCACATGTAAAGGCCATTGCAGAAGTTAAAAATTTGGCCTTTCATCTATCAAAAAAGGTGATTTATTGGCAATCTATAGATTAAGTGGCACCAACTGAAGTCAAAATGCATGATCCCAATCACATGGTCACTTCCAAAAGCTCATTGTTATAAGCTGAATATTGATGGTGCGGCCTTGCACAACCCTGGTTTGGCAAGTGGTGGTGGGGTCATAAGAAACTTCAATGGCGGATTTGTGGCGGTGTTTGCTAAACACTTTGGTTTTGCATCCAATAATTTTGCAGAATTCCAGGATATAGAAGAAGGCATTCTTTTAGCTATTCAAAAGGGCTACTTTCCGATACAAATAGAGAGTGACTCATCTCTACTAGTGAATGCCATTAAAAATCAACGTTGTGCCTCTTGGAGATTACAGACGATAATTGACAATTGTTGGGCTAGTTTATCGCCGCACAAGCAATCTATTGCTCATGTTTTTCATGAGGTGAATATGGTACTTGATGCCCTTGCTAAGAGAGGATTGGTTTATAAAGGAGCCACTATTTGGCGTAGTCATCCGCCTAACTTTCTCTCTCTTCTTTTACCAGATTTGGTGGAACTGCCCTATTATAGTGTTGCATAATAACAGGTTATCCACTTTCTATTAACGAAAAATCAGGTAGGGGGCCTTCTCCCCCAATGACTTACTCAAAAACAATATAATAATCAACAATTTGAGATTAATTTTGCTGAAACCTTTTCTCCTTGCCCTCATAACTAGAATTCGTACCTTGATTTCTATAGTTGTTATTCGCAAATGGCTTCTATATCAACTTGATGTCAAAAATGTATTTCTTAATGGTGATCTTGTAAAAGAAGTATATATGAAGTTACTTTGTAAAAGAAGTATATATGAAGTTACCTTTTGGAGTTTCTGATCCTAACAATAGAATCTATCAACTATGTCGCGCACTCTATAAGCTTAAACAAGCTCCTTGTACTTAGTTTGAAAAGTTTAGTTATGCTGTTGTCTCCATAGATATTCAACAGATCCATCGTGACCCAACCTTGTTTGTCTCAGTCGCACCCATTGGTCGTGAAATTCTTCTACTCTATGTTGATGATATGAACGTTTATAGTAATGACGAGGCTACCATATATCTAATCAAGTAACAACTGAATCAACTTTTTGAGATGAAAGATTTGGGATTCTTAAAATATTTTTTTAGCTTAGAAACGCTTATTTTCCTCATGGGTATTTGCTCTTACAACTCAAGTATGCCACAAGTATTGTTTCATAAGCTCGTCTGGTGGATGGTACAAACAATGTTGACACACCTGCTGAGCTGAATGTTAAACTTCATTCTACATACGGTGAACCTCTTTCTGATACTAAATTTTTCAGACAACTTGTTGGAAGCTTGATTTTTCTGACTATCTTTCGACCAAACATTGCTTATATTGTTTATCTTGTCAATCAATTGTTAAGTTCCCCTCATTCTATTCACTTGGCAGGTGTTTTACATATCATTCGTTATATTGAAGACACTCTTGATCGTGCTTTGGTATTTTTGTCATCTTCCACTCTTGAGCTTTATGCTTTTGCTGACTTTGATTTTGGGGGGCCTACTATTGTTCCGAAGTCTACTACATGTTTTTGTATGTTTTTGTGACTCCCCATCTTTCTTGGGAGAGTAAATGGCAAAAATGTAATTCTCAGTCAATAGTTGAAGCTGAGTATCGAGCCATACCCCAAACAACATCTGAGATTGTCTGGCTTCACTAGTTATTAGCTGACTAGGGTGTGGAGTTTCTACATACACTCCCTTATATTGTGATAACAAAAGTACGATTTATTTTGCGAAGAACTTGGAGTTCCATGAGAGCACCAAGAATATTGAAGTAGACTGTTATTTTGTTGGATAGGAATATTTATCCAGGGCAATCTCTCTTCCATATATTCCATCTTCTGCATAGCTTGCTTACTTCTTTACGAAGTCCCATAATACACCTCGTTTCTCAAGCTTGCTTCCAAATTCTCAATAGTTCGCTTCCGACCATCACGAGTTTGGGGGGGAGTGTGAAATCATGTATATTTACTTTCTATTTTTACTAGGTAGGATAATCTTTCCGGTAATCATGTAGGATGTATTCTGTCCTTTTTTGTATATCACACAGGTTGTACAATGTAACCACCTCTGTATTTATATATGGGATTTTCTCCTATAAGATTTTCTCACATATGCAACACCATTTTTTTCATCAAAAGAAAAAATACATGAAATCAAGAGTCCATTTTTTAGGGTTTGTTCGACACAGAATTAAAAATCTTTGATTTCTCTCACATAGTTCCACCAAAATCATCCCATCATATTGATTCTCAAACAATTTTCTATGGACCACAACCAGAAACTTCTTAGATCGATTTGTTTTTTCCCACCAATTTCTTCTATTTTTTATATGTTTTTATCCATTTTTCTCTCAATGTACCACAATTTAGATATGTAGCACCTATGGATGAAAAAGATGAAAATTTGAGTTTTCAACATTTTGATCTTGATTTGTAGCACCTATGGATGAAAAAGATGAAAATTTGAGTTTTCTTCATTTTGATCTCGATTTGTGATTATGTTTTTCGCTTTTTATTTTTATTTTAATTCGATTTATAGTTATTAGATGAAATCAAATGCTTGGTTTTGATTCGAAGTGGTTTTTATTTTCCTTTTAGTCATTTTTCATCTCCCCAGTTTCACTATTATTCTCTTTTTTGCTTTTTTGTTGACACGGTGAACAAACGATCTTGCTTGCCAACTAGCCGACTCAACTCACAACCATTAGGTGAGTGATCCGACCCACTGGTCTAATGTTCCAAACATGGTTCTAAAGTGTGAGGCACAAATGTTGTGTTTTAGTAAATGTTACAGACGAAAGATCAAGGACATGAATGTCACGTTACATATGTTATAATAAAATGAACACATTTATCCATGTTAAATGGTCTATAGGACAAAATCAAGTGACTAGCGATAGTGAACATAGACTTGGGCTCAATCATTGCACCACAAACAGGAAATATGACAATACAACTTGATTAGATGACTAGAGACCATGACCCCAAACATAGGCACATGACAATGTAGCTTGATTAGATGACAAGAGAGCATGACCCCGAACATAGGTTCTGCCATTGAACCACAGATGGATATCATAGCTTATTGGAATCAACTTGAGTTACCTGAGAGCCCAAACTCCACACCTAGGTTCACCCATGAAAGATTCATGACCATGGAGAGGGGATCTAGATTCAATCATTGTCCCACATTTAGGTGTTTTAGACTAGTGATTAAAATAATGGAATTGGGTGCCCGAGTACCAACTCAGTTATCCAATGATCTAAGTCCCCTAATCTGGCTCGGGGGTGACCCCAAGGCAGACGAAGCAATGTTAATAAGAAAAATAACGTTTTACAATTCAGCCTGAGATCACCTAGCTCCCAATTCAGGCTGACTCCTCGACTCCTGAGTCGAAATGGGTAATTTTTTATTGCCTATTTAGAATCGGGGACTCAATTGAGTGGTATAGAGAATTATCAAATTCACTTCGCTTCAGCTGTATAGGCTGAAGTCTTCTGATTTTCAGCTTAAACCAAAGCGAAAAGAAGCGAAGCTCCAGTGCATCCACTTCGGCTTGCTTCGACCCGCTTCAATCTGATTCGGCTGAAGCTTTGGCCTGCTCCAAGTGAAGCACATAATTGTCTTTTTGTTTTTTTCTCTTTCTTTATTTTTTGAATGTTTATTTATATAATTTGTTTTATTTTAATATATTTATATGTATAAATATGTACTCTATTTATATTATTTATATATTTTTTAAATTTCAAAATCCTCCTCTGAATTGGACGAAGCATCGCATCGTTTTTGTTTTTTCCTATCAAACCGAAGAAGACTCCAAATAAATGTGAGTTTTGTCATTCAACCTTGTTTAGTTGGTTTACACTGTAGGACCAGGTGATTTTAATGTCTGAACCCAAATGTGGAAAACAAGTGCGTGAATGAGGCTACATGGCTCAAGATAGAGAGAGTGAGAGGGTTTTTGAGAAAGAAAGAGAGAGAACCAAAAACAAGATGTTTCCAAAAAAAAAAAAAAAAAAAAAGAAAAGAAGTGTGAGAACCAAAAACAAGATGTTTCCAAAAAAAAAAAAAAAAAAAAAAAAAAAAAAAAGAAAAGAAGTGTGAGAACCAAAAGACTCGGGATCCAAAAGAAAAGCAAAAGCAAAATGAGATATGGTAAATGGGCAATGCATTTGGGGTCTTGCCTTTTTCCCCTTTGGCATTTTGTGGCATTAAATTTGGTGGGGTAGTTTTGGGCACTCCAATTCAGCTTTCCAACATGTGGAGAGAGAGAGAGAGAGAGACAGTGGTGCACCAACAAGGCATTTTGTCCCAAACACTGGCCAAAAAGTCGAGTGGTTGCCATCCCCAAAGAAGGCTAAAGGCTCTTGGCTCTTGGCTCTTTGGTACCTGGCATCTCCACCCTTATGTGTCACCCTCACCAATCAAACCACCTCTCCATTTTTATCTAATGGTGAAATGATTCCAAACCTAACTCTTTATTCCATTTGAGGCAAAGTGAGTTAATGGCTTTTTAGAGGAAGCTTCCCTTGTGCAGGGATAATATACCACGGATTCTTGCATCAATTATTAAGGTCCACTACTCTCTCTCTCTATCTTTCAGCCAAGGGTGTGGTTTGTATAAGGTTGCTACGTTAAATGATTAAATTAAGGACCTGGTTTTTATGCCGTCAAGCCCGCACATCTAAAAATGTGATGCGAGTCTCTTAATAAATTTATTTTTTAGATGGATTTTAAGACTTAATTTTTAAGAACATGTAATCTCTAGCATGGAGATTATGAATATAAAAAATAAATAAATTTTAAAACTGAAAATAATAATTTTAGTAAGAAAACATTTGGATGGTTAATTTCTATTGTTTTTAGATGGAACACCAGCTTGCATCCATCTTTAAGATGTATGCTTCACACTTTCTGGACCGCATATGTAGAAGTGCAGTCATGCCCGCATGAAACAATTTTCCTTAAATTAAATTAAGGCACGCCTCTAAATTTTATCATAAATGTAATTTTGGTGTAAAAAATTTTTGGAAGGTTTGCAAATCTATTTTGATCTCTAATTATAAAATTTTGAACTCCATAAATGATTCAAATCAAGTAGATCTATAAACACCTCAAAAGCTTGAAAATGGACGGTCCGAATAATATGTTGCAAGAAACACTAGTTTGGGGACTGGAAATCTATACTTCTTTTCATATTCATACATCACGATGGTGAGATGATGAATTAGAGAGTTTTCCAACATCAAAACAACCTTTTGTGGAAAGGGGATGGGGTCATGGTGGCAACGCCCCCACATCCTAGTCATCAATTGTGGTTTCCACTCCATTTAGACCACCTCACTAATAGCTTCAAAAAACCAACTCCTAAACTATTTGAAAAAACCAATAGGGGCCTATATTCCCCCTGAAAAAAAAATATTTTATCATGAATTTTTTAGGTGCACCTTAATTTTACATTTTAAGATTGCAACCTTATATAAACATTTTCTTTTAAAAAATAGATCAACAACCCAGATTGTGCCTCTAGATTTTCGATCCGGTTCAGCAAATTGGAGATTCAAAAAAATTAAAATGTTAAAAAAATTAAGTGGGGTTAGTTCTAGTCGGTTTTCTAACATAACTATGACAGAACCGGCCGATTCTATTAGATTAACAGCCAGTTCAATGGTTAAAGTTATAAAAAATTGAAAACAATAGGGAGCCAATCTATACTGGTTCCTGGTTGTATCATAGAACCAGCACGGACCAGCCTATTCATTGGGGGAACCGACCGATTCTCGATATTTTACGCGATTCTAATTGGCCCAACCAATTTTCGATCCATATCGGTTGTTTTTTATGTGGATCGCTGATTTTCAATCACTTCTATCAACACATCGCGAGTTGTAGGTATCAGACCTGGGCTTCATTGATTTACAGTGGACATTTGCATTGCTCTGTTCCAAAATCTATTTCTACAGTTGATATACCCAAAAAAAATAAAAAAAAAGACAAGAGAGACAAGAGCTGCGAAAATTTTCTACATAATATGATGCTCCACGATTGAATCCATCCACTCGTACACAAACAATACACACCTAAACATAAAGTGTCCCCGCGCACACAATTTTCTTCCATGGATTGCTCTCTCTCTTTCTCTCCTCGACACATCCACTTAGCAACAGGATGTTTTCCGCTCATAATACCCTCACAAAAAAAAACTCATTTTACAAGACAACAGTATATAAATATCCAAATTTTATTGAATACAACTTTATAGTGTGAGCCCCTAGCATAATCCCTATATATATATATATATATATATATATATATATATATATATATAGATAAAAAAGGTGAGGTTTGTATAAGTTACCCAATTCATTAATATTTTAAATTTTATAATTAAAGATCAAAATATATTAAGGCTATTACAAAGATTTTCAATATTAAAACCATATTTCTCAATATTATTTAAAGTTGTGCTTTACTTTGATTGTTTAGAACCTTGGTTCTATACAATACAAGCTGCACCATTTTATAATTGTACTCAACAAATTTTAAACACTTATATACTTTTGTTTTATAATATAATATTTTTTTGTAAAAATAATATTTGGTCATTCGAAAAGGTGTGACATGAACATTGAATGCCATTACTATGCTCTATGTGAGTGATGTGACACTCCATGTAGATGATGACACACTTGATTAAGAATACCCTTATTAATAAAATATTTTTTATACAAAACAAAAGTATATAAATGTCCAAAATTTTTTAGTACAATTATAAAATGCTCTATACGTGAAGGCAGCATCCAGTATTTGTAAAATCGAACAGGAACGGTTAACCGGATATGGGCCTGGAAGTGGTTTAACCGGCCTAACAGGTAAACTAACCGATTCAACCGTTCTAGCTGCAAGTCCCGGGAGGTCAAAAAAGTGTTGAAAAAAAATACAAAAAAATCTTCTAAAATATGAAAAGCATATAAAGAATGATTAAAACAAAACACATTTAAATGAAGTTGAAAATTAATGAAAAAAACTTTTTAACCCATTTTATATTTTTCAAAGACTATTATTTTTAAAAAATTTTAAAAAAATAAAAAACTATAAAAATGAGTATTAATGATCAAAACAATTTTTAATTTTTATCTTAATGTTTATAAACCAAATTCTTATTTTTGAAAATTTATATAAATTTTTTTATTTTTTTTATAAATATCAATTGAGCACTTTAACTGTCCAAAACCGAAACCGACTGATCTAACGGCGATAAGCGGTTAGATGGTGCGATTTTGAGAACAATAGCGTCATCGTTGACTATGCTTGGTCTGCTCCAACGGGATATGTTCCTCGTATAATAATAATTTGATGTCTCTTCCACTCAATAAAAAAGCGATTCCCAATAAAACCAAGTAGACCCACTGACTCACTTTGCAGCACACATTCGTGGAAGAATGACATCCATGTCTTTCGGTAAGTACATATGTGTAGTTTTTTATTATTATTAATCAACTCAAATATACAATCATTTCAAGTGCTACTTCATTAATCAACTCAAGTATACAATAATTGTTTTAAAAATCAAAATGGTTTGAAGCTATCACCCATTGTTCCCGAGTTGAACCTCTCGAGTCGATTACTCAACTCGGCCAACTTCCCTAACATAAAAAGAAACCCAAAAAAAATTAAACAACACACATAAACTTTAAATAAAGTTTAGGAACCTTAAATCAGACTGAAAACAATAATTTTACTTCTCTTTTTTCCTCTTCTGAACGCTAACAGTGAACAATAATTTTACAATAAAATACGTTTCCTCATACAATTCTTAGGCCTAGATTGTCGAGTTCCGAGTTGGGAATACGAATTACGCTACTTTCTGGTCCTGGTTCATCTCAGGTAGTTCGAAGTCTAACCGACTTCTAAAAACCTTGTATTTCGACGAGGTGAAATGAGCTATTCAAATTAGCTCGAAGTCTAACCGACTTCTAAAAACCTGTATTTCGACGAGGTGAAATGAGCTATTCAAATTAGCTATGGAAAAAGTTTATATAAGGTTGCAACCTTAAAATGTAGAAATAACGTTGTACTTCAAAATTTCATCATAAAAGGTTGTTTGGATGTTGGAAAACCCTCTACTTGATCATCTCGACTTTGAGATGTATGACTATGAAAAAATAATAATATTTCGAGTTTGCGAAATAGTGTATCATGCAACACATTATCTGGACCGTCCACTTTTAAGATTTTCATATGTTATATACTACATGATTTGAACCACTTTTTAAAAATCCTATCATTAGAGATGAAAATAAACTCTCAAACCATCCTAAAAATGATTTATATCAAAATTACATTTATGATTAAATTATGAGGTGCGCTTTAATTGGATTGTTTAATGTTCCAACCTTATGTAACCACACCTATTATTTAATACTTACCTAAATTAGTTAACTTAATTATTTTCTATAAAAATACCAAGGTTTAAAAAACTAGATTGGTGATCCGGATTGGCCACCTCAAAAACCGTGGGATCGGTACATTGGCGATCTGTATCAGAGAATCGGCCGGATCGGTAGGTTTCGATCCAAAACAATTTTCAAAACATCACTAAAAATTCCTAAAAATAATGTTTTTTGAGTTTCCAAAAAACTTGGGGGGTAGTGCATTATGTATTTTTATTATTTTGTAAAAACATGTGAACATTGAGATATCATTTCTTTATTTGGATTTTGTTAACCATTCATTCTTATCACTGGAAAAAAATGCTTACTATTTATCAAGAATATGAATATATAGTCTAAAATGGAGCATTCAACGACTAAAATACAATCTAAAACCAAAACGAAAGGCGGGCACCGCTCTGCCACTTCATCGTGTTGCTACATCGCTTTGAATTCTCTCAACCAGTGAAGGAAAAATCGAGCGATTCAAATTTTAACTGCCCGATTAGATCAGAACTGGCCACTGCCCCGTTCCAGTTTTGGTGAATTGGCAAGCTGTTTTAACAAAAAAAATCAAAAAAAATATAAAATCCCAAAAAATGACAGATTTTATGTGTAATGCAGTTTTTAATGTTTTCATCATTTTCGGAAAGAATGGAAATTGTTTTGGTCATTAATACTTATTTTTACATTTTCTCATCTTTTTGAAAAAATTTCAAAAATACCCCTGATCACAAATCGATTCTTTGAAATCCATTTTTTTCATTAATTTTCAACTTCATTTGGATGTGTTTTGTTTAATCATGCTTTAAACATATTTTTCATATTTTATTAAATTTATTTGTATTTTTTTATCTTTTTTTTTCACTTTTTTTACCGGGGACTTGGCCAGTTTACTGGTTAGGTCGAACTCCTTCCAGCCTCATGTATGGTTAACTATTGTGGTTCGTTTTTCATACATTGGTCTTGACAATTCATTGAGCAATCCATATAAACCTCATAATTCGCGGTGTCGATCTGACTATACTCGTCGATCCATGTAGGACCTAAAACCTTAGTTTATAAGAAAAATTAAAGGGAGAGAACAATCAAATCAAATCCCCACTTGAAAGGAACGGCCAAACATACAACATGTATAAAACTTTCACATCAATATAGTACAAATAACTAAATATAACAATCAACAGAGCCTCAAAAATGACTAAACAACCAACGGAACCTCAAAAATGAAGATAGAACCATATCCACATTCAATTTTTAATATAATACCAAAAATCCATTTACATATGTAATAGTGCATTTTCTTTATTTTTCTTGTTTTTTTAATCAGGAACAAATGAAAGACAAACCCTAATGTAGATGTATCAGTAAAACCTCCAACGGAAAAACCTTAAAAAATAAAAAAATAGATCTGGACTCATCACCATAAAAAGATATCCAACAAGAAGAAGATCAAAAATAGAAATATACATGAGTATAATTACTACCAAACCATGAAATTCAGACCAGAAAAATACAGATTATACAAAGAACTCAAACTCCTCCCAAAATCACCACTAAACAGGACAACAACATAATATTTTTATTGATAATGGAAAACAAAAACACCAGCAATGAAAATGGCAATATTACCAATGCTATAATAATTAAAAGATATTTACAGCAATACAAGCTGCATTAACTAACAAAGTAATAAAATGCACCAAATACAATAACATAAACAATAAAAGCAACACAATTATAGCATATCACAACAAAAACAAGAACACCGCTAACAAAAATCACAACAAAAACAAGAACACCATTAAAAAAAAAAACTTCATAATATCATAGCCAACAACGAACTTATCACTGCCCGAATAATTATTTACAAAAAAAAAAAACACTTAAGAGTAATATTTTTTAATTAAAATTGTAATATATATATATATATATATATATATATATATATATATATATATATATATATATATATATATATATATAATGAAAAATGAACAAATATTGATTCACATATCAAGTAATTTGATTCAAATTTGAGGAATAACATATCAAAATTGCGGACCCTAAATTTCGTAGAACATGCTAGTAAAAAATAAGTCGTCGAAAATGATATACAAAACTAAAGAAAAAAAACATTACCTGATTTAGGTTAAAATAAAGGCTCTGTAAATCAAAAACCCCAATGAAATTCGAACGAAATACACCAAAAACAATGTTGTCGATCAAAATTTTTGTTTTTCGTGAATGATTCAGGAACCCTAGCTTTCGATCCAAATTTGATAGACTCGTTTAGTCAGAAGAAGTAGCATAATTATTTGGTGGAGGAATCATAGCTTCAATTTGAACCAAGAAACAAACGATTTCCATCAAAATGGAAGAAATGGCGGATTTTTTAGAAAACAAGAAAAAAAAAAAAAAAAACCCCAATTTCGAGCACCAAATCGATCATGAAAATATACATGTGTGTTTATTCAATCAATGAAATATTTTTATAGAGGAATTTAAATAATCTAGATCCAATAATTGTTTGAAAAGCTTAAAAAATATATCCAACTTATCCAAATCCATGAAAAAGGGCTCACGGGTTCACTATAGCATCAATAATTGGGGCTTTTACTGTATCCACGAACTCTACTGTAGAAAATCACCCATTTGCAGCAATAGAATCGACGATCCAGTGGGAGGGGAACCCAGCGAATCCCGGTATATGAGAGGATCCGGAATGGCCAGTGCAAAATCCGACCCAAGTGGGGCGATTCTGACGTGGATCACCATTTTCGTTTCGGGGGTGGTTTGTATAGAGCCGAGGCTCAATCAAATTTGAGCCCACCTTCAAATAGTGTCGACAAATATGGTTTTAGTGTCGGAAAGTTTTGTGAAAGCCTTAAATTATAGTTTCATCTTTAGTTGTAAAACTTAAAAGCTTAAAAAATAGTGTAGATCGGTCATATCTGTAAACTTTTCCCTTTTCTTAAACCTTGAAAAGTACGATAGACTAAAGTACATTTTCAGTATTGTGAGGCTGTAAAACTTGCTAAAGTTCATGTGCTTTGCATACAAAGCATCGTGATTGAGCTCGAATTGCGCTCCATGACCGTAAAACCTGTTGGGACCCAAGACTAGCTCAAGTACATCTTGTTGCGGTGACCTTCCTACTACGACAAATTCAATACCTTAAAATCAACTCACTTATCACCGCAAATAGACTTCAAGAAATTCAAAAACTTGATTACTGTACATGGTGCAATAATTTTTTTTTAAAAAAAACGAAATCAAGAGAAGCAAACATAGGACAATTAAATCACAACAACATACTACAAACTACAATCCAAGCATCATCAACATCAAAATATACATAGTTTACCATAATGGTGTTACATCCACGGGCAACTGATAATGATGAATTCACTATCAATGGAGGAAATTACAAGTTTTGTAGGTTTGTAGAAGTTATCTTATAATAGCAAAAAAAACTCAAATTAACTTTTCCCTATCATAAAAATTTATCTTTGCTAACTTCAACCAACTCCGTCGATGCAAAGAAAGCACCAATAAATCTAACCCAATACAAGGGCACAAAACAAAGGCTAGGGTTCACAAAGAAAAACCCTCAATCTCTTTCTTCCCCGTAACCTCTTCACTCTCTACAAATAGTTCTCACACACCCCCATTCTACTTTTTATCTCTTTATAATGACTTTTATGTACCCCATAAAGTTTATCTTATATCTAACTAAAAGAGCCTTAAATATTAAGAGAAATATCATAGGGTTGATTTTATATCACTAACCCAATAATCTCTTTCATGATACAAAATCATACCCTTGCTCTACCTATCATATCCAGTTATTCTTTTATTCTTGAACATATAGAACTTAGCCAAGCTCTCCAGCCTAATAACATCTATGAGCATGCTTTGTTCATCTTCCTTCAAGCTTGTTCCTCTTATGCATACTCTACCTTCTTCAACTTTTTCATTTTTGAGTTATTGAGGCGATGCCGCCTCTTTGCATTCTTTGGGTGTAACCCTTCTTGCACACCTACAAGAACAATCGGTGATTGCTCTCTTATCACCATGGTCCCTTGTATAAATCATTTCCATAAAGCCTTGCATATGCTCAGAACTTTAGGAATACTTACGAATACTTCTTAAACTTTGAAGCATTAATTTCACTCCATTTCAAAATTTTCATCTAAGCTAATCACAAGGCTATACTTATCATTTTTACTCTTTGACTTATTTCCCATTGATGTTGATTCTTCAACTTGGAAAGCATTATTATCAGCTTCACTTTATTATTTCATTCTTGAACCACAACACTTCGAAAAATTTGTCCTTTTCAATTTCCAGCCACTTTTTATTTATGTGCTCAGGCTTTCTGCAAACCAATAATCTTTGTCATGAGACCTCTGGACTTTGATCAGAAATCTAACTTTTGACTTAAGGAATTCTTGATGAACTACTTCGTTCATCTGACATGCCTCTTGGCCCAAGAGCATCCATCCTTGAACCTATTAAAATTATATATGCATTCTTTTGAAGTTCATTGGAAAAAAAATGCAATGCAAACCGAATCCTATTTGAGGGATTCTTTTTTATCAAAACTCAAGATTGTCATATGCACCTTATCTTCCTCATCTATCTTCACCCTAATGCTCTCTAGTAGACAAATTATGTTATTCAATTCCCTCAAGTGTATCGACACTTTCATACCATCTCTCGTCATCAAATAATACAATTTTTTTTTTACGAAAATCCAATTTGTGAAGAACTTTGTTTAGTAGAAGCTAGCTTTGCTCATAAATCTTCCACCTTCTTTTCACCTACTATATTAATCAGTATTTTATCCGTTAAACACAAATGAATATGGTAGTTGCCTTTATATCCAAATTTTCTCTATCATCATCCTTCATACTTTCCGGTTTCTTAGATTTTCTTTGTAAGGTTTTTATAAAGACATTGTTGTATCAATATATCATGAACTTTTATTTTCTAAAGTTCAAACTCATTCTTTCCATTGAACTTCTCTATTTCAAATTCGTAAATAGCCATTTTTCCAAACTACTACACATTTTCCTAGAGCTTTCATACCACTTGTTCGCAATCGAGACTAGCTTGATTACCCCTTGTTGCGGTGAGCCCCCCACTGCAATAAATCATATGCCTTGAAACCAACTGGCCTATCATCGGTAAATCAAGAAATCCAAATAACCAAGAACTATATATAGTGAAAAATTTGAAAAAAATAAAAAAAAGTCAAGGGAAGCAAAAATAGTAAAGTTAATACCACAACCACATATTACAGATAACAATCCAAACATCATCAACGCACAAATATATATGGTTCACCCTAAAACCTGCAAGGATCAATTCACTATCAATAGAGAAAATTACAAGTTTTTTGAGTTTGTAGAGATTATCTTAGAATGACAAAAAAAAAGCTCAAATTCATTTTTTATCTACCACAAAAATAATATTAATCGACTCTTTTTTTTTTTTTTTGTTAACTTTGACTAACTCTATCGCACAAATAAAATATCAATAAATCCAGCCCAATGCAAGAGCATAAAAGAGGGGCCAGAGTGTTCCAAGCAAAACCCCCATCTCTCTTCCGCAAAACTGTTCTTCACTCTCTACAAAGAGTTCTCCCCCATGCCCCCTCACTTTATCTTTCTCTCTCTACAATGACTTTTATGTGCCCCATAAATGTTATTTTCTATTTGACCAATATAGCCTTAAAAAATGAGAGAAATATCCGGGGTTGATTTTATATCACCAATCCAACAAAACAAACTTTGATTCGGTTCTCTAGCCAATCTAACTTGCTTTTGAGTTTGAAAGAATCTTTCGTCAAATACCTTAACAGGGAGACTCAAGAATTTGTTTTACAAATAAGCTTCAATTTTGAAGAGGCAGATAATTGCACCCCACACACATTTAAACGACAAGATATTTTTTTATTTGAAATTCTTTATTTTGCCTTTTAAAACTAGGAATTGTATATATAATGAATCGTTACACTTTGTAAAAGGTCACAAATAGTACAAGCCTTCAAATTTAAATAAGGAAAATGGTTTGATCCGGCTGCAGCCCTATCAAAATAAGTAAAACTACAACTAATGACTCATTAAAAATTGTAATTCAAGCATTGAAAAACTTTTACATCGATCATCTCGATTTGAACATTATGGTTGTGAAAAAAAAAAAAGGATTTCAAACTATAAAAAATAGTGTACAGTTTAACAAATTATCGAGACCTTCCATTTTGCCCTAAAAATAAGTGTTCAAAGATCCACACGATTTGTACGATTTTTTTAGTTTCAGATTTATTATCAGTGTTGGAAATTGATTTTAGAGCCAATATGGAGATTTTCATGGCCGAAAGTGCTTTTCAGATAAGGATTTAAGGTGAGGCTTTATTTGGTTTTCATAGAGCCTAGGCCTTATGGAAACTTCATCCCTTAAATAAATAGCTTGTGTGTTATGCTCACACAAAATCTCACATCTAGAAGTTAGGAATAATATCATTTTCATCGAAAAGGTAATAGTCTCTATAATTTCGAGGTCGTTTGGATACCTGGAAATATATTGTCTGTAAAATATATTACTCGCGTAATACATTATTGCGTAATACATTACCTGCAAATAGATTGTTACTATTTGGGTAGTATTTAGATGCAACTTAGCAAATACATTGCTAATTTTTTTCTATGTTTGGAAGAAATATGGGAAATGCATTAACAACATTTACCGGCACTTGCCTGTAAACTATCATTTCTTTTTTCTGTCACAAAATTCTACTGAAATGTGGAATTAAAGTCATCATCATACTATTCCAAAAAGATTTTTAAATAATAACATCATCGTCATTCCAAAAAGATTTTCTAATAATAACTGGTATCGTTCTAAAGTCATCATGACATCATTTTCTACTTATTTTGCATGCCTTTGGTACTTACATGGAATCACATGTCTTCTAACATGATTAGACTTTGGTTTCAACATGATAAGTCATTAGAATACTATGATTGGAATAACATGATTTTTTTGTGATAAGCCTTATTTTTATTTATTTTTTATAGAATTATTTCAAATGTCTCTCTATATAATTTCAAATAAACAATAAATTTATGATACCAAATTCAAAATCTTTATAGTACAAGTTAAAAAATGAGAAGAAATTTGATTAGTAAACTAGAAGGTTTGGTAATTGCAGTAGAAAATTTTGAGACATTGGAGGAGACTAAAGATATATCTTATTTCAATTGAGCTTTTACTAATCTCTTATGAGGATTATGTTGTGTGAAATTTTTTATTATGATTATGTCATGCAGTTTCTCAGTGATTACCAATTATTATTTTTATTATTTTTATTTTATGAGAGCTGATAACTTCAAACGACGGCTGCAACCCAAATTGGGGATATAGTGATGTAGAAATAGATGTGAGCAAAGTGTAGAAATGGATGTACATACGTAGAGTTTAGAGAGAAAGTACAAATGGATGTCGCAGGGGAGAGGGAGAATGCGGCAGAATGAATGGGCACAGGAGAAGTGAGAACAGCACAAGATAGACAAAAAAAATTTTGTGTAAGAGATTCGTGTAGTTAGATTACTTGTTAAGCACGTAATTGATTTCACAGCCATTCTGATAGATTTCACGTATTTTAGAGAAATGTTGTGTAATTTATTTCAATTTGTGTAGCCAAACATGATAAATCTCATATTTCCTTGTAATATGTTTCTATATAATAGATTTTGAGGTACCAAATGGGCATTAAAATGTTCAAATTTATTGTTTTCTTTTTCGGGAATTCGACTATGAAAGCAATCACCAATACAACGTCAGCCCCCAATGCACATTTGATGGTTCAGATGGACTATGATTTTATTAATCAAAAGATAAACAACATTATTGTATGCTTTTCCTTTATGGGTTAAATTTGTATAAGTTAGCAACCTGATACCATTAAAGTAAAGCACACCTCAAAACCATGCTAAAAGGTGCAGTTGCAATGCTGAAAAGTCTTAGGATGACATAAAAATCTATTGCCACAACTATGAAATTCTAAGCTAAAAAAAATAATGCAGATCGAGTAAATAGGTAAACAATTGAAAATTTTGAAAAATGAAGGGCCTATATAATATGTTACAAAGATGCACGATCTTTAAGACTTGAAATCTTTTTTTTCCTTTTTTTTTCATATCCATACATTTCAAGTTTGAGATGATCAATTTAAGTACTTTTTAACATCAGAACGATATTTCCCGAATGAGTTTTGAGGTACGGCTTGCTAAAATAATATAAAGGTGATGCTTTATATAAATTTTTTCCTCTCTTTTTTTTAAGGGTACGGTTTCTATAAGGTTGCAACCTTAAACAATCTAATTAAGGATGCACCTCCAAACTTTATCATAACATGTATTTTTTTGTGTTAAAAATTCATAAGATTGTCTGAAAATCTATTTTCATTTCTAATTATAAAACTTTAAACTCTAAAAATGGTTAAAACCAAGTAGATCTATAAACATATGAAAATCTTGAAAATATACGATATAGATAATGTGTTGCAAGATGTACTATTTCTGGGACTCAAAATATTCTTTTTTTTATATTCATACATCTCGATGTCGAGATGATCAATTAGAGGGTTTTTCAACATTAAAACAACATTTTCTGATGGATTTTTTAAGTGCATCTGTAGTTTTACATTTTAAGGTTGTAACCTTATATAAACTTTTCCCTTTTTTTAATCCACTTGCTTAAATTTACTTGCAAAATCTTATTATTCCTTTTCAAAACAAAATTGGACTTTGCAGCTCAGGTAGAAATTGACCAAAACAATGTTGATAATGTCGACAACGATTTAGGGGGCCAATAAGGGACATAATACCCTGATTCCTTTTATGAAAATGATTGAAGGGTACTTGGAAAAAGAAATAGGATAGATAAACATAATCTTGTTTCTTATTTGCCAACCAAACATTGTAAACACCTTTTAGACGTGGTTATGGGGAACTCCTTTAATGTCATTGAAGTGACCAAAATTATCCCTATTTTTCTATGTTATTGAATATCGAAATACAAGGAATTTACTGTAGTATAGCAGAAGCATAATATACACTTAGTTTCTTTGGAAAAAGATCAGCTTAAGAGGAGTTCTTCAATTCAAAATTTAAGATCCATTTTAAAATCATCAAATAAAATTTTCAAAATAAAATTATTTTTTATTTGGAGTTCTAGACACATAGATCTAACTGCCCTTAATACATTAACTTTTTTAGGAAGAGTTAGAGCGTCAATCAATTTTTCTATATTTGAAATTAGTCGTTGGGTTGTGGAGATTACATCCCAAAATTTAAAAGGTATTCCTCCATTAGCAGGGTTTTTCAAAAAACTCCATCTATTATGGTGTGGATGGCAGACGGGCATAGTTTTTTGGTTTGATTGTACTCCTTATGGGCGTTGTTTCCATCTACTATTGCCTAAAATTAATCCAAGTACTAATGACTGGACGAACAAAGAAAGGAAAACGTTTATATAAGGATGCTACCTTATAATGTAGAACTACGGATGCCCCTAAAAATCCATTGGAAAAGGTAGTTTTAATGTTGAAAAACCCTTTGATTGATCATCTCGACATCAAGATGTATGACTATGAAAAATAAAAAGATTTTAAGTCTCAGAAATAGTTACAACATATTATCTACACTATCCATTTTCAAAATTTTCATATTTATAGATCTACTTGATTTTAACCATTTTTTAAATTTAAAATTTTATAATTAGATATAAAAAAATATTTTGAGATAATCTTAAGAATATTTTACATTAAAATTATATACCATGATAAAATTTTAAGGTACACCTTACCTCTACACCTACGGATGTATCCGTATGCAAACTGCACCCACAAAGAAATAACTCATCATGTGTAAAATTGTAGAATATCTCCTTTTAG
Organism: Amborella trichopoda; assembly: GCF_054954075.1. Lineage (NCBI taxonomy): Eukaryota > Viridiplantae > Streptophyta > Magnoliopsida > Amborellales > Amborellaceae > Amborella > Amborella trichopoda. The sequence continues at coordinate 8,628,003 of NC_142345.1, forward strand.
ATAAAAAAAATTCCATCAAATTACGTATGATTGTACGTGTAATAGCCTCCAAAAAGACTCCAAAAGAATGTGTTTTGCCGAAAGGACTTACAATATATATACGTTAGTTCATCAATATAAAATATTTGTATAAGGATGAGGCTATGGTGAGTCAACTAACTCCCCTATTGTTGTGTATCCCCTTAATCATCAAACCCCCTCTTTACAATAGATGTGACAAAATGGTACCTCCACTAAAAAGCCAAAATAGATGGGTGAGAAATCTTTATAAAAACACCAATTTTTATTTTTAGAAAAAAAGAAAATCTAAACTGACGATCATCCTCATAATTAAGATTAACAAAATCTAAAATCCATGTTAAAATAAATTTTGAAAGAAGCAGACTTATCAAATACTTTTCCTTTGCTACAATAAGACAACAACAGATAAGTAGATCGCTCCAAAAGTAGCAACCCATTTATCATTTGAAGTATGAGCATTACACCCTTAATTAAAACTTAGATGTCTAATGACAAATGTGATTTGAAACTAGAACCGGCCCACAAACAAGCTATAATTAGTAAGCTCTTGAGTGCATAAAATGTCACATTTCAATGTTGAATATTGATGACATAAGGTGACAAGAACAAGCATGGGTATGCGTGCAAAATTGTTAACATACTCAATAATTGAGAGCTTTTGGACATGGAAAAAGGTGACAAAATCCCCCTCTTTCAATTGGACAATTTCCAAAGCATCCTCACCCTTTCATGGATCCTCTTCTAGAAAAAAGTAAGGATAATTGTATCTAGGAAATGGGAGTGCAAAAATGGAAACTTTTCAATATATCACCATTTGAAGCTGAATAATGATGAAATCCATGATTATTGAAACATGTTATAAAAAGAATACGAAATCTCAACTACTACTAAAGCTTGTGAGTAGCAATCAATGATTAGCAAGTCGAAAAATTAAAAATACTTTATTAAGCATACCTTATTCAGGTTTAGATGTGATTTGTAATTAATCATACTATTAATATATTCAAAGAAGGATGATAGAGGTTTGAATTTTAAAGACAGCTTGTTGCATATATGGATCATTGCCAATGAGTAAGGATAATTGTATCTTGGTACGCTAAAATACCATTGGTACAGGGAAGTCCCTAATTTATAGTTACCACTTGTTAAATTTGATAGATGGGTTGTGTCATTGAGTTCAAAAAATTTTATTGGAAATTTTGAACTCGACTAGTGTGACACCCCTAGCTAACCAATTCCACATCCAACAATCAAAATTGACTATGACTTTCTTGTAAGTAATATAAATGGCTCCTAGTATACTTTTCTTTATTGCAAGGGACAATATATTATAAGCCCATGATTCACCAAATGAAATATGGTACAAAGTTCAAAAATTGGATGGTAATTGGTGTGATTTAGTGAACCGGATTGCTTGATTTTCATTAATATTACCGAAATACAGTCTTGACCGTCAGATAGGCCTAGATTTCATCTAGGCCCTTGGGCTTATATTATTCCATCAACTGGTGGGCTGACCCTAGCATTTTCAATATAGGGAAAGGCTGGTGTGAGCCCACTAGCTCACAGCTACATATGAGCCCAATGGCTCAGATTGAATCAGGGTCGATCTGTTGAGCACGACCTCATTTCGTATTCCAATTTTAAACTTTTTTCTACAGATACAAATTAAATTGAACTTTAGGCATCCATTCTTATCATCAATTCGAACCTTCTAAAAATATTAAAAGCATAATTTGTAAAATATAAATTGATAAAATTACCCCTAAAATATTTTGAAGGTATTGTGGTTAATTTACTTTTTACAAATTGTTTTTTGATATTTTTGATAGATTCTCCAATTTTTAAAGAATATACACCCAAAATTTCAAGCGATTTGAATTTATAAAAAAAATACTAAAATTCAAATACGAAATATAATCATGATCATTGGATCATACCACATTGAGTCTACGGACTTCCAAGACATTGGGGTCTTGTTACATCTGTGGCATTTTATTTCTTCCCCATTCATTAAAGGTTGAGGTTTGCTGTTACGACTTTAAGCAATCAAAGTACGTCACCTCTCCAAACTTTTTCATAAGAAGTAATTTTGGTATCAAATTTTTTTAAGATGGCCCAATAATCTATTGTTACCTCTAATTATAAAAGTTTAAACTAAAAATTGGTTCTCAATCAAAGAAACATATAAATACATAAAAATATTAAAATAGACTGTCCAAATAATATGTTGTAGAATGTATTATTTTTAGGACTTAAAATCTTTTTTTTTTTATATCCATACATCTTGATATCAAGATGATCAAGTAGATAATTTTCCAAATATATGTTTAATGTGCAAGAAGGATGTTGAATCTAGAGGACATTTGATTCTGCATTGCTCTTTTGCAACCAGAATATGGTGGTAGTTCTTTTCCCTGCTAGGTATAAGTTTGCCTTTTTCTAAAACTATGCTAGGAATTATCAAATATTTGTCATCAGCAAACTTACCTAAGATTGGAAATGATTTATTGAAGATCACAAGGGGGGTGATAACATAGGAAATTTGGAAGGAGCGTAAGAGAAGAACTTTTGAAGGTGATAGCCTACTTTTGGAGATGGTTCTCAATAAAATTAAACATCTGGTGTGGTGTTGGTTGGTTGCCACAAAAGAAGGATGGGGAATATCCGAAGTTGATGTCATGAGCAATATTCAACATTTGATGTTTATGGGAGTTGTTAAGACTCGACCAAGGAGAGAATATGGGTTCCACCTTCATAGGGGTCATTTAAACTTAATTTTGATAGGAGTTCTTTGAGAAATCCAGGTGTGGCAGATATTGGAGGAGCTATTCATTATTGGAATGGTAATATTTTGTTCACATACGTAGGATCCATTGCTATAGCCATTGCAAATTGTGTTGAACTATTAGCACTTTTTCATGGTTTATGGATCTTTTGCAATAGAAATTTGGGTACTCGTTGTATGGATCTTTTGCAATAGAAATTTGGGTACTCGTTGTATGATCTTTTGCAATAAAAATTTGGAGATACGTGATTAGACAGTGCAACTTAGAGCAAAGGGTGCCTGGGAGTTAAAATCAGTTTGGTTGTAGGTCATTGACTTGGCAAGAGGTCCTCCGGTTCAGTTTCAACATGTTTTTAGGGAAGCCAATTTGTTAGCAGATTATTTGGCTAAAAGGGGTGCTTCTTTATCTTTTATTTTTATTTCTCATGATGTAATCCCGTTTTGGTAGTTCCTTCTATAATAATATTTGATAACATTGGTCAAAGAGAAAAAAAAAGTATGTGACATTAACTTTAAAAAGGATAAAGGAAATTTTGGTTCGATGTGTAGGTTATCAATCAATGAAAAATACCACATACGCTGGCAGCGGGCTAAGACTAATCTTCCAAAGGGATGTTATAGCATCCACATGCTTTTAGATTGAACCTAATATCATCTAATGGTCTAAAATGAGTTTAATTTTATTTTAAAAAAATTTTATCTAAAATTTAGGGTATGAATGTATATTTATTTGGAACACTAAAAAAATATTAATAAAAAAATAATTTAAACATAATTGAAATAACTAATAAAAGACCCTTGAAATAATTTAAGTAAGCTTTTATGTTTAATTTTTTTTATTGTTTTTATTCCGTATGATATATAAAAATATATGTATAACTTAAATTTTAAATAAATATTATTTTTAAATAAAATAAAAATAAAAATTCTTTTATAGTTGTTAGATCTGGCTATGTTTTAATCTTAACCATTGGAAGGCTTTTTGTGCACTTTTCCACCATCCACGTGATATGACCAAGACTTTCCTTTTAAAAAATATATCAAAAAAATAAACACAATTAAAATTTGAACTTTTATCTTTCAAAACTTCTTGTTAAATGACAATGAAAAATGACTAACATTGAGGCCCTAAACAATCAAACTAAGGTGCATCTTAAAAATTCACTAGAAGAAGTTGTTTCGATATAAAAAAGTCCTTAAATCTAATCATCTCGACATTGAAACACATGGATGTACAAAACGAAAAAAAAGACTTCAAGTTTTGGAAATAGTGCATCTTGTCATGCATTATTTGGTCCGTCAATTTCAATATTTTCAAGTGTTCGTAGATCTGCTTGATCTATACTACTTTTGAAGCCATTCTAAAGATTTTCGATACTAAACATCTTTGGATACCATTTGAAGGTGCGTATCACTTTGAGTGTTAGGACCTCAGCCTTATACATACCGAAATGTTTCATGCGGGATGGACCACATTTCTACATATGCGGTCTTTAAACCGTAAAGCATCCATCTTAAAGATGGATGCTAAGTAGGTGTTTATCTAAAAACAATGGAAACTAACAATCCAATATTTTCTTACTAGAATTATTATTTTTATTTTTTAAAATTTATTTCTATTTTCATATTCATGATATCCATATTAGAGATTACATATCCTTAAAAATTAAGTCTTAAAATCCATCTAAAAAACAGATTTATTAAGAGGCCCGCGTTGCTACACATATATGTGGGGCCGAATGGAAACCGGATCCCACACCCCAATTGTATTCTATTTTCTACATAATCATATTTTTCAAAGTTATTTTTAGAAATTGCATCTTTTTGTATCGTTTTTAGGCAAATCACAGTAGTTCCAAAAAACGTGTTTTTAACGGATTTTGCCAACTGCGTTGCAGGCAACTTAGTCGCCCTTGGAATCACAAAGCGTTGTCGCTTATCAACCCCTCTCTCTCTCTCTCTCTCCCCTCTTTCTTTCTTGCAATTGTCTCTCTACTTGCCATTGCAACGAAAGACCAGGGGCATTCCAGACATTAGGCCATTGAATCTCAAAACCCACAACAATGGTGCCCCTCTGCTTCATTACAAACTGTTACAGTGATTTTTGGGAGCGAGAGGGACTGATTCGATGGACGTGAAACATGTTTGACTGCATTCTCAAACCCCCACAAACCGCTTTACAAATCCCAAAACCACCTCTCATCGCGCCCAAAACCACCCAACCAAAAACCGCTTAGTCACACACCACTCTCTGGTCTGCATCCGTACTGGGCCTGCTCCATTGGCTGAGTTGGCATTAATGGCCACTACAGTGAAAAACTCCACATTATTGCTACAAAAGGGCTTCAAATTGAGAAAACCCAACTTTTTTAGAGAGAGAAAACAGCTATTTGCGACTATTTGCGATGGAATGGGACCGGAAAACCGCTCCATTTGACTCAGGGGACCCCATGGTGTTTTTGGGGAAGGCTCATGAAGAAAACCCATTATTGATTTCTGGTTTTAATGGTGGAAAAGGTGGTTTGTCCTCCTCTGTTACCATAGACTTGAAGCTTGGAAGGTTGGGTGATTGTGAAAGTGGTTTTGATGAGAGGCTTACGAAGAAAACAGTGGTACAGGGTAAGAGAGGGAGAGGGGGAGTTTCAGGGGTTCCTCTTTGTCAAGTTGAGGGCTGTAATGTTGATCTCAGAGCTTCAAAGGATTATCATAAGAGGCATAAAGTTTGCGATATTCATTCGAAGACGGCTAAGGTCATCGTTAAGGGAATTGAGCAGAGGTTTTGTCAACAGTGTAGCAGGTTTGCTTCTTGGTTCCTTCTCTTTTCTGTGTTAGTGTGTTTTGTCTTCGGAAATCTTTTTGTTTTCTTTTTTGGCTGAGGCTTTTTTTGTGTGAGCTTATGGGAATTTTGGTCATTTGACTGTATCTTTGTTTAAGAAATTCTCTGTTTGACTGTGTGTTTGGCTATTTGGAGCTCTCTCTCTCTCTCTCTCTCTCTCTCTCTCTCTTCTCCTATTTTATTGGGTTTTTGGACCAGTTATGTGAGTTCCCTTTTTAGGTGTTTTCAGCTTGTGTTTTTTATTGAATTGCTGGTGGGTTCAATTGACCGGAAGTCTCTCTTTCTCTCTCTAAACCCACAATTTCTATTTTTACTTTTATTTTTATTATTTTTAGGTTTTTGGTAAATTTCTGGGATCTAGTTCTTGAATATGTTGCGTCTAGTTGAATTGTTACTGGGTCTAATTTGCAGTGGAACTCTTTCAGTGTAATGAAACTCTAAATCTTTCTATGCGAAATAGAACTCACATCATCTCTCTCTGCTTCCTTTATGGGATTTTACTAATTCTTTAATTTGGGTTGATTTGAAGTTTTGAACTGTTCTCTCTCTGCATTAGCTCTTTGGGATTCTAGGGGTATTTTGTCTTTGGGTAATTTGGGTTGATTTGAAGTTTTGAACAGCCTGGTGGCTTGATTAGGACACTCTCCATCTCTCATTACTTAAATTTCTTTTGGAGTTTTACTAATATCTTGTAAGACATGTTTTTTTTATTTTTGGAGTCTTTAAGTGAACTATCACATTTCTCTCCCACTGTCATTCACTCTTTATGCCTTTCCTGTGAGATTTCAAGCTTTTTCTATACTTTAAATTTTTTATGGCTTAGGGTTTCCGGTCTATTGTAAATAGTATGGGTTTCCGTGAATTGGGACCTCTTTTCTCTTATTCATTCATTTGTTTATTCGGTCCTTCACTTTATGCCTTTTTTGTGAGAATTTACTGATTCTTTATGATTCCACTCATGGGTTGTTTGGGTTTTCTGCGACATGTTGGAGCCTTGAATTGGAATCCCCCACCCTCTCTCTCTCTCTCTCTATCTATCTTCTTTCTCCCTCTCTCTCTGCCTTCTTGTAGGAATTTACCGATTTTTTATTAATTCAATTTTTGTTAGTTGGGTTTTCTGTTAGAGTACTGGATTGGAATGTCTCTTTCTATCTGTGCCTTTTTGTAGTAATTTGCTGTTCTTTATTTAATTCGATTGTGGGTGGTTGAGTTTTCTGTTGGATTCCTGGCTTGGAATCTCTTTCTTTCTCTCTGCCTCTTTGGGAGATTTTACTGAATATTTATTAATTCAAGTTTGGTGGTTGGATTTTCTGTTGGCTTCTTGGGTTTGAATATCTCTCTCTTTCCCCTCATATTAACTATTTAAGGGGACGCCATTGTTGCGCAATTCGACTCGGCCAAGGTACTTGGCCCTTGGCCTAGCTGTGTGATGCCCTAATTAAATCAAATGAAAGGGAAAATTTTCTAAATTTTTTTAAAAAACTAAAAAAGCATTCAATGGTACACTAAGTTAATGGAACTCATTAGAAGGTGAGCAAAGATGAAAGAAAATTATCCCAAATCATCCTAAAAATTATCAAAATCATCTAAAAAATTATTTCTACAATATATTGTTCATTTCTATTTTTAATTTTTTAACATTTTCTTTAAACTGTTTTAGGGGCCGTTTGTTTTTGTTTTGGGAGAGGGAGGGGCGGGGGCGCAAGTTGGAGAACCGCACATGCCCCAAATTTGCCTCGCCACTAGGGTGAGGGTAAGTTATGCGGACACGGCAGAGTCACGGAATCACTTGTTTTAAGCATTTGTGTATTCATCCTAAACTTTCTTCTTTAGGAGTTGTTCTTTCCTTTTAACCATGCCATGGTTTTTTCTGCAGTTTTTACTACTTATTGGAGTGAGTGGTTTTTATTTTATTTTTTTGCCATTTGGGTACCTTTTTGGTTTATTTAATTCTCATTTGTGCTATTTTCTTTCCTTTTTCAGATTTTATGCAATTTATTTTGTATTATTTATTATTTGGGTGTTTTCAGGCATTCAAATGCAGTTACGAACGCACTGCTTCTTTGCCTTTTCATCTTTTTCTTATTTTTTGTCATGGCATCTTTTATAGTTTGTGTTGGGACTTTTTATGTCTTGGATTCCCTAGTTTTAAATACTAAAGTAACTCAATAAATATGTTTTAAATACTAAAGTAACTCAAAATGCTTGTATACACCAATTAATCAGCTGGAGTTGAAAAGCTGAACATAGTTATACACTTGTCACAAAATAGTGGCCTAATAGATGAGATCAGTGTTGTAAATGTCATGGTTACAACTCAATGAAATTAATTTGGGAACATAGTGGGGCCAAGGTTGTGGTGGAGGATGATCATTAAAATAAGAACTACTATTGTGATCTTGATAATATATCTGTTTATTGGCAGATTAATTGGGGGGCTGGTTGTGAGTTTCATTCGCTTCGCAAATTTAATGTAGCTACAAAGAGATTATGCACATTTTGCATAATCTAGTGTGTACTTTGCCCTTAATAAAAGATTGAGTTCGGTGCTTTTCTCTATCACTAGTGATCCAACATGTGACAATGTCATTGCAGATTTCATTTGTTGGCGGAATTTGATGACGGTAAACGAAGTTGCCGTAAACGCCTCGCTGGCCACAATGAGCGTCGTAGAAAACCACAGCTAGAAGCACGCTTAGGGAAATCCGGGAGGTTGCTTCCAGCTTATCCAGGTATTTCAACTTTTTAGGAAAAGTGACGGTGATTTCATTGCTGTGATAATGACAAATGATGTGATTTATCCATTATCACTTTGATTCAAGAATATGGGGTAAGGTATAGTTGTTGCTTAGGATTTTAATTTTCTTTGAATGTGTATTGCTTTTGAATGTTGAATAGAATGTTGGGCAGTCAAGAAACACCATATCCATAGAATATGTGTGGCTGGGATGATGATGTTGAGATGGACGAGTGGCATGACAAGAAAGGATAAAATTAAGAATGACTACATCCGAGAGAGCTTAGGGGTGGCTGCAATGGGTGATAAGATGTGGGAAAATAGACTTTAGGTGGTTTGGTCGTGTGCAGTGTGCCAGCATTGACCTAGAACAACACCGATTAAGAAAAGCCATTCGGCTTAAGTGGAAGTCCATAAAAAGACAAGGAGATGGCTCTAAAGAACATGAATGGAAGCACTGAGAAAATATATTGTAACTTATGGTCTAACTGATGGTCTGGCACTTGATAGAGTAGATTGGCAGAACATGAATCATGTAGTGATCCCAAATAGTTGGGACAAGGCTCAAATGATGATGATGATGTATATTGCTTTTGAAAATTTGTATTCCTTGAATATTAGATCCAAGTAAATATATTCTTGAAAGGTGTATATTAATCAACGATTGGGGAAAGGAAGCCAGGTCATACTTGACTGCTTTGGATGATATTTGTGCATGTTTAGTCCCTTAGTGATTATTAAAAAGAAGTCGTGCTTTCAAAAAGAAGTTACGGGTTCAGAAATGTCTGTTAACTATTCCTAGTTGTAGTGGAATTAGAAAAGACTAGTAACTTACAAATGAATATCAGAAATATACACCTAATGGTTGTTCTTGTCCATGATCAAATAAATGCCACATGGGGCTGGAACCCATGAGTTCATTGTGTGAACTCAGTATTCAAACTTGGTCTTCATTGTTGACATTTCTACGATAGATCCCATGTTTGAGAATAACTTGTGAACTACGCAAAATTAATAAATAAAAAATCAGTCAGTTATGAGCCTCGTGACTTATTATTCTTGAGTTCATCGCATGAACTCAGTTGTGACTTGTTATTCATGTGCTTACTGATTAAGGGATATAATGGAAAAATCAAGCCAGCATAAGAGCTCCCTCGTTTGAAATTGTGAGCAATGCGGTTGAAGTTGCTGAATTCAAAATAAGTTATGAACTTATTTCTTGTCTGAAGTTTCTTGCCTCTAGGCTATTCTATATCCCCAAAATTGCTATCATTTGAATCACTCGATACACATGCATAGATTTGTTATTCATGTGCTTACTGATTAAGGGATATAATGGAAAAATCAAGGCAGCTTAAGAGCTCTCTCGTTTGAAATTGTGAGCAATGCGGTTGAAGTTGCTGAATTCAAAATATGTTATGCACTTATTTCTAGTGTGAAGTTTCTTGCCTCTAGGTATTCTATATCCCCAAAATTGCTATCATTTGAATCACTCGATACACATGCATAGTTCTTACTTTCATAGTTTACATACACAACTCTCTCTTATTGAATTATTGAAAAAAGACTCCCTACTTTACAAGTACCTCTGTACATTTGTGTGAGTGAATTAGAGGCCATTCACATTCACGGAATATTGTATGGATGAAAAGTTTGCATTTGAACAAGTTTGAAGTGCCATGCGGGCCCCATAGCATTTTGTTTTGAGTTCCATTATCTCCTGGGAGGGACCCGTGATTACATTTGTACGAGTCTTTAAAATGTGCAGGTCAATATTCCTTTGAGGTTGAGTACAGGTGAGATTTAGTTCTTCAATAGAAATTCATATAAACTATCAATTTGAAGTAGTGTTTGCTTGTATCCAATTAGTCTGCTTACATGCTTTGTAGTTTGATAATCCAAAATAACTATATAATAAAGCTTTCTGTAAGATGTTATGTGTGACATGGGTTTCAATACACTTGGTGTCTGTTTAATCCTCCTAAGGCATACATTCTTAGGAGCTATAGAGTCCTAGACTACTTTGTTAGCTGCATGGTTCTCAACTTTGTGGACCTTGTTAATTTAAAGGGAATCCAAAGAGAGGAAGACCTTTATATTGTGGGGAGTGAACCTTCAGTTGATGCATCAAAATTTTGAGTGAACAGTTGATGCAAGAGACCTGCATCAGAAAGAACGGTCTTTCACATTGGTTGCTCCGTGCCTTTTGATGATTGAGCAACTTATACTTGGAGACGTGGTGGTTTTCCTTATTCATTTGAGATTTTGTTTCTCCAATAATTTTGTCTTATCCTATCAAGAAAGCAAAAAGAAAATTGTCTGATCCCCAAATTGTCAAAAGAGTGGGATACTTGGGAGACATGTGAGATTGCTTTTCTCCAAAAAGAGGCCCTGAAAAATCATGTCTAGCCAATCAAACTCTTGTTTTCTAAATTTTAATTCTTAAAATAAAATGAAATGTGTCATTTCATTACCAACGGAATACTATTTTGAGACAAGCACCTCAACCAGGGTTGAATCATGTAGACTGTAGACATAAAACAAATTCTAGGTATCACCCTTGGGGAAACTATATTCGTTGTTGAGTTGTCTTTTGGAACAACAGTACTAGGAAATTTTCCCACGAAGGGTCCAGATTTTGAAGCTCTCTTTTCCAACATGATTCTCGGGCATTTTTGGTAACCAAAGACGGAACAGGTGCATCTTCCTCTTGAATCAGAGACACTGGAGGATTGTAATGGTAAATTTTTACTTTGGTTTGAGTAGCAATGACAAGGTAATACTCTTTTTTGAAGAATGGTTAAGATTGCCATGATAAGGTAATACTCGTAGTACTCTTTTTTATACTCGTTATTAATGGTAAATTAATAACCTCCATGCCATGATAATTGCTTTCCTTTTCTATTCGTATTTATGCTAAACTTTTGAGAAGAATCCCATGCATAGTAGTGAAATCAGAAAACTTGTGTTGGAATATCTATTATTGCTGACCAATTTTTAAATGTTTTCATACTTGGCAACCTATTTATATGAGTTATTATAAACCAAAAATATAACTCTTATAAATAGGTGAAAACCTTTAATAATTGATCATTATCAATAGATTTCCAAGCATGTCTTGTTAATCCCAAGCCTGGAGAAAGGAGGTGGATTGTGTTAGGTTGGCAGTCCGCGTAAAACTTTTGCTACATCTATTTAATGAATTCTAAAGAGCAGAATGGTGGAACATGATTCATGGAGCTGGCCGTAAATAGTTAGGATAAGGCTCAAATGATGATGATGATGATAATAATAAACAAAAATACCAAATTATTTGTATTTGTCCCCAAGCATGTGAATAGGCAAGAGACTCATTAAAAGCAGCCATTAATAGTGTTCTTCTATTTAAACAGCGATGTCAAGAACTCCAACTAAACAAATATAGGAAATGAGTACGAATCGCTAGCTGCCATATTCCTAAGGTGATGATCATGAAACTTGCAATCTGAAGAAAATATGTGTTGACTTGTATGTTAACTTCATTTGGTAGACCCTATGCGATCTCACTTTGGAAATGAAATCTTATTCATAGCAGGTCAAATAAAATATGCTCAGAAAAAAATATATTCTTTTACCAATGCCATCCTGTTCGCTGGAAATGGTTCTTAAGACTCTTTCCTATTTTTACAGGTGACAGGTTCCATGGGTCTTCCTTAATTACAAGAACTTCCTTTATATGCCCTGAAATTTTTCCTCATGCCATTGATGTTGGCCTACCTGAACCCAAGTGTGGAAACGGCAACTGGTTCAAACCCATAAAGACAGAGGAGGATTCCATTTATAACCCTGAGGCCCATAAGCCCATCACCAATAACCAATCAATCCTCAAGCCTCCTTTCTCTCTCTACAACTTCGGCAACTACAAGAACAACCCTTGCTTGCAAGACATAACAAGTTTTGATGCACCACCAACCATTGAAGGCTTGTCCAGGGTCGTCGATTCCGGTTGTGCTCTCTCTCTTCTGTCATCTCAATCATGGAGCCCCTCAACTGACTCATCAGGCATTCCTATAGCTCAACCGTTGATCAATTTAGGCGGTCAAGCACCTTCTCAATTCAATGTGAGTCAATTCTCTGATATTGGTCATTTTACCGACAAGATGATCTCTATCAACTCTCAGACTTCGACGAGTGTGGGTTCGAGTAGGTTCTCTTCATCAGGAATGAACTCTATGGAGGATGAGCACTTGGGGGCTGTTTTAGTCTCAGACTCGAGTGATGCTACTGATTTTAAGGTGAAAACAGAGATCATGTTTCATGAACAACAGAGGCAGGTGAAACAGGGGAATGAGCTCTTCCACTGGTATCCTGTTACTTGAAGTCGGTCTTCCATGTTTCTCTCTTGGTTGGTAAGTATTGTATTTCCTATGTATTATTCTCTCCTATAGTTGTTTATCTGTGTATCTTTGTAGTTGTCTCTATTAAGATGTGGTGGTGATTTGTCATGGGGTACCTAGGTATGCTTGTGATCAGTGACAGGTAATTAAGATCTGGGTACCTCTAGTTCCACAATAGTGCAGAAACCATTACATGGGATTTCTAACTTTTGTTTTCTGTACCTGTGTAAGCAAGAGGGTAACAAGTGCTAGTTGCCTGATTCCAAAGAACCAATGGTTTCCTAGTTATTTCTTTAACCACTGGCAATCTGTTATTGTTTCCTTTAGTAGTAGTGCATGTCATAACCACCAAAATCACTTGAATTCTTGTTTTATTCGAAGCTTGCAGTGACACAGGATAAAGTATATGATGATCCTTATGATTATGATAAGAAATTGGTCATGAGGTTCATCACCGCTCATTATGGTGATGAAGGAAGAGTAGGATGCACAACTGAACTAATGATATGCTTGGTTGGACCCCATTGTCTCTCCATCAGCATACTGAAGGGACCATGATGTATATACTGTTATCTTGATGATATGTATCGTGTTGTACTTTGCAAAGTCTACCGTCTTATATTTGCGCATGTTATTGTTAATGTTTTCTTAACACTGACAAAAAAAAAAAAAAGACAGAGAAAGAAAGAAAGAAACAGAATAATCAGGTTCAGCCTCATGTTTTGATGGTTATTGATTCTTCAACAGTTTATGTGGCAGATCATGACTAAGCCATTCTCCTTGTGGACTATGTGATTAGAGAAGATTAATGAATAAAACAAATTCTCCATGAGACGTGGAGCTGCTTCACAATGAGCTGCAACAAAAGAAAATGAGGAACTGGAGTTGAGTTTTGAAGATTATCACCAAAGTGAGGCACTTGACCTTTCTGACCATTGTGGGGTCAGGATTGAATTGCATGCCATATATGTGGCATCCCTGCTCCCACATGTATTAGCACCTATATAGAAGTGTATATTGCTTTTCTTCTCATTCTCATTTTCCATGGGAGATGGGAATTCATGATGTTCTATTCGGTTATTGTGATCCTTTCTGTGCCTCTTGATCTCCCTGTGAGCTGTCTTGATGTATTATTTATGCATTCATGTATCAGTAGGTATCAATGAAGATATTATACTGTGCTCTCTTGAGGAGGATACGTCAGCTATGCTCCCTATGCATGATCCATTAGCCAGTATTGGTTGGAGGGTGGAGTACATATAGGATGTGTCTGTACTATTAGACAAACTGCATGATGACTCCTCTGTCGAACAAATATTGGATGCTGAATATCCTACCATGGATAAGCTTCAGTACCCTAGAGAGCATTGTATACCCTGGATTACCTTGTTGTTATGTCAGCATACATTCATATTTAGTTGCATGCTAACATACTATTAATCTGAACCCCATATTTAATTGTATGCTAGCATACTATTAATCTGAACCCCAGTAGCAAATGCATCTTCTAGTGCACTATTTCTCTATTATGGTGTCCACAGGAGCTACTTATTTTGTTGCATGAGTTATTTGGTAGATCTCTAACAACATATTTGAAGACAGTACGATCAATATTCAAGAAGGATTATGCTAATAAGCATGAGCCTTTAACCACAAAAGGGAATTGGAGTCGATAGCTCAATACGTGCAAAGTGGTCTAGATTTAACTTTCTTCTCCTTTCATTTATTATATTACTATTGCACATATCTCGTGACTGAGATCTGAAAGAGTTCTGAATCAATAAAGAGTACTTCAAGCGATGACTAGCAAAGCTTATTAGAAGGTAAGTTTATTGGCAACTGTAGTACTGAAAGCAATGAAAAACTTTGAATGCTTCATGATGAATTCCATCATTAATGTAGTGGGTAACACACCTGCGTTTGTTGTGCTAGATTTCGAAAACTTGTACTGATGTTAGTGCTTGGACAAAGTTGGTTTGCAACACTGTTAAAAAATCTTTCATAATATTTGATATATCTACAGATGGGATGGTGGGTAAATTGGTTTTTGCAATTTAATTTTCAAATGAATATCCTGTTATATCTGAACTTTTTTAAAAAATAACACTCCATAACTCAGTATATTCGTTGTAAACTTTGTTATAACATTTCCAAATATGATCTTGTACTGCATTTTTTCCACCCCTGATTTCACCTCCCCCAATATTGTACATCAAAATGGATTTTTTTAAGATGATATTCCTCAAGATTTAGTATTTAAGTATGAAATTACTAGGAAAATATTTTTTTAGAACAACCAAGATGAAAAAAAGAAACCGCTTTTTTACGGTTCTCAACTTCATTATCTGAACAATTTGTTTAAAATGAAGCCCAGCATCGGTCGGGTTTTCCCAATTTCAAACCTAGGAGTACAGTCAAGTAGAATGCAGTATATTTTCAATCGACAATGGTACTTTCATTTTTTATACTTAAAAACACCTGACCATGAGATGAATGCTAAAAAGGGCTTGGTGCAGCGGCCTATCAATGCTCGTCAAATGCAGGTCTCCCAAACACTCTCTTATCGCAATCTGGTATAAAATAACCACTTGCCTCGGATCGTATTTTTTCCATATTGCTTCTCACGGGGAAAAATTAAGTATAGGCAAAAAAATAAATCGGGAAAAAGAAAAAGCTCTTTTTTTTTGTTTTAGTTTGCCCCTGGTCCAATATTACCATGATAGGTTTTAGATTTATTTTTTAATTTTTTTTACAAAAATAGAGTTGTCGGACATTTAAGGTCTCTTCTTGGCCGGTCTGGTGCCCGAAATAGCAAAAAACCTAGTCTGATATTGAGGACATCGTATTGCTCACTGATTTGAAAAAATCTAAACCCACTAAGCTATCCGATATCTGAAATATCAGATTTGTGAAAAATTAAAACAAATAAATTAAAACTAGGAAAAATAAAAAAACCGCAGGGGGACCAACCTTCCGTATAATATTTGCCAAACAAAAAAGAAGCTTTTGCATATTCTTATTTTGTGCCGTACATAAATTTTTTCTTATCACGGTTATAACAACCACTTGCTGAGGATCGCATTTCTTACCCACTGCCTCTTGAATGTCTTGTCTTTAGCTTACATGAACACACCGATTGATTGGCTTTGAAAAGGCAAATCACAGTGTTTCAAAGAATAAATTGGGCTACTTGCGAGACTTCTGATCCCTATTCAACCAGTCCAACTTGGGATTATGTAGCTCCTTGAGTCGGAAGGGCGGTCTCCTGATCCTGAGTTGGCTCAACAATTTTAGGTCACTACTTCCAATAGGAAATGTTTTTGGTGTGTCACTCGTTTGCCTGCACTTGGGTTCATCCGAGTACCCTCGATTTGTGTATAAAACTTAGGTTGTGCAAAAAAATAAAAAATAAAAAAATTGTTAAACATATAGGAATGATGTTTAAGTTTTTTCACATGATTTTGATGTTTCAGGAAATGATTTGTAAGTGTTTTTGCTATAATCCCTATTTTTATGTCCTTCGGATTTTTTAAAGTCTCCTTAGCTATAAATAAATTTGTAGATCTATTTTTAGGCTTATTTGAACTGTTAAGGTTGCTTTTAGTTTTATTTGCCTCTCCTACTTTTATTTTATTTTATATATTTTGTATTTTCAGTTTTTTTAAACCTTTTTTTATCATGTACCGGAATCAAGCGAATCGGACTGCCTAAGTGGACCGAGCCTTGGCCGAGATGAGTTTCTGAACTTTGATTTGGACGGTATAGATGGCACCCAGAAATCAGGAGAGTTGGAATGTATGATTGGTAGTTCTAGTCCCATCTTTGCTTCTTCCAATTTAAAGTGCGAGTAGTGTTCCTCTCCTCTCTCTTTCTCTCTCTCTCTCAATCAGAGCACTCTTTAGAAAATGGAGCTCTCTCTCTCTCTCAAAAATTGTATTTTATAGACATAATACGGATGAGAGGAATAGAACCTAAATCACATATACCTAAACTATACCCAGACTTACCATAAAGTACAAATACTCTACTAACCATTCCTATTATATATTAATTACAATATATATTTTCTATATCAGTTTAGTATACGATATATAGTTTCTTTTCACATTCCCTTTCAAACTCAAGATGCTATGACAGAGAGCAGCTGGAGTTTGATCATTCAATTGTAGAAATGAGCAGTTAAATCTTCAGGTGCACATTCAAATTGTTTGATAAACAAGCACAGAGCTCAACGACTCAACAGTGACGAATCAACAAGCCTAAAAAATAAATGTGAGAACAGAGCAACAAATCAGAACTCAACAATAAAAAAAAAACTTCAGATTTTCACCGGAGACAGAAAAATAGTCGAGACAACCGAGAAAAACAAAATGGCACTTGAAAAACCAACAGATTCAGCAGCTCGCAAACCAGGACATACATGATCGACTTGATCATCAAAACAACCGATACTATGATGAACTCAGAAAATCTTATTTTATATATTGTTCTTCCTTTTTTTTTAGTCAACTTTGTTTTGGATGCGGTTTCTATAATGTTGCAACCTTAAACAATCCAATTAAGGCGCACCTCTAAATTTTATCATAACATTTAATTTTGTTGTAAAACTTTTTTAGGATTTTCTTAAAATCTATTTTCATATCTAATTAGAAGATTTTAAACTCCAAAAATAATTAAAATCAAGGAGATCTATAAACATATGAAAATCTTGAAAATGGACGGCCTAGATAATGTGTTGCAAGCTGCACTATTTTTGAGACTCAAAATTTTTTTTTTTTATATTTATACATCTCAATATTGAGATGTTCAAATAGAGGGTTTTTCAACATTAAAACAACATTTTCAATAGATTTTTGAGGTGCATCTGTAATTCTACATATTAAGGTTGCAACCTTATATAAACTTTTTCTTTTTGTTTTTAAGGTTCCATGGCTCATTGGAACCACCATAATACTGATTTTCAGCCTTTCACATGCCGAATCTTCTTCAATAATCCGCCTCTCTCTCTCGTAGCAACGATGCTCTCTGGATATCGTAGCTCTAACAATGACAGGACTTCCTCCAAATATCGGATCTCTCTCGTTCAGTCGCAATTTTGTCTCTCTACTTATCTAGCGCACATGGCTCTTTTTGCGCTCTCTCTCTCTCTAAATACAGAACTCTCACCTCTCTCTTGGCTTGTGCTCTCGGCTTCCAATCAGCAATGGCATTTTGCGCATTTTCAACATAGAAAGCAACCATGGGATTTCAGAGGTCGATGTCTTCTATGTTTCTAACTCTGCCAATGGCGAATTAACTACCATACCTTTCTTACCTAATTCAAGAAAAACTTTGATTGCATTTTATTTGCATCCAGTTATAAGAAAATGTTTGGGATATGCTAAAATGAGGTTATAAAGTTATTAAAAAGAACCCAATATCCATCATCATCGGTCCAATCTTTTTAATTATTAAGGGTTGGCTATGTAAATCCTAGTCCACCATTCTACTCTATCAAGAGTCATACCCTCAACGAGGTCAAAGTCCTCATATGTCTTTTCTCACTACTTCCAATCGTATCATTTTGGCCCTACACCTTGTCCTTTTTAAGCATTCTATTAAGACTAACTCGCACCTCCTAACATGTGTTATACTGAGTCTTTTTTTTTTGACAAATATTCGTAACTTTTATTGCTGACTAAGAAAAGGAAATTACACCATTAGAGATTACAAGAGAAGGTAGGGAAGCACCACCCCTAGCCAAAGAGTCTGCCAAAAAGTTTGGTTCACGATAAACATGGTTGAAAGAAACTGACAAAGTTTCTACCAAATCCATAACCTGTAACCAAAGGGATCGGAGCTCTCAGGGAACTTTCTGCTCTTTCTTACACCATCTAATAACATTCAAAGAATCCCCTTTAATCCAACAATTTATACCAAGATTCCTCTCAGCCAAGATTTTCACCCCGTTCAGTAAAGTACTTAATTCAACAAAATTGGCAGTTTTGACCCCAATCGGGCCGGCATAGGAAAAAATGATATTACCCGAATAGTCACGCAAAACACCACATATCCTAGACTGATCTGGATTACCCTGAGAACTACCATCAACGTTCAACTTCAAACTTCCAGAAGAGGCGCAGTCCAAATACTTCGTGGTCTACATCTGAGATTCCCAAGAAGGAACATGTTGCCATAACATCAACCTTGTAAATGCCCCATCCCTCTTTTGTCACAGACAACCAAGACCAAATCGAAAGTTTGATATTATTTAATATCCTCTCAAGAAGCAGATAATTCCCATCAAAAGTCCTATTTGTTTCCTTCCACACTTCCCACAGAATGACATCTTTCGCTATTTTCCATATAATTTTTCCAATCTTAGACAAATGGGAAATAAAGAATTGTGATACTATCCTTGCAACCAATGAAGAAAGTACCAGATTGATCTTGAGAATCCCAAAGAACCAAAACCAAATTCTTACTGTGAATGAGCAATGGATGAAAGGTGTGCACCAAACTCCCCGTTAGCTTTACAAACAAGATAAACATTTGGTAATATTTTTCCCCTTTTGATTAGATTATAAATAGTTAAACCCTTATTCAAAGCCACCCACCAAATAAATACCTGAACTTTATGTAGAATGGACCATTTCCATATTTGGGCAATCTGAGGGCAAGATCATCTCTATCGATCATGAAAGAACAAATTGTGATAGGATTTAACAGAAAAGACCCCATCACTCTTAATCTCCCAAATCATTTCATCCTCTGCATTCAATGAGATATAGACCTTATCCAGCAGTTCCATCAAAGTACACCATTGGGAAAAGACCACATCGTTCAAACGATTATAAGCCAGGGAAATATTCCATGACGTTAAATGGCTCCTTCATTCCATAGCCTCATTAACTTTTAGATCTGATCAGATCACTATCCCATATAGGTCAGGAAAAACCGACTTCAATGGATAGTCACCCAACCACTTGTGGTGCCAAAAAGATACTTACCTGCCACCACTTATATTCCACCTGAAGTAGCCAGACACCATGGACCTGCAATTGTAGATAGCCTTCCATACCTGAGACACGGTTTTGCCTCTTCCACCCCCAAGCCAAACACTATATCTGTCCATCTCATACTTAGCCAAGAGAACTTTGAACCATAAATGATCCTTCAAATGAAAGCTACGCCACCGCTATTTGTACATCAAAGCCTGATTTACCTATCTAATCTTTCTAATGCCCAGACCACCTTCTGTCTTAGGGGTACAAACTCTATCCCATTTTCCGTAAAGGAGCCCCAAAGAAAATGTCGCATCGTTCTTTCTAACTTTTTTGCAACCGAGGCAGGCATATTAATCAAAGAAATTTGGTAAACAGGAAAATTAGATAAGCATGCTATACTGAGTATTTACTGCATATAACCAGCCTATTTAAATCTATTTTCTATCCTCTTATCGTCTATTGGAACCACACATACGTTCTTTCTAATGTATTCAGTTCAAGAAGATAGAGGTAGAAGCTCTTTGTCTTTCTTCCTTTCCGAATTATTGGTTCATTATGTGAAAATCACTTTGCTGATGCACGTATAAATTAGCTCATGGGTTGTAATGGCTCTTGAAAACATGAATTTTATTAGCAATAAAACCTAAAAACCCGATTTTCTTTTACTCCAAATTTGGTAGATTCATGCTTTTGCCTGAAATTGATTGGTTTTAAACGGCATTTTTCACAAAAATGGGATTTCTCGGCTTGATTTCGTGGATAAATGGTTTCCCGGCCAATGTTTTTCAAAATTATTGAAGTAAGGTGCATCTCAAAAGTATGCCGAAAGTGCAATTTCATGCCATAAAGCCTTGCAACGATATGTAAATCTATTGTCGCCTCCAATTATGAGATTTAAAGTTCCAGAAATGGTGACAATCAAGTATATCTATAAACACTTAAAAATCTTGAAAATGGACGCTCCAGATAATTTATTAGAAGATGAAATATTTTTAAGATTAGAAATCCCTTTGTTTTTACTGTCTATGAATCTCGAGGTTGAGATTATCGATTTAAAGGTTTTCTAACATATGAATAACCTTCTTGTTGATATTTATAGTAGCCAAATATTGAGTTTCCTATATTCAATTATTTTGTGGGATTACAAATTTATAATGGGATTTCTTTCCTAAAAGACAAGAGTAACTCTATGAGCTTTTTAGGAGCTCCTTACTTATACAGTATAAGGTTGCACCTTATACAAACGTTTTCCTTTTCGAAATTCTTGGGTTCAAGCAAACTCTGTGGTCTACTTGAACTTCGACATTCTTTGCAATCTTATCCCTCGTCCTATCTTTAAATCCAAATTAACATCAAATCCCACCCTTTTCTCTGATTCAAACCCTAGCTCTGCATAGGCACTGTAGCACAATGCACAAGGTCCAAAACGGCTGAGCTTTCAGAAAATCCTTTTATGCTGTTCCCCATCATTTTCTTTTTTTTTGGTTGTTGATTTAGGGTGTCTATTTGTTCAATAAGACCAAAAATTAAAAGAAAGCTATAGGAAGGAAAAAGAAAAAGAGCAATTGCGAACCACTTTGCAACTAGAGTGAGAAATGAAGATGGAGAGGTTAGAGAGAGAGAACCACTTTGCAACTAGAGTGAGAAATGAAGATGGAGAGGTTAGAGAGCAAGTGGTTCGAGAGAGAGGGAGGTTAGAAAATTGTCAAAAAAAAATGTTGAAAACTTTAAAGGTATACTACTTGATGTAGCCTAACAAAACCCTTCACAAAAAGTGGATATGAGAGTTCCATGATCCCATCGAAAACTAAAGACCATAAATGGCTTCCGGATTGCAACGTTGTTTTCAAATTTGATTCTTATACTTTCATTTTTATTTTTAATTTAAAGCATAATCTTCAAAAAGTATAGGAAAGTAATTTGAGCAAATTACAATATCAAAGTACCACTCAAAGTTTTGGGGTATTTGGTCTTTTTTTTTAAAAAAATTATTTTATATATTTTAGAGGCACACGAGGAGATAGAAGAATTGACACCCTATATTCAACTCCTTATCAAGTACATCAAACGCTAAGATTTGTTGTCAATTGATCAATCAAGATGAGACGGTTGCGATTGACAGCCTTTTGAGGTGAACTACATTGTGGATTATTTTCGTCATTTCGAAAATGCTGGACCTATCCATTTTTTATTTTATTTTGTTATTGTCTTTCCTAACATGAGATCAATATAAAATTTAAAGTGCTTGCACATTATTTGGCATATATATATATATATATATATATATATATATATATATATATATATATATATATATATATATATATATATATATATAGAAAAGATAGCATTAGCCCACTAGCTCATATGAACTCAACGTCCCAGATTGATTATGGGCCAATCTGACGATCACAGATGTCCGGTAGTGTTTGAATTTTAGTTTTTTTTTCTACAAATCCAAATCACTTAAAATTTTAGATCTATATTAATAAAAAATAGATGAATATTTCGAAAAATATCAAACAAATATTTCACATGAAATAAAATTATCAAAATACCCTCTAAAAGGTTTAGGGGGTATTTTGATCATTTTATTTTTCACGGATAATTTTTTTTATATTTTTATTAGATGCGCCTTGATGAGAAAAACACTCATCTAAAATTTCAAGTGATTTGGATCTGTAGAAAAAAACTTAAAATTCAAACACTACAAGACATCCATGATCGTCAGATCTGCCAATATTGAATTTGAACCGTTGGGCTCATATATATATATATATAATTCAAACAAAATAATATATATATAATTCAAAAAAAAAAAACAAAAATACCCCTAAGAGTTTATAATGTATCTATTATGTTATTTATTTGAAATATTTTTATGCTTTTTAGAAGTGCATGGGAGTAGGGGTATGGATGCTTAAAATTTTAGCTCAATCCAATGTATAAAAATATAAAATAAAAATGAGATTATCAAACATGCTCTCAAGCAATTATTTTTGTGGTGAAGTATAAGAACATTATTTTCTTTTATACGAGATCTAGCCTTTTATATGAGATCTAGGTATACATTTTCTAGACATATGAGGGATAGCCTTTGGTGTTAAGATGTATGTCCTTGAAAAATATCACTCTTATGGTAAAAGCTTCAATAAATGTTTCAAACCGACTAATATTTGGATATCCAAGTTTCCAAAATCCCAGATTTAATCAAGCTCAGGTTCCCAAAGTTTCTAGGACTCTAAAAAGCTATCAAACATAATATTTGTCAGTTCTAGATATCAAAATATCCAGCTTCCAAGAATACAGAATTTCCACTTCTTAGAAAACTTCTAGTTTCCAGTTAACCTACATAGAACAAATATCACCCGGTAAAAGCTTTAATAAATGTTTTAAATTGACTAATATTTGGATATCCAAATTTCCAAAGTAGCAGGTTTAATCAAGCTTAGGTTCCCAAAGTTTCTTGGATTTCAAAAAGCTATCAAAACATCCACCTTCTAAAAGTTCAGAATTTCCACTTCTTGGAAAACTTCTAGTTTCCAGTTAACCTGAGCCTTAAGTTTCGGGAATATGGTTGCTACCATGGTTTTTAGAATCCGCCGAGTCGAATTGGCCTCGACCTCACTCTATTGCCGAGGCCGAGAAGCCCCGAGTCACTGGTACAGGTCCATTTTTATACCATGAATGAACATGACTCGGTGGAATATTGGAAGAATTGCCTAAAAAACTATAAAAATCGCCCGGGTATTTGTTTTCCGTGGATGAAACTCGGTTTTAAAAATATGTAAACTTTGGTTAACTCAAAATTCGAAATTTGGGAGTGATTTTAATGGATTTTTGTAATATTTCTATATTTTTAACAATAATATTATCTTTATGATATGATTTGGGTTCATAAAAACCCAAATCGAATAAGAATTTATCACTAAATATTAAAGTTTTAGGGTTCTTCGTTTATCAATACAAAATCCGCCAATCTTTTTCGTTCTCTCTTATTTTATTCCACGTTCTTTTTCAATCAATTGAAGTTATCTACAAATGCCCTATGCTGATTTGCATATTTATCAACTTTAATCACAGCAATTTTTCGGTTTTGGGGTTATATTTGTGAAATTTTTTAATTCCGCCAAAATTCACTTTTCTTGCTGATTTCTTCACCAAATTGATGATGTTTGACTTGCTTCGAAGCTGCTTCAAAAGCCCTCTACTGATCCATGGTTTTTCTTCACTGATTTCGTGCATTAAAAAGGTTACATCGATAATCTGTGAAGAAATCTATTATTTATCTCAATTACTCAACGATTTTTGTGATTTTTAGTTTTTTTTGAAGATTTGAAATCATCTTCAAAAGCCCTATAAAGATCCATGGTTTTTTTTTGCTCAAATGTCAACTGATTTCATGCATCATAGAGCTAACATCGATGAACCATCAAAAAAATTTGAATATCTAATATTTCTCTCTAATTTCTCAACAATAATGTTCTCATTATTAGGTTTTTTTTAAGATATTGAAAACCCCTATATCGGTTTACGTTTTTTTGCTCCAATATCGATTGAACAAAACAAATTATTAAAATTAATCATATTTAACTAATTTTACAAGTAAATGTCACTTTTGCTGGAGTGCGTGGATTTATTTATTTATTTATTTTTATTATTTTTTTCAAAGAGTTAAGATAAGGGAGTTCAAAAAAAGTAGCACAAAAAAAATAAGCTAAAAAAAAAGTATCAATTATGAAAAAATGAAGGGTTGTTCTTTTAGAATTCACTAGATGTAAGAATTTTTTTTAAGAAAGTTAAGATTAAAAGAGTTCCAAAAAAACATTTATGCCCCCAATCGAACACAAGACCTCTTATAGATTCACGAGATGTAAGATTTTTTTTTAAGAGAGTTATGTTAAAATTTTTTTAAAGAGAGTTCTGGAAAATGAGCTCCAAAATAGATCCAAGCCATTAATAAATATAGAGTTAAAAAATATATTTTATAAGAGAGTTATGGAAAAAAGAACTCCAAAATAAAGCCAAACCATTAAGAAAAATAGAGTTAACAATAATAAATCCAAACCATTAAGAAATATAGAGTTAAAATATATTTTTTCATAGAGTTATGAGAAAAAAAAACTCCGAAATAAATCCACCAAAAATAGAGTTAAAAAAAATATATCTCCCATTTGTAAAAATCATGGGTACAAACCAATTTGCCACACACTAGTTGCAATATAAAATAGTGGCCTTCATTTTATATAGATGGTAACTTTTATTTGCTCTAAAGGAACAAAAAAGGTTAATATAGACGTTAACTTTTATTTGCTCTAAAGAAAAAAAAAATGGAACTCACAACCTTTTTTAGGTAAAAATGATGGTTACAAATCTATTTGCCAAAGATTAGTTGCAATATGCATTAGTGGCCTCCAATTTTATATAGATGGTAACTTTTACTTGCTCTAAAGAAAAAAAAAGGGTTAATATAGACGGTAACTTTTATTTGCTCTAAAGAAATTATACAGATATAATAAAAAAGGATGAGAAGGAGATTGGATCCCACGTCCTTTTGAGGGTGATTACTAGCGCTACCACGACGCCAGCAAAAGTTTAACACATAAAAAGGGTATAAAAGATTCCACATCATTTAGGGGATGATTACTAGCGCTACCACGACGACAGCAAAAGTTTAACAAATAAAAAGGGTATAAAAGATTCCACATCATTTAGGGGATGATTACAAGCGCTACCACGACGCCAGCAAATGTTTAACAAATAGGAATTGCTGCTCATTATATATATTCAATTATATTACGTGATTTTATCAAAAAAAAAACAGCATGACTCGGCCGAGTAAGTCTCTTTGGCCAGGATCGGAGTACTATGAATGTGCATTTCACTTAGTATTGAGGTATGCCCTCTGCCTAAAGGCACCACATAGCAGTTTCTTTTGTTTGACTGTTATGTGTGATTTTCTTAAATCTTAGTTTTCATTAAAACTTGATTGGAATAATTTAAAGGATGAATATCAGAATTTATTTTTATGGTGCACTTTTTTATGAGAATTATTGGATAGAAACTTTTGTTTGCCTATTTTTTATTTTGCCAATTCTGCATTGGCATGATGAATTTGGCGATCTCTAGTCACTGTGAATGAAACATGCAAAATGCTTGTATTGAATGGGAAATTAATATTATATGCCTTGTTTTCATGTTTCTCTTGTTTTCTCAGTTTTAGAGGATCATGAAGTTGTTTTTGACGTTTTCAAGGGTTTCAAAGCCAAGGTTGAAAAACAAACATATATATTTATTAAATGTTTGCAAACTGATCATGGTGGTGAATATTGCTCGAATGTTTTTTATACTTTCTGTAAAGAGAATGACATTCGCAGGATAAAGACTGTTTTTAGGATACCACAATAAAATGATGTCATTAAGAGGATGAAAAGACCATCATTAAAAGAGTAAGAAGCATGTTTTCACAATTTGGTCTTAGTAATCAATTTTGGGTTGAAGCTGCTAATACAATTGTATATTTGATTAATAGTTATCCTAGCGCACTCTTGAATAGTGAAATACCTGAAATTGTATGGAGAGGTAAAAGTGTGTCATATGAACATTTGATAACATTTGGGTTTGAAGCTTATGTTCAATTGCCCAAGGAGAATAGAGCCAAGCTAGATGTCAAGCCTAGAAGATGTGCTTTTTTTGGGTATGACGATGATGATAGAGGCTATAGAATTTGAGATTATATTGCAAAGAAGACTATCAGAAGTTGGAATGTTCTATTTAATGAGAATGTAACGTTTGCTGAAAAGAAGCAAGAAGAATCAAAACAAGAAAGACTTATTATGGATATAAAAAAACCAAATCTCATTGTTTCACCTCGACAAGTGCGAAAGAGTAAAGTTCAAGCTCAAGACAATTTTGATAGAGGTGATACTAGTTATAAAGATGACACTGAATTAACTCAAGATAAAGAATAACTATCAATTATACCTAAGCCCGAATTGAGAAAATCCACAGGCCCTCACAAGCCCACACAAAGGCATTCTCCTTCCTTATATTATGCTTTGAATACTGATAGTGGTGAACCTGAGTATTTTCAGGAAGTTAATTATTACCCTAATGCTAAAAAGTGGCTTCAGGTCATGGAGGATGAGATTGATGTTTTGCATAAGAATGATATGTGGGATTTGATGGAACTTCCACATGGGAAGAAAGCATTAAAGAATAGGTGGGTATATGCTATTAAATGGGAGGCAAATGGTCTTATGCGATGTAATGCCAAACTTGTGGTAAAAGGTTATGGGAAAAAACCAGGTGTTGATTTTAATGAAATTTTGCTCATGTTGTTAAGCATAGCTCTATTAGAGTTGTTTTATCCTTAGTTGCTAACTTGAATTTAGAGCTAGAACAACTTGATAATAAAACTGTTTTCTTGTATGGTCTTCTTGATAAAGAAATTTATATGTATCAACCTGAAGGTTTTGAGAACAAAACCAATCCTAACTTGGTTTGCAAGTTAAAAAGGGATTATATGGTTTTAAATAAGCATCTAGGCAATGGTATAAGAAATATGATAGATTTATATTAGGTGAAGGTTATTCTAGATGTGAATTTGATCAATGTGTATACTCCAAGTATTCAACATATGATTCTTTTACAGTTTTGTTGCTTTATGTTGATGACATGCTTGTTGCTAGCAATCATCTTAGTAAAATCAAGCATTTAAAGCTTGATACGTCAAAATTGCCACCAAGGATCTTGAACCAGCCAAGAAGATTTTGGGCATGAGTCAATCTGAATATGTTTCTAAAGTTCTTAGGCACTTTAATATGATTGACTGTAAATGTGTTTCTATGTCATTAGCTGCACAATTTAAGTTTTCTAAAAAGGACTGTCCAAGGAATGAGTTAGATAAAAGTAAAATGAAGAATATTCCATATACTTCTGCAGTGGGTAGTTTTATGTATGTGATGGTTTGTACTAGACCTGATGTTGCCCATGTAGTGGGAGTTGTTTCCAGATTTATGTCTAATCCAGGTTGGCAACATTGACAAACAGTTAAGTGGATCCTTCGGTATTGAAATGTATGCTTGTGTTTTGGGAACTCATCATTGGAAGTTATTGGTTATGTGAATGCAGATTATACAAGATGCCGTGATACTAGAAAGTCTACCACTGGTTACATTTTCAAGGTTGGTGATGGTGCAATCAGTTGGATATCAAGTTTGCAAGATATTGTCTCTTTGTCATCGACTGAAGCTGAATATATGGCATTGACAAAGGCAGCAAAAGAAATGATTTGGTTGAGACAAGTTTGGGGTGAAACAAGATAAATATGTTGTGCACTGTGATAACTTGGGTGCTATTCAGCTGGCTAAGAATGCAATTTATCACTCCAAGACAAAGCTTATAGAGGTTAGATACCATTTTATGCGATTGGCCCTCGAGTGTAGAGATTTGTAGCTAGACAAGATTCACACTGAGAAGAACCTTGTTGATACGTTGACAAATGTTACCTCAACTGAAAAGAATATGATGTGTAGAAGTCTTTCAGGGTTAGATGAGATGTAACCTCGAGTGGCTGGAGAGTGGGGCATTGGTTGTTATTTGAGAGGCTTTGAAATTTGTCTTTAAGTAGGAGATTGTTACATATGTAAAGACAACATCACACGTGTAGGTATTTTATTTGACTTTTTTCTCTTTTATTTTGGGCCATTGGATTGCATCTAATTCAATGGTGGTGATGTTGTAAGAACTTTACTATTTTAAAGGGATTAAAACCCTTTTGTTTAGTAATAAAAAGAGTGAAAAAAAGATAGAGGGATTGGGTTGAAATTCTCTTGAGGGCTGTTATATGCTTTGTTTTAGAAAGAGAAAGTGAACAAAAGGCTTGAACTCTATTGTGGGTTTGCTATGTGTCTTGTTTTAGTGAGAAAAAGTGTCAAAGAGAACTCATTTTTTAGTGTCTTTAGTGCTCTATTTTCGGGCCATGTTAAGAGGAAAAAGGGCTACTGTAAATTGATGTTTTGAGTTTGATTTCATCTTGTAATCTTCCGAAATTAGTAAGTAGCCTCACACCATTCTCCTGTGGATGTAGGTCACATTTTGTGACCGAACCACGTTAAATCATTGTGCTCTGTGGGTTGTTTGTTACTGCATTTTTTATTCCATGATGTTCTTTTGATACCTTGTTATTTCTATTGTTTGTTTATATTGATATGAATACGTAATAGTTGTGAATGATATAAACCCTTATTGATTTTTCACCAATCGATCACAACACAATCATAAAGTTGATTTTTATGTTTTGGGTGATTCAGCAGGAAAAAGGATTAGTATTTTTTCATTAAAAAATATAAAAAAAGCAATTGGCTGCAAGTGGAACCTCTAAACAAAATAGATATTGATACATCATAAGAAAATATGAATTATGTAATGGCTTCCTGAAAAAATTCTTAATACACCAACTGACATTCCGAAACTCCAACTGTAGTTTGGTCTGGAAACCCAAGTTGGTATGCTATTGGGTTCCTTGATTTGGAGCCACCCAATCACATTTAGAACGCCTCCCTCAGCCATCTCTAGTTTCGTAAAATACGAGGGCCAACATAAGAAACTTGAGCTTCTGCTTGAGAAGAGGATCCACAACAAATTTGGTAATTTTTTTCTCATTCTATGTGGTATCGAAGTCCAGTTTATCTAAATTTCCTAAGAAATGATTACTGCATACATGCCATTTCTTAAAGAAATCCTTGATATCAATAAATAAGTGCTTACTGTTTAATGCCTTTGAATTTGTAGTTGTTAGTTGATGTGCATCTTGAAGGGAGTAACATGCAAGTCCTTGATTCTCACGCTACTTATTCTATAACGGCCTGTTTTGGTACTTGGATTGGACTCTTCACGATAAGGCTATCCAGGTATTGGGCTCTTATCTCTTGTTTGCGTAATACATCTCGATGTCGAGATGATCAATTAGATGTTTTTCAAAGTTAAAACAACCTTTTTTTAAGGATTTTTGAGGTGCATCTGTCATTCTACATTTTAATGTTGCAACCTTATACAAATTTTTTCCCAATATAATATAATATTTTTATACTATAATATATAATATAATATATGATATTTTTATATCATATATGATACAAATAACATATAGATTATATATAATGTATATAATATGTATATTATATATAATATATATTGATTATATAACATGCAATATACATATATATATATATATATATATATATATATATATATATATATATGTATATATATATATATATATATATATATATATATATATATATATATATATATATATATATATATATATATATATATATATATATATATATGTAAAACATATAGTAGTATATACAAATATTACATATTATATAATACAATTACATTAGCAAAATAAATATAAATATATAATACATATAACAAAATATATTATATATAATTTATACTATTATATATTAATATTATAGTATATTATGTACATCATATTTTATTATATATTTATACAATATGTATAATATATTTATGTATTATACTATATAATAATTATATAATATATAGTATACAAATATATATATTACATATATTATACATAATTAATATATATTAAAAATGATACAATTAAATATAACAAAATATAATATAATACAAATTATATTATTTTATTTATATATATATAATATTTATATTATATTGTATAATAATATTAATTATATACATTATATAATGCTATATATGTATATATTTATATAATATGTATAATATATTTATCTATTATACTATAATATTATATATTTCCTCTAATAGTATAATATAAAATAATATATTATTTGTATATTATATATTAATTATTATTGCAGTATAATTTATATATTAAAGATACAATGGAAAAAAATAAGAGAAAAGTAGGATTTCATCTTAATTAATAAATAATTTTGAAGTTTGGATTCAATAGGAGAAGTTAATTAGTATAAAATTAAATGGAGGGTAATAATATAAAAACTGCAACTGAATATCCATGGATTCACATCTTCCAAGCAATCCAAATAGTGGACAGGCATATTCAATGTTTCTTATCAGGTGCTATCCAAACAGCAGACACCCCGATCCAGGGACAAACTAATTCCAGGATAACCCAATTCCAAGAGAAGCATATTCTCAGGATAGGCTTCTTCAAGTACCCAAACAGCCCTAAACTGTCAAGGGCATGGCTCAAGTAGCCAAATAGAAGAGTCATTAAATTCATATTCCATTGTAGAAAAGTGTATGCTCGATATCCGTTTAGAATTGTTATTAGTGAAGATATAAATATAACTTGATCAACTATTATGTATTCTGTAAAATGTCAAATAGTAGCACAGCGAAGATTATGTGCAAACTTTATGGGGACAATATACCATTGAATAATATAAATCAATTGAAAATAGACTTGAGATAATTTTGGTGTATGTGGCTGACATAATTTTTGTGTTTGTAGCAGCTATATAATTGTGTCGTTTCTATCCAAAGGTATGGCTGCTATATATCATGTGCAAATTTTATGCTTTCACTGTAGTTCTAATTGTTGTCGTCTTTTTTCTTTTTTAAGAACTTTCTACTAATTTCAAACTGGACCGTTATAAGTTAATCATTTGGCACTTATCACTCAATTAGAATGCACATATGCCATAGCCTTGCCATGAGATGAAAACATCAACTCAACTGTAGATAAAATGGTGCATGATACATAGCCATGGCATCTACTTTAGCTAGCTGCAATTAGAACAAAAATGAGAACAACTAATCTGCGGTATTCATCATTAGATCTTATTAATAACCAACAATGAGCATTATGGCTACACACCTTGAATGTCATAAATATAAAATATATGGAGTCTATGTGATCTTTTACTAGGGAATACATTATTTTATTTTATTTTTTTCACCCCTTGCTTTTGACAAAAGATCACTTACATGTGGTCTTTATTATAATAAGATAAATTTTAAAATATAATCAACATAACAATAAAACCAAGATCTTAGCAACTTGATGCCATTGAAACAACTATGCACTATGCTTGAGAATAAAAAATAAGATTGCAAGAAACAAAAGGAAGAGTGATGGAGATTACTTCAACCGGGCTTATTACACCATACACCGAGTCACCACCATCCGATGGTGTGGGATCAACGGTTTAGCTTCAATCTCGAATCGGAAAAGTAAATTTCGGCTAAACCACACCAACGGAACATGAACCCCTTTAATCACAAATTCAAACCTTAGATGAATTCTCTTAGCAACCTAGTTTAAGAGAGATGAATTTTCTTTTTACTAAATCCTAAAACCCTTAGCCACAAATCCATATTTGAGAGATAGGAGCGAGAAGAACTCCATAACCTAAACCCTTAATTTCTTTCATAATGTGGGAGAGAGAGATCAAACATGAAAGAGAGAAACTTTCTTAAGAGAGAGATAGAAAAATAACGTGCAGAGATTTTGGGTAGAGACAATCTATTTTTTATACGCTTGAACAAGATTAAAGTTTCTTAGGGTTTTCCTTGGTTTGCCTCTTCATGTGAGATTGAACATAAACCGTCGATCAAAAGTGATTTGTGGGGTGAGAGATCTGAGCCATCAACATTATAGAAGGTGCATGGACCATTATCGCCCTTTTCTTAACCATTTTTCTATAAATAGAAATTAGATAAATTAAATCTAATTAATTATACATTACATAATCTTTTATAAAATATTCCAAAAATATATCAAGTTAATATACACTTTCAATATTTGGTCAATATATAGTCAAAATATTCCATAACATAATATTACCAAAACATGAAATAACTTAAACTCCAAGAACGAATCCAATAGGTGGGGCATGCCACCCATGTGTGGCACATGTGGGCCCCACCCACTTGACATATGGTGGGCCCATGTGCACTATGGGCCACTCCATGATATTTTATATAATTTTAAATTATCAAAAAAAAAATCTAAAACATTATTTGAATTTTATAATTTTATGAAATCAATATCTTCATTTTTATAAGTCCAAAAAAATTAGAAATAAAATATCAAATGAATTATAAAAATTCAAATAATAATTTTAAAATAATTTCTATCATAAAATAAACATAATTAAATTAACTTGATGGGAAATGGATTCATATGGTTAAGGAATTTAATCTGCACTCATGGGGTACTCCCCCTTCAACTGTGGACTACAGACCACACTTGCCTTATCTAACCGACTCAGTGTTTCCCATGACCCACAGTCCAAGCAGGGGCTCATTAGCGAGTCACCAAAGTCTGGCGGATGAGCCAAGGGGTCGCAATCCCAGTCTGTGGATTACAGATCCTCCCTTAAAGACAAGTCAAGATCACCAAGACCTTATGCGACCACAGCTCTATGACGCATAGAGGTATCTCTCGCACATGCATACGCTTCACCCTAAAAGGTGGATTTCTGGCTCTTCTGAATGATCTATCGATATGCATGCCGTGTGATAGTATATGGGTGAGGTTTTTGCCCCGTCTCTGTAGGCCACCATCACACACAAGGGTCACACAGTCCCTCAGCTCACTCATCCGGGCATGTTCTCCGACCTCATCAAGGGCTAACCCATAAACCCTCATCGGTTTGTTCTTCATGCCCAAGTAACATTGGTTTTTCCCAACCGATTGGCCTAGATCGTTAAGCACAGATCGGTATTAGTAAACCATCGTTTGTTTAGTGTGGTCTCCCATTGAGTTCATGTTCCACTATATCATTTCATTTTACAAGCATTCATAAGGCCTTTAAAGGCCACATAAACCCAATATACTTTCCTCGAATGAAAACTCAGCTATTTTGTTTTGGATATTAATTATGATATAAAAAAGAGTAACGAGAGGAGAAAAACATTATGGTCAGTAACTATTTTTGTTTCTTGGTATGCTTATAGAGTAGGATGTTGTGTAATGCAATTTTTGCATGTGAATGTTGCACTAAAATGCATCTTATCCCTCTATTGTTTAGACAAAACAAGGCTCTACAAGTTCTCTGGGGATTAAGATATCTTAGGAGAGCAAGTAGAATTATCGGATCAAAAATTGCTGTCATTGAAAATGTAGCCCAATTGAATCTTGGTGCATCTTTATTGAATGGATAGATAAGATGCATCTTGCCATTGAAGTCTTCTTCAAGTTTTTTTTATTATAGGGCCTCACTGGGTTATGACCCTTAATAGAGCAGAACATGAGACCAGGATTCATGTAGCCGACCCCAATTAGTTGAAAAAAGATTCTCATGATAATGATATGAGCACGTTTACTTGTATTGCTGCATTGTGGCCTATGATGATAAGATACAATGAAAAATGCATTATGAATAGAAAGTGTCATTTAGGAATGAGGGTGGGGCTGGGTGGTTAGGGGTCTAGATGTCTCAAAATAACATCTTGTACCTGTGAACATATCAAAAAAGAAAAAGGAAAAAATAAAGATAAATAAGAAAAAGAATAAGAAAGTGTCATTTCAAGTGTTGTGAGGGGCATTTTCATTGCTTCACTTGAGAGCACCTCTTGTAGTTTGAAAATACATGGTAAACTTATGACGTAGAAAAATATAGAACATGCAATAAAACCTACTTACACCACCCCATCTCTCTCTCTCTAAAATACAATGGCAAACCTGCAAAAATTTTCTATTCTCCTTGATTGCATTCTTAGTATTTGTCAGCCATGCAGGGAGTGTTGATGATTGATGTATGGTATTCCAAGGAAATAGATATGCCAAAGTGGAGTCAAGAGACGACTCTGGAAAGCCGTTAAAATCCCGAAAGGCACAAAATTGTGGCATATGCGTTTACGGCTTATGAGTGAAAGAGGTATGATGGAACTTCATAAAAACAATTACTAAAGGGTGTCAGAGCTTGTAGACTAGATTTCTATAAGTACTCTGTTTTTAGTAAACAGTGCAAGATTAGATTCAGAACTGCAAATCATACGAGCAAGGATATACTAGACTATGTACACACTGATGTATGGGGGCCTTCACTAATCAAATCCAATGGTGGGGTAGAATACTTCATTACCTTTATTGACAATTACTCAAGAAAGGTCTGGGTCTACTTCATGAAACACAAAAGTGAAGCATTCATGAAGTTTAAACAATGGAAAACAGAGGTAGAAAAGAAGAAAGGAAAGAAACTGAAATGCTTGAGATCAGATAATGGAGGGGAGTACAAGTCCAGAGAATTTCAAGAATTTTGTAAAGAAGAGGGGATTATACGTCACTTTACCACACCAAAAACTCCTCAACAAAATGGTGTGGCTGAGAGGATAAATAAAACTCTTTTGGAAAGAGCTCGCAGTGTGAGATTGAATGCAGATTTGAAGACAAGTTTCTAGGCATAAGTAGTTAACATGGCATGCTTTATCATTAACAGGTCACCATCTACATCAATTGATTGCTTAATTTCAGGTAAGGTATGGACAGGAAAGCTGGTAGATTATTATATGCTGAGAATCTTTAGATGTTCAACTTATGCCCATGTGTAGAGTGGGCAACGTTCCAAATTAGACTGTAAGTCTAAACAATGCATCTGTCTTGGTTATGAGAAGGCAGTGAAGGGATTCAAGCTTTGGGATCCTACTCCATATAAGGTTGAGCGTAGCAGGGATGTTGTGTTTGATGAATGTCACATGGTGAAGTCAATCAACATGTAAGATGATAGAGTGCAAGTAGATGAAAGTGATGAAGAAAGATCGACAGTCTAGGTGGAGCAAGAAGAGTCTGAAACACCAGAAAATAAAGAATCATCTAGCAACATACCAGAACAACAACAACCACATAGTGTACCCTACAATCTGGCAAAAGACAGAAAAAAGTGTGTTCACAAAGCCCCTGTGAGATATGACTTTGAGGACATGGTAGCTTTTACTTTAACAGTTGGTACTGGGAAAATCTCCTCTTTCAAAAATGCTCTAAGTGATGCATAGAGTGATAAATGGATGATAACCATGATGGGGGAGATGGAGTCTCTACAAAAGAACAAGACTTGAGAGCTTGTCGAGAGGCCTAAGGGAAGGAAAGTGATTAGGTGCAGGTGGATCTTTCAGAAGAAAGAGGTAGCAACAGAAAAGAAATGTGAGAGATTCAAAGCTCGGCTAGCAGCAAAGGGCTACACTCAGAAAGAGGGAGTGGACTACAATGAAATATTCTCTCAGTTGTCAAGCACATTTCAATAAGGGTATTACTTGCTTTAGTAGCCATGTTGGATTTGGAGCTGGCACAGCTTAATGTGAAGACAACGTTTCTTCATGGTGATCTGGAGGGAACAAATCTTTATGGAGCAACTTGAAGGCTTTAACGTGCATAGAAAGGAAGATCAAGTTTGCTTGCTCAAGAGATCGCTTTATGATATTAAGCAATCTCTCAGGTAGTGGTACAAGCGCTTCGACTCTTTCATGGTGCAGATTGGTTATTCAAGAAGTGAGTATGATTGTTGTGTTTATTTCAAAGTTTTTGATGATAATTTATTTATTCTTTTGATGCTTTATGTTGATGATATGCTCATCGCTGCCAAGAATGCATATGACATAACATATCTCAAGACTATGTTAAGTTCTAAGTTTGATATGAAGGATCTAGGGGCTGTTAATAGGATCCTTGATATGAAGATTCATAGAGATAGAAGTATAGGTAAACTCTGGGTAACTCAAAAAAGGTATGTTGAAAAGGTGCTGGAGCGTTTCAACATGGAAAATGTCAGGTCAGTTAGCATTCCATTGGTGAGTCATTTCAAGTTATCTGAACAACAATATCCCACTGCAGAAGAGGAGATAGAGCAGATGTCTCTGGTGCTTTATGCTAGTGCAGTCAGAAGTCTCATGTATGCTTTGGTTTGTAGCAGGTCGGATTTATCTCAGACTGTCAGTATTGTTAGTCAATACATGAGTAATCTTGGCAAGGAGTATTGAAATGCAATTAAGTAGATTTTTAGACATCTGAGCAGGACATTAAATCTCAGAATTATGTTCAGCAGGAAGAGAAGCTCTACAAAATTGGTGGGATATGTCGATTCCAACTATGCTGGTGATTTAGATAAGCAGCGGTCTACGATAGGGTATGTATTCACACTAGCGGGTGGACCTATTTCATAAAAGGCAATGCTTCAACCCACGGTTACCTTGTCTACGACAGAGGTAAAGTACAAAAGGAGGCGATCTGGTTGAATGGTTTGGTTCGTGAGT
Organism: Amborella trichopoda; assembly: GCF_054954075.1. Classification (NCBI taxonomy): domain Eukaryota; kingdom Viridiplantae; phylum Streptophyta; class Magnoliopsida; order Amborellales; family Amborellaceae; genus Amborella; species Amborella trichopoda. The sequence goes on from NC_142345.1 coordinate 8,664,985, forward strand.
TAGGGTTGGAGCAACAAAGCACTATGTTGCATTGTGATAGTCAGAGTGTCTAAATCTTGCAAAGAATCAAGTGTTTCATGCGATGACAAAGCACATTGATGTGAGGTTTCGCAAGATCAGGGAGCTTATGTCAGCAGGAATCATTCACTTGAAGAAAATTCATATGAATGACAACCCTACAGATATACTTACAAAGTCGGCCACTACGAAGACGTTCAAGCTTTGCTTGGACTTTCTTAATGTCACTCATTGTTGAGAGTGTGGGAAGCACCCCATGACAGGTAAGGGTGCAGTCACGTACCTTTATGGAGACATGGGGATGAAGACATCTTCAAGCTATCTTTAGACTGGCTTGACAAAATTCAAGCCAAGGTGGAGATTATTAATGATTGATGTCTTGTATTCTGAGGAAATAGATCTGCCAAGGTGGAGTCAAGAGACGACTCCGGAGGGCCGTTAACAACCCGAAGGTGGTTGCAATGGGGTTCTTTTAGGATTAAGGAAAAACATATACTTCTTTGTAATACGAAAGCAGAGAGAGTTGTGAGGAAGAGAGCTATTGTAACCCTATCTCCATTGCCAGTAAAGAAACTTTCATCTCCCCGTGGACGTAGGCACATTGCCTAAATACGTATATCTTTGCGTTGTGGTTGGTTGTCTCTTTCTTTTGATGTTTGTTTCTTCTTTCTTGCTTCGTGGATTGTTATTTCGTTTCTACAGGGAGGGCCTCATAATGCACTCAACTTTTCGATCCCTTATGTATCTCTCCTTTCTCTCACCACTCTTTTTTTAATCATAGAGCTATTAAGCTGATAAAATGGCTTGAATTTCTCATCTTGAGTCAAATTCCTCCTTATTTTTAGTTGATGAAACAGACCCTCAAATTCCTTCTAATTTAGAGCCAATGAACCAGAGTCCCCAATTCCCTATGACTGTAGTCCCATGCCATCCAAATAAGATTGTATATTAGTAAATTAACTAAAAAGGAAAACATAGAAGTCAAATGTTTCAGAGAGGCTATGTGTGCAGGTGTTAATAATGAACTACCTTTCACACAAGAAATCACAACTACTCTTAGCTGCCAAATGTCAAATTGGGAGGTTGAGGAGTGTGTCATTAATCACAGTCAATTATTAAAAATAATTTGAACAATGTGTAAAAGATGGCACACTCCTGCCTGCCCGGTTCCACTTTTGATAGCTAAGAGTAGTAGTAACCTCTTATAGCATAGATAAATGGTCTTACATTGTACGATCACCAATAAATAAGACAAGTGAGGCTATATTTTAAATTTTAGTTTTATTGAATGGATGGAGGTTGATCAATGAAAACTACTGCAATATGTTACAATGATTTACACATTTTTTATGTACTTGTGCCCCTGTGTATGCATATACATGTCTCTTGAAATGTTTAAAATAAAATATTTTAATATTTAACAAATCTTTTTTTCCCAAATTTATGATCATAGTGGTTGAGATTATTTTCAAGGTATAATTTGAAAAAATTGCAAAGAAATCCTCTATCTGAACCTCAAAGTACCAATTGGCCCCAGAGAAACCTAACGACCACAAAGAAACATGTGAATTGCATGGAATGAAAGATCATATCAGGTTCACACTATTTGGGTTTGAGACTGTGGGAGGACGAATGACAAGTGATGTATCAGTGTAATTTTCAGGCAACTAAGAAGCTGTAGTCTCAATTTTAGCAAACTCTTCATCTGCTTCAATTAGGTTGCTCTCATTGTTGAACCCAACTTGATCAGCAAGATTCAATGCATTTACATTCATAATTAAAGAATCCACAAATGAATTGCGTAAGAATTCAGGCATTGGATGTTGATGATCCCTGTAAAGAATTTTTGAAGTATTGGAAGAAGATTATCTGTGCTATACTTCTCTTTTAGTATATTTATTCCTTAAATATAGGAGACCTGACAAAACAACAAAATATAGGAGACCTGATCAAGATGGATGAATACTTCAAAGTAAACAAGAAAAGGTTAGTTTAGTGACCTCTTTTTTGTAGAGAAAAAGCAATGTTATTATTTTCAGAGAATATGATAAGAGAGATATCGACGTCACAAAGAACAAAGAGCTCATAGGCGTTCTTGAGGAGGCCATTCCTCGTCTTAGAGTAGCTTACTTGCTTGTTATTCTTGTTCTCTATCTTCTTAAGTGAGAGCATTTTTCACCCCATTTTCTCCTTGCTAACAAAGGTTTTATTAAAGAAATGAGAAATTCAGGCTATAGCCTAAAGAGCAGTTCTTCTTTTCTTTGAGTAAAGAAAGGTAGAGAGAGACAGAAAGAGAGAGAAACAAGGCAAAGAAAAAGCTGATCTTATTGTGAAACCTTGCCAGCATGGTTGACGTATATAGTGAAAGGAATCAAGTGTAAAAATGAAATTTTCATAGGTGTACATGCCCACTTTGGAAAGAGAGACGTTGGGTGGTGTTAGTCACGTTCACTGCATGTTTTATCATTGTTTAGGTCATTAGTTTACCTGTGTTTTTAAGATTCAAAGGGAGGTGATGTTTGCCCCTAACAACTCTTAAAAATGGCACCATTTTTCATAATGCATTTTGGTTGTTCATTGAGCCTAACAGGAAACAATATAGCAAAGTAAATAAAACAATGAATATAATTAAAAAAGATTGAAATATAATTCAAAGACATTAATGGCGAGATGCATAGTATATGTCCATTCAGTTCAGATGTGTGTAGATTCAATTAAGCTACATTTTGAATGTATACCGTGCAATCGTCGATCTCTATAATTTGTTATACACGAGATTGCGAATATGTGCTACAACACTCATCGTAGGTTATTAATGAGATGTTAATGATGATCATTGCAATTTATTTGTTTCCGGTTTTATTAGTTGACAATAACTAACTATGGTAGATGCTATAATTGTGTATCATGCACTATTTGAAGTAAAGTTTCAGAGTTTTTTTATCTCATGGTAATGCATGACTTCGAATAGTTGGGAGATGGCTTCGAATCATCTCACAGTAAGGCACAAAATCACCACATTTAAGATTCACATTTTAGCCTTTGTAATAAAGTAAAAAATTACCATCATCTAAATTGCTTTTAATGCTACCGTTACAATTTCAAAGTTACAGCAACAACAACACATTCTAATTGAGTTATGAGCACTAATTGATTAACTATAGTGATTTAGTTTGGAATTAAGAGAAAGTCAGTACCCCATTACCCCCAAAATATAATTTAGCTAGGGAGCCCACATCGCTTGGGACCCTGAAAAATAGAGCCTTTCACAGTGGAAATTTATTTGCCTAGAATCCAGGTCCTCTCTTTCTCTCTCTATGCATGCAAGGGAAAAAAAATAAGAGGAAAAAGAGAAGCTTTGGCATTAGTCTCTTACTGAAACATGTTTTTTCTTTCTAAGAAGGCATGGGAAAAAATAGGAGGAAAAAGATAAGCCTTGTCATTACTCTCTTACTAAAACATGTTTTCTCCCTCTAAGTAGACATAGGAAAAAACAAGAAAAAAAGATAAGTCTGGCCATTACTATCTTACTTAAACATGCTTTCTCTCTCTAAGCAGGCATGGAAAAAAATAGGAGGAAAAAGATGAAAGTTTTCCATTACTCTCTTAACTAAAACATGTACTTTATTTTTCTTTTCTAAAAATATACGAATCCTCCTTCTGAATTATTCAAATCTCCTATTATCTTTCTAAATCTTTATTGAGTAACTAAATATGATTATATTTTCTATTCATTTCTTGGTGTTCAATGACGGTTATGTTTAGAGCGAGAATCTCAACTCTCAAGGTCAACCCTGGTGGAATTCGATGGTTCCAAGTAATATGTTTAGAGATAAAAAATTGCATGGTGCAATGAAGATGTACCGTGCTCTTCGAAGTTGGGAGCCTTGGCCCCATTTTCCTAGCAGCTTTAATGTTCTTTTGATACTTCTAGGTGGTGACCTCCAAATGAAAATATGACTTCAGGCCTTTTCCTTTTCCCTTTTGCCTCGTTTCTTCTCATTTTCAGAGTCCTCCTAAAATGATGTTTTGAAAATCATATTACCTGTGACATTGAAATCTACTGTCTGCATTGATATAGAATTAGATTTATGTTCCTCAATTCTTTTTGGTATGTTAACTTTGCAAAAATGTGGAAAATAAAATAGTGTTCGAAGAAAAAAACGTTATAAAGAGTCTAATCCAGATAGAACCATTTAACGTTGGTCAAATTCATCAGAGTGGATTTTAAGAAATGATAAAAACTAAGGTTTGGAAACCTAAAACAAAGGAGGCCTATTATATAAGACATTCTCTTGCTTATTAACAAGTTTTTATCACTAGCAATGGGCTGAGCTGCCTGGCCCAGCTAGGGTTGGCTGGCCCAGGACCAGGGCCCATCAGAAACATGCTAAAACAACCCTTGCCCAAGCCCAACTCAGCTCTTGGGTAGGTTGGCTCACCTAGCCCAATTAATGTTATAGGACGGGCCAGTCTGTTTATGCATAAAAAAGAATGGAAAGGCACAGCATCCGAGGCACCTAGCCTAGGATCTGCTCAGCCAAACCATCAATCGGATAGGCTCAGTACTTGAGCCGAATGTAGTGGCTTGGGTCCAGGTTAGTTTCTGTTGGACCGCCTTGCACATTACTACCATGTTACTATGCTACTAATGATCATTGAAACAGTACACTAAATGTCTTAAATGTCATGTGGTAACCCCTAATATTTTGATGGCAAAATAGTTTACCATGCTAACATTATAGGAAAAGTGTACAATGAGCCCATTTGCTTTTTGTATAAGATGGTCATGATTAATCTTGACCATTGGATGTGAAATTGAGATGCTGTATTTTTTCCATTGACCAAGCTCAAAATTCAAAAAAAGATTATCGAGATTTGTGAAACACCCGAGTAATTAGATTTTAAATCAGAGAGTACAAAGGTAAATAGTCTCATAATATACAATCCCAATACTATAACAACAAGATATGGTTTGCTTTATACTTTATGAAATATTTTTTCTGAGGCAATTACCTACAATTAAATTTTTTTTGACCCATTTGTATTATATAAACATGTGCTTCATGCATTATTTATGGACTGCATGTCAAGTTACCAAATCAAAGAGAGTGAGGATGTAAAATATAAAGTTGCTTGTCAAGTACATAATGCCACAGACAAGTTGTCTACCCTTTATCCCATGCTGGAGATGGCTAATTATATTTTTTAGGGTTCCGATGGTGAACGGCCAGTTAGCATGGCAAAATTATGCGGCATATACCATGATTTCCTATAAGAAAAAATAAATAAATATGGATGTTTTGTTGTTTAGATTTTCATAAAAAAAATTTTGGGTAGTTTAGTGGTAGGAATCGAACTTGAGATATAGCGTTGCCCAAGTCCAATTTCTAGATTTTAGAGTATTATTACCACAATAAACATTGTTAAGCATTATCTAAATTTCGCAACAGAATATGTAATGATTTTGTTCGAAAAAAAAAAAAACCCAAAAATACCTTGTCTACAAACCGCAACTAAACTGAGAAAAAAAAAATAAGAGACATAATGACGTAATAATCAAAATAAATTGAAACAAAATAATTTACTGATTCTTTTATCATTCTAAAATATTGTTAAATCCAATAAAACAATATAGGTATGAATTTAACCACATACCGACACATATACGACATTTACTTTCAAAAGATATAAGAAACGATTCTAAGAAGAACTTGTATACTTTCTTTTCACAATTACGGAATAATTTGATCCTATTGAATACAATTAAGATAATAGACATAATGAACGTGTCAAAGATGTAGGACTAGAGAAAGATTGGGGTCAAATAAATATTTCAGATATAAAATCAACTGCTTCCCATGAAATTCATCATGTCCATGAATTGAAAAAAACAAAATGTAAGCCTTGTGATGCATAGGTTAATAAAGCTAGGGATAGTGATAGGAGAGACATAAATTGATTAAAGATTTAGAGAAAAATAGAGGGAGTAAGAAAATAATGTTGAGGATCGAAGTAAGTTGAAAAGAAATAAATCATAAATGATTTTTTTTGTTAAATATAACAAAAATTAATGATAACTACATATTTCCATGTGATTTTGACTTTGAAAAGTATATATCCAATCTCAAAAAAAAAGTTTACTAATTGGATTTTTGACAATCAGGAAAAGAATATTCAGACTGTTCCAAATTAGACAGTAAAAAGTCTAAATTATGATTCAAAATAGAAATAAAAAATAAATAAAAAATAAAAAAAGAAAATTAGTCCAAAAAAGGGAAATGACTTTAGGAATATCAATATCAGGTTTCTAACTTTATGAAATCATATTAAGAGATTTTTGGGGATTTAGATCTTGTTTGTAATTAGTGGCAGAGAGAGAGAGAGAGAGAGAGAGAGAGAGAGAAAAAGAGAGTCACCGGCTAGAAAGTTGTTCCTATTTTGTGAGGAGTTTGTCCATGCAAAAAAAAAGGTAAATCATGGAGTTCTTCATAAGTGAGCAACAAAAGAAACCAACAATTGAGACACTTTGATTCGAACTTAGTATACAAGATAGAAGTCTGTGATGCAATTTATAGAAACATAAGAAAGTGACGGTTACAAAGTTTACTTTGGGAAAGTAATATTTAGGAAAAAATTAATTATTAGGAAAGAAAAATTAGGTACATGTTTAACATGCACGTCTCCAAAACAAATTAGAAAGATTGGGATAGGCAAAAAAGAAAAAGAAAAGAAAGAAAATAAAAGCATATGTGTGTTGAAATAATTGAAGGTAACTTCTCAGACAAACTAGGAATTAGCTCAAGTCACAAACTAAGCCATACAAATGATTAAAAAATAAAATTTTTTATGTTGTTCATAAGTTCTTCAACATAATGAAGAGCCAACCAATAATGTATTTGTAGGTACTGATTCTTAAGGAGATTTCCTATGTAAGGATGAAGTTCAGTCCTGAAATTGTTTATATCTTGGATGCGGAAGAAAACCAGTCATGGGGGTAATGTATTTGGAACCTTGATTGTAAGGGAGAAGGTGGTTATGGAGTAAAGGGTCTTGTCTAATTCAAATTATAGAAACAAATTATACATGTGTTAGCCATGTATGCAACCACTAGTTAAATATGCTATTGAGGTTGGTTATTTGAAACAAAAAATTGTTAATTTAATTGTAAATTTTAAGACATACACTAGACTTCGACTCAACTTACATATCAGTAGTTAGAAAAAGCTTCGACTAGTTAGCAAGTACTGCTTCTATAAAAACATTGTTTCAACCTAAAGTATTGTTCCTATAAAAACCTTGTTTCAAGCTTTTTCCAATTACTTGTAGCAATATTGTTGTTGTCTCTTTGTCCTAACACTGTTGAAGTACAAAATATGTGTACATTGAAGTAAAAAAAATGCGCTTTTATTATTTAAACATGAATTGATGACTTTTGGTTCTTTATTTTGATATCCATGATGAGCTGCAATCCTTTGCCTTATGCTTATTTTTAGGATTTTTATTAACTATTTAAAATCTTGGAGGATGATCATATATATATATATATATATATATATATATATATATATATATATATATATATATATATATATATATATATATATATATATATATATATATATATATATATATATATATATATATATATATATATATATATATATATATATATATATATATATATATATATAGATATAGATATATATAGATATATATGAATCAACTATAAAATTAAATATCTGTCCTAGTGACTTAGGTGGCTTAATATGCAAGTTAATCTTAGTCCTAGTTTAAGTCTCACTACTGACCTACAATTAATTTCATACGGGTACTCTATTTTATTAAAAAGCTGAAAATTGCTAACATCATTTGAATATTATTTAACTAGGTGTGGATCTTTTGTTTTATATTTCTAATTTCTATAAATTAAAATTTTAAATATATGATTTTACCATTAATTATTGTATATAGTATTCTTGGTCCGAATCAACATATTTGTATTTTACTCCCCGTAACTCTTCCTCAACCAAGCTTGGGTAGAATAGCGGAGCAAGTATTAGTAAGGTCTTACGGTAACACGTGCGATATTATATCTTCCCATGGAATAAGATTTGCCTATATATTGTCTTTTTGGAAAATAAAAATGGCATAAACTCCGATTTTATGTTTTTAAAATCTTCATCATATAAGGCTTTCTAAACTATTATGACATTTTACCTTACATGCTAAGCTTGAAATACACTATACCCATATTTGGTTTCTTTCCTTACCCAAACTATGAAGAATTCTATTATCTTCTTCGGCAGAACTTCTCGAGAATCGGCACCAACTGTACAACACTCGTTAATTGTTTCCTAACTACTTTCAGATGGCATAAAAAGTTAAGAATTGATCAAATATAATAAAAAACAATTTACATTTATGAATAACTTAGAGTGGCTTAATGGTAAGTTTAGTTGAACCCTAGTTTGAATTTTAAAACTTATTTACAATTAATGTAACAAATATATGGTATTCTTTTTCAAATACCCATTCTTGCTAAAACTATTTAAGCTATTGGTAATATATATGGCTAACACGTGCCCTACAGCTATTTTTCAAAAAAATTGCTTTTCCTAAATAATGCCTTCTTTGAAAATAAAGGCTGACCATCCTATCCATTATATTTCTATTATTCGAATCATGTAAAATCCTCTACTTCACCATTGCCTTCTTCAAAATTCCAAAAACAGTACCCCCTGCTTTTCTTCCTCATCTAGAAATCCGAAGAGTTTAATATGGGCCTTCTTCTGTGCATGGCACACTCCTCAAGACTCATTAGAATATACGTAATTTTTTATTGGATTTTCATTCAGTATATATAATATAAAGGAAGTATATTTTTCACTTAATATACCCTGCATAACATACCTCTATTACATCACTATTTAATTATAAGGTAACATACATAGGTTACTTTCTTTAAAAATCAATTAATATATTTTAAATATTGGCTATGTACATGTCAAGTGCATGTTGCATAATATTATTTTGTAAGTTGTCTACTATATACCTTGTATTATATCTTGTTTAGTGAAAGAAGGACTCGTGTGATCTAGCCGAAATATATATTTTTTGTTTTCTTTTCTTTTTAATTCTTTTTTTATTTTTTTCTCGGCTTAGATCACTTACAAGTAGTCCTTCTACAATTAAACAACTTCAAATAAAATAAAGAAAATAATACAACTACAATCTCAAGAACTTGAAGCCATTCAAAACCTTTCTTTCAATAAAAAAGAAAAGACACAACCTATGCATGAAAATAAAAGACACAATATATAAATATAAAAGAAACAAAAGAGGGGGCTGGAGATTACCTCAACCGGGCTGCTTACACTACACACCAAGTCACCACCTTTCGATGGCGTAAGATTATCAACTTTCAATCTCAACCAGAAAAGCAAGTTTGGATAAGCCACACCAATGGAGCATGGACCCCTTTGATCACAAAACTCAAACCTAGGTGAATCCCCTTAGCAACCTATTTTGAGAGAGAGATCATGAGAGAGAAACCATGGTTGAGCGAGTGGGGTGTGGCCCCCCTCCTTAGGACTTTTAAGAGAGAGAGAGAGAGAGAGAGAGAGAGAGAGAGATTTTCCCTAGAGTGGGGCATGGCCCCCCTTTGGGCCTTTCAAGAGAGTGTGAGAGAGAGATTTTACCTAGAGTGGGGTGTGCTCCCTTTAGATGGATGAGAGAGATGGAAAGTTGTGGTAAGAGATAAGGTGTAGAGATTTGGATATGGATCAACCTCTTTTTTAAATAAATTTAGGGTTTTTTAGGGTTTTCCTTGGCTTGCCTCTCATGTAAGATTGAATATGCACCTTTGATCTTGGGTGACTTATGGAGTGAGAAATATAAGTCATACATTCCATAGATGAGTCATCAACAACATGTAGAAGATGCTCAAACTATTATTCCCCACTTCCTCAATCATTTTCCCATCAATTAATTCAAATAAAAAATTAATATACGATAATGTTATTCTTTCTTATTTTATGCTCCAATCTTCTCACTCATATTAAAAATTTGATTCAAAATCTTTACAAGGCTCAAGCTTTCCAAGCACTTCTTTCTTATCCCAAAAGAGAACAACTTATGCTCTTAAAAAAATAGCAAGTACTTCGGTTTGGGCATGCCACCCTTTGTGGCACATAATGGGCCCCACCAAATTTGCAATGGTGGGCCCAAAGGTCCTAATGGGTCTCCCATGCAATTATGATATTTTTAGAAAATTATAAAATCATTATTTGAATATCTAAATAAATATAAAATCAACATCTCCATTTTTATAAATCTAAATTTGATAGAAAAATTCAAATAACAATTTTAAAAATCATAGATTATTGAAATGAACAAAATTAAATACTTTTTAGGAAAAGAATGCATATGGTTTATGAATAAATATCCATTAGGGTACTCCACCTTCAACTGTGGACTACGGACTACTCATGCTTTTTCAAACAGACCCAGCGTTGCCCATGACCCACAGTCCATGCATGCGATTATTAGTGAGTCACCAAAGTCTAGCCAATGGGCAAGGGGTCGCAGTCACATATGAATTTCAAGTTATCCCCTAGATGGTGCATAGGGGTATCTCTCACACATGTACACGCTTCACTTTGGAAGGTGGTTCACTTTTATGAAAATAACTATCAATGTGTATGCTGTGTGATGGTATATAGATGAGGCTTTGGCCCCGTCTCTTAAGGCCTCCATCACACACAAAGTTCACACAGTCTCTGAGCTCACTCATTCTGGTATACTCCGACCTCATCAAAGGATAACCCATGATAACTTTCATCGGTTTAGTTTTTTATGCCTAGGTAATCATGGATTTTTCCTAACTAAACTAGCTTAGCAGATTGAACAGTTAAGTATCAGCAAACATTGTTTGCTTAGTATGGTCCACAAGGGACCGCACTCCCACTCACTTCATGTTCTACTATATATTTTTATTTTACAAAGACTCATAAGGCCTTTAATGGTCACACTCACCCAACATTTAGTTATAACGAAAAAATCAATTTAATATCTTTTGAACATTGGCAATGCATGTGTGAAGTGCATGCCCAATTTTTCTTCTTCCTTAACAATTTCTTTTATATATATATTGCTTCCTTCTTGTATTTGTTGTAAAGTATGATATATTTTATATATCTTATAATCATTTGAAATAAATGATGTGTTTAAAAAAGGGTGCAGTTTGCATACAGATGCATCTATAGATATAGAGGTAAGGTGCACCTTATATAATTTTGATATAAAATGTTCTTAGAATTATCTCAAAATCTATTTTTATATCTAACTATAAAATTTAAAATTTCAAAAATGGTTAAAATTAAGTAGATCTATAAACATATGAAAATCTTGAAAATGGACGGTGTAGATAATATGTTGTAAAATGCACTATTTCTGAGACTTGAAATCTTTTTATTTTTCATAGTCATACATCTCGATGTCGAGATGATCAATCAAAGGGTTTTTCAACATTAAAACTACCTTTTCCGATGGATTTTTGATGGGCATCCGTAGTTCTACATTATGAGGTAGCATCCTTGTATAAACTTTTTCCCTTTAAAAAACATCATTATACATTGGCATAAGCCTCAACTGAATATGGATATACCAGTTGTTTAAATATTCCTCAAGAAACTTTTCGCGCATACCAACAAAATAATCGTCGGCATTTATAATAGGTGAAATTGTATAAAAGATAGCAAGATTCGAAGGAATTTTTTCTTAAGGAACAGTGTCGCCTGAGTCAGCGGGCGCAAGAGCCCATTAACTCGCTGACGTCCATCATACCCTCCGTAAATACCATATATCAAAAATTTATACTTTTAATTTTAAAATTTTATTTTTCTTTTCATATTTATGATCACTTTGATTAGATGATGAATCTATAAAAAATTAGATAAAAAATTCATTTTTAAAATGGATTTTGGAGGGGGACCACATGTGTACATATGAGTCGGCCGACACATAGAAATCCCATCCTTTTCTTAAATAGAAACCAAGTTTGTTGCCGTTTTATAAATTAGTGAAATTTATTAAACGTTTCATAAGAGATGACTAATTTAACAGCTTATCTGTTTTTTTTATTTAATTTTAGAATACCATAAGAAACACATGATCTTGAGTTAGAATGGTAGTAAATATATTGAATGTTGAATAGTATTATATTTTATAAGTATTGTGATAAATTTCTCTAATTTTTATGCCTGATGTACTAGTAAAAACACCCATTTTCATTATAACACTCAATTTTGACGTGGCATTAAACCAATATTATCGAGAGTAGGACCCTCGACAAGTATCATAGATAGTGTGGCCCAAAGAAAAAGTCACATTTGGTTTAAAACTAACCACATCTAATGTCTAAATGATTGACCAACCGACCAGGTTTGTTTAGACCACCTAAACACGTTTGGATAACCATTTTTGGTAACATATCTAATAGTTGTTTTACTCTGTTTTTAAAAAAAAAATCATTCTGATGAGTTCAACCCATATCGAACAGGTTTTAACTGGACTGTACCTCTAATAATTCCGTGTCCAGACTAATTCTATATAATTTACGTTTTTCAATCTCCTAACCTGATTATTTATTTTTGCTACATATTCAGTATGAAATGAATTATCATATGGGTAAGCTTTCTATGCTTCCCCTACAATATAGAAGTTCTATCCTCCCTTTTATTCAACCGTCCATTCTAAATAGAGGGCTAAAATTGCCCAAATCACAATGTCACGTCTCCATTTTATTTTTAATATTTTTTCTATAAACTATTTTGACACCAAATTTTAGATGTCTATTCTTCTATTAAACTCGCACTAGGGAAAAATATAAATAAATATTTTCAATAAAATAAAATGACCAAAATACCCCTAAAAGATTCAAGGGGTATTTTGGTTATTATATTTGATCAAAAAATTATTTTTAATATTTTTTATCGGTGCACCCCAATGAGAAGATAGCATGTACCAAATTTCATAGTCAGATAATTTGTATAAAAAAAATTAAAAATAAAATACTTTGAGACGTTGGATCTAATATCAAACGGTGAGTGACTCTCTTGATCAAAATTGGACGGCTAGATGCTAGGGGGAGGATAGAACTTCTATGTTGTAGGGGAAGCATAGAAACCTTTCCCTTATCATATCACCCCTAGGTTTTCAATTAGATGGAAGCAACACTCCCTCTTGGTACTTATGACTTAATTAGAATGCACTTATGCTATAGCCTTAGGCTATAACTTTGAAATTACCACGATAATATTAGCAAGAGGCTGATCTTTCAGTATGTAGGGTAAAATTCAAACTTTTAACCCTGTGTTCTATGCCTTGCCATGAGATGAAAACACCAACAGAATTGTAGATAAAATGGTGCATGATACACAGCCACGGCATCTACGGTAGCTGGTACGGTTACTAACAAAATCGAAAGCAACTAATCTTCGGTGTTCGTCATTAACATCTTATTAATAACCAACAATGAGCATTGTGCCTACATATCATGAATGTCAAAGATAATAAATAAAACATTAGAGATAACTAATTCCATGTCCCAAAATAACGTTTAATAGAATTTCAACTAACTCTATATTACATTCAACAGTAACCTATAATAGAATTTCAACCAAACTCACCCAATGAAAATAAGTCAGGCACAATGCATATCAACCAAAGTTATCTCCAATGTATAAAACCAAAGTTGTCTCCAATGTCTATCCAGTACAGTCTCAACAAAATCAACATTTTTAGGTAATGGAAATCCTTGGAGACAAATTACACATGTTATAATGATGCGAACTCAGCTTAAAAACCATCTTCAAGAACTAAGTTGTTCAACTACTGCAAATGTTCCCTTCAGTTTTTATGGTTATTTCATCCATGAGAGAGGACTCGGTCAATAAACTAAGCAATAAAGTGCCAATTATCATGCAATGTAGGCTTCCCTAAAAATATAGAAGACTCCATGTAACAACCTTTTTCCCTATATACAATCAATTTTGAAGGGAACATCTCTGCTCTTTCATTCTCTACTTAAGTATTATGTTGCTTTTATCATGCATATCTATGTACATGTACTTTGTAAACCCATAAATATGGTTCAGAGAAAAAAGCAAGACAAAGGGTATTTGGTGCTTTAACAAGCTACAATTCATATACTTAATGGAAAATACGTGTTTGTATTGTAAATTTAATATTGCAACAACTTTCCTTATTACAACGATATTTTGTCATGGACTTTTTTTAACATGGATCTGAAATATGTCTTACCAATGTGAGTAAATGAATCTTTGACTATATGCTCCTTATTTCCTTCTAAAGTTACATTTTTTTATTAATGTAATATCCTGATATTGTTTAACTTTTTAATACAAGAGTTAATAGAATCCAAAGAGGAATGGTGGTCTTGTGGTGTTACATGCCGCTCATCTTATTGAGTGAATTGTTCGTTCAATATATCATTCAAGTCTTAGGTAATGATTTATCTGATTTTCCCTTTATGTTTCAGTGGTTTATTGGTTTTTCTATAGTTTTTGGGTAATTTGAAGCGATGTTCTGTTGATAGAGGAATTCGATGATTTTGGATTGAGTAATTGAAGGTTCATTAAAGTGCAGCTCATTTCTCCCATGTTTCAAGATTGGAGACAAGTGTTCTAATCAGCAATTGAAGCAGGTGTTCATTTGATGATGAATGTTAAATTTGATGTTTACTTTGATTTCTTGAGATAGCATACATATTTTTCCTTTATTCACTGTTAAGGAGAGAATGAGAACACATTTTGACGCGTCTTAAGATCCTCATTATAATCTAAAACTTAAATTGTTTGTGCCTTATGTATGATAATTGTTTCTTCTCCAATTACACCGAAGTTCCTGTTTCTTTGAATTCTCTCTCTCTCTCTCTCTCACGCTCTCTCTCTTCACTCTTCATTAGTAAGAGTGTAGTGTCAGAGCTTCCTAAGAGGTAACCATCCCAGCGCTTTGGTTGAATATGCATGCTTAACTCATGTGTTGTGCGGCCATTGTACTAGTGCTCATTTAACTATACTTCTTTCACCTTAAAAAGTGTTTACATATATGTCATAGTTTGCAATACATTTTTTGTGCAAATCTGAGAAAGTTTCAATCTATAAGGTGTTTAATTTCCTCCTCCATGTGCCCATTGTTTCTCATCTCAAAATTTTTACATTACTTAGTTTACCTTGTTTTATGGGGGTAATAAGCCCAATCTTGGCAACATCAATTTTTCCCTCAAAAATGGATATGAATAAATGAAACGATTCCATGCAATGGTCTACATATAACCATGATATGTAAATAGCATTCCTCTTCATGGAAAAGGCATGAGTTGCTTTAGGATACGATTTACAACTTCTAAGTTTTCATGAATTGATTAACTAAAGAAAGTGCATGAGATAATGTCTGACCCTTGCCTTGCAATGTCATCAACATAATCTGTGTTTGTTGTACTTGTCCATCACCATTTTTCATTACAAACAATGTGTGACCAACTTGTTTTTTAGTTCAACTATTTAGCAAGACATTGCTGAATTTCTCAAATCATGGTTTATGTGAGTGTATAAGACAAATATCACAAAACAAGAAATTACAATAATGAACCTATAATCCATTCAATGTTTTGTAGTATATAATGACCACATTATAAACAATATTTTCCATTGGACATCTTGAACATTAGAAACGTTATAATTATTTCCTTTATAGATAACATATCTACCCCACATCGCTAGAAAAGGAACAAACGATTCAAACTCGGTTGACAGGTTTCCAGTTCAAAAGTTCTAGGGTGAATCAAATACATGTACCTGGAAATTGCACACCATTTCAGCAGATAATCAAACTACCCAAAACTTCTTCATCATTCCAACAAGTTATCAAAGCACAGGTACTCAAAACTTCTTTAAACTTTTCTGAAGACAACATTCCACTTCTCAGGAAATAAGAACTTCTATTTTCCAGTGAATGTTTAGGCTCCAGCAAACAAATGTGCCCTTAGTGTATCTACTAATTCATCATTAGTTAAGTTGGCCAATTTAATCAAATCTGATCACATGGGAGAGGTCGTCTCCCTTGGAATAGGGATTACTATGTTTATAGATCGAGCTTCATTCCACATCCCTCAGTTGCATATCAATTTCCATTCCTGGTCCTCCTTGAGGGAGGAGCAACAGCTTGAGATTCTTAGAGAAATGCATCGCGATGTACTAACTCATAAAGGATATCAGACATATAGGTCGATGTGGTGGTTGGATTTTTGCCTCCCAATACCTGAAGGCATCATCAAGTTGCCTGATGACATATTATGGAGGATGCTCTGAAGACTACATTCCATACCTAATCCTTCAGATCTACCTTTTGTATTCTCGAGAACAAACTTTTCTAAAAGCTTTCCCTCTTTCAATGCATGCGTCGGTTGAAGAGATTTGCTCATGAGTCTTAAGCTCTTATAGCCTTTTGGCCGAACTCTAAACCAATGTACCACGCAATAAGCACTCGGCCTTTGTAGAACTTGAATACTTGCTTACCACGTCAGAATCAAGACCTCTGAGTTAATGGCGCCTCGCATAAGGGTAGCGAGAGGGGCCTTATGCCCCAACGTTGGCACTTCTGGGGAGGGGAGGGCCCAGGCCAACAGAGAAGAACAACACACCCACCACTTAAAGCGCGCCTCTGTATCTACTGAATCGCAAAAAGGGTCTAGTCGGTGGAACCGGTGAACCACACAAGCTGGTTAGATGGTGTATATTTTTTATTAACTATATATCTATTAGTTGAGTAATAATCTCTAGGCCAAAAAAGCAAGTAATCGGATCCAAATCTTTCATCTTGCATGAGCGACTGAGAATCTCTTTCAAGCATAGTCTATTGCCATGTTTGTCTTCTATAATATGAATATCAACATACAGGAAAAGAGTTGTTATTCCTGAGACACAATGTTGGAAAAATAAAGAATAGTCATTAGCACTTTATGTAAACCCAACGCCTAAATGAGTTGTCAAAACTATCCAAACCATGCTCTTGAAGTTTGTTTTAAACTATACAATGATTTTTTTCAAATGACAGGCCATAGATATTCATATCCATTTAAAAGATAGT
Organism: Amborella trichopoda; assembly: GCF_054954075.1. Classification (NCBI taxonomy): domain Eukaryota; kingdom Viridiplantae; phylum Streptophyta; class Magnoliopsida; order Amborellales; family Amborellaceae; genus Amborella; species Amborella trichopoda. The sequence continues at coordinate 8,682,175 of NC_142345.1, forward strand.
CCACTGGTGAATAACTGAGAGGGAGATTACTCTATGCACGATGATTAGTTTTAGAATCTGGAGTAAATGTTTCTTCATAGTCTGTGTCAAACTCCTACTTATAACCTTGAATAACTAGCCTTGCTTTATATCAATCAATAAATACTTTAAGTATTTATTTCCTTCAATGGTGACCTGTATTGTGATTCTCTTATCCTCAAGAAGTCACTCACCCAAAATTGCGTTCATATTCAGTAGTGTTTCCCGATTCAAAATATTAGCTCACATGATACTCATATTTTGCGTGTAATTTCATCAGAAATTGTATCAATTTCCTTTCTTCATTTATCTCCTTTAAACTTAATGCAAGAAATATTAGTTATAGCCTTCAGACTTATCGATTCATATTCTGTCCATATTGTTATAAAACTAGCATAATAATCCCGGATGTTTTTCTCCCTTATCTATATGTCAACACATCATACTTGATTCAAAACCACCTTACAACATTTGATTACTATTAAAGATTTTTCATATATTTCCACATTTCTTTTGCAATGAGAAAGCCTTTCATTGTCCTTCCAATGTCCATATCCATGTAGCTAAGGATCTATAAGACAATTTTTACATTGTTGATCTTCTAGTGTTGGGTTTATTTAGTGTTGAATAGAACAAGTTCTGTATACCCCACAAACCTTTTCCTTCAAGAAAAGACTGAAAATGGAAATTCCAATCGGGATAGATTTCCCCATCAAGTTTTATCGCCAACAGATCTTTTTTATAAGCCATGTACAAATTGTGTTGTTTTTTAAGGAAAGAGAGAGACCACACTCAAGTGATTGAGAGAAACTACAAAAATAACAAATATACCAAGTAAAGCAGAGCACATAGCAAAAGAAATCAGACCTAATCTTCACGAGTGATCTTTATAAGAGCCAAAGATGTTCAATAAATTGGAGAATGAATCATCAAGATCCAAAATTAAATCGGATACCAGAAGGTGGCATCAGATAACAACATAGTCAAACAATGGGCGAAGATGATCTATGACTCTGATACCATGTCAAACATGTAAAAAGGCGGAAGGAAAAACTTGTCTTTATTCATTATTATCAATTGTATACATAGCAAGATAAAGTATAGAAGTAATACTCATCTGAAATACTACACTTTCTATATATGATATAATACACAAAATAAGTAGAAGATCTTCTATGATCTCTACACATAACTGGCCCTACTATCTTCCATTTCCCACATGAAATATGAACCTATCGCCTTTTATGATGCTGAGAAGAGAAAAATAAAAAATCTATGGCTATTCTTGGTATGTTTAAAAGTTGCGTTAGGATTGGACATCAACATGGACAAAACCAAATTCATTGGAATAACCTATGACAATGGTAGAACACTTGGAAAATTCAATAGGATGTGGATTGGACCCACTCCAGAATAAGTACTTTGCACTTTGATATGAGAGAGGTGCTTTAGATCAATGTGGTATTTATTATGAACAATACCAAAATAATATGGAAGGCGAGATACATGTCCTTTCATTACATGGAAGACAAGATACATGTCCTTTCAAAAAATTACCTTGTCATACTTATCTATATATTATGCATTATTGCTTCATATTCCCTCACAAGTAATCAAGAACCTTGAAGAACTAATGCAAAACTTTTGTCCTTGAAAGGAGAAGTAATCAAGGCATGAAAAGATTAAAGTCAATGAATAATTCCCTATGTACAAAATGGTAGTTTAGGTGCAAAACCAGAACTCAATAATTGTTTAAGCAAGTCCTCTTAAGTGAATATGGGGCTGATATTGGGGTTTACTTGATTAATTACAGAGCTGATTATGCTCAAACTTTTGGAGAGATACCAACTTATGTATAGCACCATTCCTTAGACAAATTAAGACAATGTTAAGGTGAGGAGATACCAGAATTTAGTTTGACAAATGCATTGATGGCATCCTACTTTATTTCCCGTTCCCTGAGGTTTTTATAGGGGTAAAAATATTTAGATGCAAAAGTGTTTACGCTCCAATCTGTGCCGATCTCTGGGATGAGATCTGCTCAAATCTTAACAAAAATGAGTCAATTTTAAAAAAGGTAGAGAAAGTAGGGTCGCTTGAATTATGAGCAGATAAAAATCCCAGATCTATACAAATCTGATCTTGCTCTAAGTCCACTGGTGATGTCAATTCCAAATCTGTATTTTGACCAAAAAAATGCTTCTAAATTGAATTAAATATAATAACAAGTTAATTTCTAGAAAAAATAAAATAAATCAGAGTATTAAATGAAGTAAAACAAACTAAATTAACTAAAAGAAATAGATACTTACCTCTAGAAACCTAAAACCCAGAGTTTCGAGTTTGGATCACACCGCTCTTCCGATTTGCACCACCATCTCTTTTTTTGGATGTCTTTGCTTGTTGGAACTGGTATATCTAAGGTTCTTTTTAGGTAAGGTTCTTTTTTGAATGCCTTTGCTTGTTGGAACTGGTATATTTAAAGAAAAGAGGAAAAGCTTTTTAGGTAAGGTCTACCTACGTTTTTCTTGAGATTGTTGGAGAATTACCTTAGTTTTCTAAGATTTTGGGATGTCCTAAAGCTGAATATGAATTCTGGAATTTTTTGTGATTTTTTAGTACTTTTTTAGAATTTTCCTAATTTTTTAGAAATTTTCTAGGGTTTTTTCTATTTTTTTATATTTTTGGGCTATTTTTCTAATTTTAGAAATTTCTAAGGTATTTCTTCATCTTTTCTGCTCTATTTTTGGGTTATGGAGGGGGTATTTACAAAATTCAATTGGTGATTTTTTTTTATTTTTTTGGAATGTTTTCATATTTTTTGGATTTATCTTGAAGGTTTGGCCTTATCTAATTAAAGAAAATGAGTTTACTTCATCATCAAGCTGTGCCTAGGCCTGACACAGCCCAGACCATGGCCAGACACTTAGGTCTCATAGGGATTAAATTGTCATTTTTTATATATTTTTAGCCGTATGTCCAATTTGGTTATTTTTTGAACCGTTGGAAAGCTCTAAAGGTATACTTCAACTTAGAATAGGCCTTGGAAAGTTTTGGGACAACTATATTTTCTAGGTTGCAGATAGTATACTAGGTTTTTGTGGTCCTTCGAACTCATAATCGAGTTGTTTAGGAGTTCCCTTAGCCAAAATTTCGAGAGGGTGTCTACAGTTGCCCCTCTTTAGCATTCAATTGGGGCACTAGGTGAATGGCAATGAAGTAGACACTTGAGATACGGTGGAAGGAAAATGTTTTTCGATGGATCATTCTTTTTAATGACCAATACCCTTTGGGTAAGCGTTACGTCGATTGATACTTTTAATCCGTAAGATATCGAACTGACATTGATATATTTGAGTCAGTGCGGTTGAGAGGTCTCCAATAATCCGGATCCAAAGTGAAGTCAATAGGAACCGTGCTATCTCTGAGACAGTGACATTCCTTATTGTAATCACCCCAATGCTACCTGGGAAGCTGCCATTATGGTCATCTTCGAACTTTAGACCTTTTTTTTTTTTGCCTAGTTCTCCAATCCAATGAGATTTTGATTTAAAATAAATGATGAAGATGATGAATTTCTAGCTAATTGAACTTCCTGTTCGCCTTCAATTTTGATTCTTTAGGCTTTTTGGTTTGGGAACCTATGAGTTGGATTCCACTTTCCTAAGGTTTGCAAGCATGGCGATCCAGGATTTAGTGGCGGTGGACGCATCATATCTAAGCTGTCATATAACTCTTTCGTTTTTTCAAACATTTTAGAAGTTTTGAAGATAGATTAAATTTTGAAACATAAATAGAGTTTCGGTTACTTTTTAACCAAATAAAATAAGATTTTTGAAAACTCACGAAACACATAGGGGAAATATTGAAGATGGATGAGAAATTTTGAAAAACAAGTTTGGTAAGCAGTTTAGGCTCTCTTCTCTTCTTCTTTTGTTAATTTTTTTTTATCTTTGTTTTTTTTATTTTTTTTTTGCTATTTTTTTTTTTCCTCTGTTTCTTATTTTTTTCGACATGAGCTTGTCAGGCCTCTACTTGGGACTTTCAAGATGAGAAAT